>NW_026641037.1:1200000-1512500 GCF_028554395.1 Pezoporus wallicus | reverse complement strand
ACCAAGTTGAACTTTAAGGTGAAGATGGGAACTTTAATTTTGCATCTGTCATGTCTTCATCCCTTCTCATCTCTTTTATATGATCCAGGTACCAGAGCCTAATTCTCGTTTCACATCTGCTGTCTTTAACCTCCACTACATTGACTGCTGTTTAAGAATCCCACCAGTCTCCTGATGACAGAATTCTTCCTTATCCTTCTTTGACACCCTTCTTTTGCAGGAATCCTTCCTAACAACCAAGCAGTCTCAAGCAGCCAATGTCTGATTGCATTTCTTTCCCCAAATTGCCATTCCATACCTTGGCCTGAGCTGCTGCAGTCCTTTAGGCCTCCAAAGGCTCTGAATTTTATGGACATCTTTTACATATTTAATTTTGGAGCAGGTCATCAGCAAAAATTTTGTATTGGGAAAATACATCCTACCTGCTGCCATATTGCCATCACTTCTTAAGTACTGATTTCAGGTACTATTTCTTCGGTTACCATCAAATTACAGTCAAGTCTAGTGGAAGATATCCCTGCCCATGGCAGGGGCTTGAAACTAGATGATCTTTAAGGTGCCTTCCAACCCAAGCCATTCTATGATTCTGTGATTCTATGAAATTTCTCTCATATTATTCCTTACCTATTTTTTCTTTAGCTGGAGCTCCAACCTCAATGATTTCTGAAGGCAATTTAAAGCTTATTTGCACTTCAGATACAAACAAGCTTCTTTAAATCCTCTTGTGTGAGTGAGAAAATTAAGTACACTTTGCAGGTCTGATTCAGTTGGTTGCTATCCTACAGGATTTATATGTTTTTACATTTCCCACCCCCTGTTTGTTAATAACCTCTGAGCTGTTGAACTTAGAATGAAATAGGCTAAGTATTTAAAAACTGTAATGTAATCTTTATTAAAAATTCATGTGATTGATGCCCTTCATCTGCTTTTTGTTTTGGTTGGTGGGGGTTTTGTCCCCTGAAAATAGTTGAAAAAATTTGCTTTGCATTATCAGGTAAATCCAAACCAACTAGCACATACTGACTGCTTAAAAAAAGGTCCAGAAATCCCCAAATTCACACATCTAATAGTGGATGTAATTGCCACCTCTTGTTCTTCAGTTTAATCCTGTTTTTGCACTATGTTACTGGCTTTATGATGTCATGCTTTGTTTGGTGCTGACTGCTGTTCACCCATAAGGCTCAGCTTCAGACAACTGGTCAGTTTGGCATTCAGCTTTCACTCAAACCAAGTTCCTGGCAGTTACAGGCTTATTTTGTTCCTGGCAAAGTAGCTTCTGCTACCCTGTGCAGTTTTAGGTATAATATTCTGGTCTTACTGAGTATCTTGGACCCCCGAAGTCCCTGCTGTGCTTCACAGGAATGGAAAATACTATGTAATTATCTTTGAAAAATCTGAGCCAATCAATTGCATTTCTTTCTGTGTTTGAAAGAGGTTGGAGGTGTTCACATTTAATAAACTTTTAGTTTAATGATGTTTAAAAAAACAGTGAAATGGATGCTAAGCCTTTTTTCACTTCAAAGAGTATTGGGCAGTTGTTACATCTGAAGGAAATACTTTCTTTTATGTTAATTTTCTAATTATATTATCAGGGGTGCACTGCAAGAACTTATTGTCAGAGACAAATTGATGCTCCTGCATCCAATCTAAATGGGATAGATCTAAGAGTATTCCCAATACAAGCATTGCCTGCTCCAGAGGATTCACCCCGCCTGACAGTCACCACTGGAGAGCCTCACAGTCCTGCTGCTGTGGGACATGTGCTTGAGGGGCTCATAACAGATTAAAGCTAAACTGGGAGCAATTCGGAGGTGTCTCAAGTAAAAGCTGGTAACACAGGTTCATGGACAACTTCAAAGCAGTGTTCATTCCTACTGCTCGTTCTGCAAGCCGAGCAGTGCACTGCAGGTGGCTCTGTGCCTTTGAAGTCTGTGGGGTTTACTTGAGCTACACCAGGAGTCCATTACACTCTCAGCATAGCTCTTTAAATAGAGCATTGGGTATGAAGAGGTCTTCAGTCTGTAGGACAGGAATCCAGGACGCATTTAAAGAAAAAAAGTCCCAAGTTTGGAATGAGGGCGTTTCAGAGAGGTGATGCCCTGATGCAGCCGAGAGTGGCAATTCTTTGTATCTAATAGAGGATCCAGAGCACTTGCAAAATGAAAGTAGACTTCTTCCAGTTTGTCTCATGACAAAGTAAGCAGAGTGGGTTTATAGAAATATAATAAGGTCAGACATGTTTTAGAAATATCTTCATGATGACTTCCCATAGGGAATACCAAAGTGCCCACCTGTGCCTTAAAAAAGATTCCTGTGCACTAAAAAGGCATAGAACCATGGAGTGGTTTGGATTGGAAGGGACCTTAAAGACTATCTAGTCCAAATCCCTGTCATAGGCAGGGACACCCTCCCACTAGACCAGGTTGCTCCAAGCCCCATCCAACCTGGCCTTGAACACTGCCAGGGATGGGGCAGCCACAGCTTCTCTGGGCAACCTGTGCCAGTGCCTCACCACCCTCACAGGAAAGAATTTCTTCCTAATCTAATAGCTCACTGATGTTAATTCCTTCTTTTCATAATAGTGGAGGGCCGCTTGTAAGATCAGACGGCAGCTGTTTCGCCCTCTTTACTACATTGTCCATCTGCGGAGTCTTTCGCTGGCTTTCTAGAAGGATTAGGTGGAGCAAAATTAGATGAATATCATCTTAGTAAATGAATTAGAACCTCAGAACATAGATGAACAAACTTTTTCTGTTCCTGAGCAGTTGTGTGCTTGCAGAAGTTGCCTCTGTCTTGTGATGGCTTCAGATGGCTCAAAGTTCAGGTGATCTCTTTTCTGACTTGTATGCAAGACAGTACTTGAAATCTTTTTAATTCTTCTTCTGATCACTTAAATGAGCTACAAATGGGAAGAGCTCCTCTTTTCTGCCATAGTGCTTGAAAGGGACTGACACAGAATTGCCCTCAGATTTTTTTTTTTGCTTCTCCCAACTTCTTCCTAAGTAATCATTCTGCTTGTCCTCCAAGGTGGTTATTACTGATACTGGCTGGGCATCAGGCTGCTGGAGAGAGGTGGTAAGCATTGCTTGGGGTTTTTTTCCATTTCTTTCACTTACTAAACTGGGATTATCTCTACCTGTTCTGTCCTCTGTTGTGCCGGGGACAGTGAGCAAGAGCTGTGTGGGTGCTAGCCAGGGTCAACTGACAGCAAATCTTTGTCTCCTAGCTTTGCTGCTGTGCTATATGGTTTGGTCACTGCACAGAGGATGCATTAAAAACTGCCAGTGAGATGTGACAAACGATCATGCAGCTGTCCATCAGGAGCTGATCTGGGGTTGATGGTGAAATGAAAGCCTGTTACATTAGACGACCACTATACTAAGCTGGTTTTCTCTTGGGGTGTGTAAATTTACCATTTGTATTCAGAAATATGATGTTCAGAAATGTAGTGTTCAGTAATGTAATTCAGTATTATATTCAGAAATGTAATGTTTCAGAGATATATGTAGAAATGCATTTTCTGTAATAGTGATAAGGATGATACTTTAGTAGATACCTAGTGTTTCTGGTCTGGGGATCTCTAACAAATCTTTAAAAATTAGGTTACGAACTCTGCTGACTTTAAGCTTTGTGTATCTTTCACAACTTCATAAAGGGCTAATTTCCCTTGGCAGAATTGCATTATGCCCACTAACCCAGACACAGTCAACATCACAACTGAATTGCTGTTATTCACCTAGAAGTAGAGACAACTGGTAAAACAAAGCATCCTCCCCAGGTTCCTGAGATCACAGTTCAGCTCTGAGTCTGTGTGGTGAAGTCTCCTTGAAACTAGAAAGTCTACTTTGTAAAATATCATAAGTTTATCTTAAAATACATCAAGGTGGGTTTTCTGTCTTTGAGCAAAAAGTTTTTAAAGCCCTCAGCTCTCACTGCTTCACAGGCAATATTGAAAATTTTGAGTTAGTGAAGTAATATCTGTCTGCAAGGAACATTTAAAAGTTTTCCAAGTGGTAGGAAGTATTTCATTAATGTCTATGCTATGATAATTTAGGACTTACCTACAAAAGGTAACTCAGGAAAATTACCCTACTTTGAATCCATAGCTGTAATGAATTCCAATCAAAATAAAAAAATCTAACTAATCATTTACTTTATTTTTTGTGACTATGGGATGCTAAGAGGAATTAATTCATAGTCAGAGTTAATCCTACTTGGAGAAGGTATGTATGATACCAAAGAAGGAAAGGCAAATGGACAAGTGGGATAGCCCAGCTGTGTGTTGTGTGCAAGAGGAAGGAAGGGAAAGGGGCACTTGTGGGTCTGGATGAAAACGGGACCAAACTAGCCCCCTGTGCCCTCTCCACACCTCAGTAGCTGGGTTTTGAAGCTGGCCAGCCGTGCTGGGCATGTGAAGGAGCCTTTCCACCTGCAGTGTTTACAACTGAAAAGGGAGATTTGCTGTACAAATTGTAGAGACAGGCTCCCAGCTGGGTGCTGTGGGACGTGGTGGCTCAGTGGTGTGAGGTGGTTGGGTGTCCATGGCACAAATTTGCAGTGTATGTTTTGAAAGGTACATATGTGTTTTTTTCATTGCATTCTATTGTGAGTGGCTCATGTGCTAGCAAATGCTTTGCCTACGGTGATTATAAAGGGTGACTGTGGAAATACGAAGGGGAAAAAAAGGGTTGGTTAGTGAATTGGGAACAATGGTAATTTACAGCAAAAGCAGGAGGAAAACTTCTTTTCAGTTTTTTAATAAGCACCATAAAAACTGTCCTGTGGTGTCTTTGAAAAAGTTGTAAGAATGTTACACTGTTCTAAAATGAATAGAAAATGTTTCCTGAAGAGAAGCTTGTAAAGTAAAATTCATCAATTTGTCTAAGGAGTTAGCTACCAATTAAGAACAAAATGTTTTATTTTCACTGGAAAATAAATAGTCTTACTACATTGTGTATCAAGTGTTTAAGAGACCAAGTCCATGCAAAATGTCCAGAGAAACTGCACAATGGAAAACATCATGTTTTGTAGTTTTATGTCCCCTGTGTATTTACAAATAAGACATTTATCCTTCTTGCATTCATTGTGGTATGTGCACTACAGTGTGTTCCTCTCAGCCATGCAGCTTTGATCTGCTGGGTACCACTGGCATCTTTTGCTTGCACAAAGAGCATTCACAAGTTTGTCTTAGTTCTCACTTCTTCATATGGCTTTTGTAGCTAATTTTGAACCCTCTTTGATTTGTTATTTTCTAATTCACAGCTTACCTATAGCTGCTTGGAGATGTCAGGTGGACAAAGATGCACTTATATTTTCTCTCATTCCCAGCTTTCACATGCTCTGTACAAAACCTGTTGTGATTATTTACACACTTTAGACTGATTTAGGTTTTGTTTTCTATTTTTGGTTATGTAGAGAAAAATGTTCTATATTTTTGGTCATTAAATTTTCACTGGATTAGTTCCTGTTGCATAACTGAGGGGAAAAGAGTGAAAAAGATCAATTGATTTTATTTTTTTTTTTAACTAATGCAGCTATTTTATTATGTGCATAATTATTAATAGTAATTCCCTGCTTGTTCCACCAAGTCCTTGTGGTTGAAATGTTGGTAATGAAGTTTTATTAAGTCCTGTAAGGAGTGCCTAGTTATAACAGTTGCCCTGTGCTTTTGTAGCTGTTGACTGATGAACCTTATTCTGTCTGTCTTCAAACAAGAGTGTTTGCTAAAATTTCCATAGATTCATCAATAAACTGTTGTAAACAATTTTCAAAGGTTATTAATTTTTTTTCTTCTAAAATTTGAATTTTCAAAAAAAAAAGTTATTTCTCCAATATCCACTATTTTATGGTTTGAAATATAACTCTCCAAGAGGTAATTTCTGGGCTGTCAGCCTGTGTAGGCAGCAAGCACCTGTGACACCACTGTAACCTTTACTCAGGAAAAGTTGAGCTTCCCTGCTGCAGTAAGCAAAACCGACTGTGCCAATAAAACAAGTTTTCCTCAGTCCATGAAAACCGGTTATTCACCCCCACCCTATAGCAAGTGTGTCTTAACAATACTTTTATTGTAATTTTATTGCCAAATCAGGTGTGAGATTAGATGTTGGATGTTACATGTAATCTACTTGGAAATCAAATTATTTGACCTCCAAGCCCACCAATGCCCCCTCCTGCTGATTTGCTGTTAAATATGCAGCATTTTTCTGTCATGAATACAAATCGAGGACAAATTAGAATCTACAGACAGCTGACCTGAGCTCCAGATTAGAGACTGGGGGCTTGTGCTGTTTTAAGTGTTTTAATTACCATAGTCCCTATAGCCAGTTGAAGGACACACAGCAAAATGATTTTTTTTTTGGTGACAAAAAGGCAAAGAAAGAAAAAGGCTCCCTCCATCTCATTTGAATTTTTCTGTTTCATTACATTTGCACTTCCATTGGAACTATGCTAATTTGCTGCATGAAATTAGGTCTATTAACAAAAAGGTGCGCTACTTTTACAAGAGTATTTTCAATGGTGGGCTTTTTCTACTTTGTTTACGTGTTTTCATTTGGGACTGCTTGAAAAGTGACATCAAAATCTTAAGGGGATTTTACTGCCAAACTTTATTGGCACTCTGGGCCTTGCAAGCCAGGTTCAAAGTAGCTGAAATGGGTAATAACAGTAGTTGAAATAAAGCGCACAATGCTCCACAAGAGGCAAATTCTAATGTGTTAGGCTGCATTACCGTGAGATTTTTTAACCATTTCTCTTAGTATACCACATATAATAATATTTTTAAATTTTCAATTTAGAATGCATCTTGTCATGAAGCACATGTTCTGCTGTTGTCTGGGGAGGAGGAAGTGGGGATGCCGCTGCACTGCCGGGGCTCACAGCAGCGTGCTGCCCACAGTGCAGATGGCACATAGAGAACAGTTTACATCAGATAACAAGGCAAAGAAGTTTTCCAGAATGCAACTAAATATGGTTTGTTCTGTGGCAATCAATCAATAGGTAAATCGATGTGACGGTGGGGCTTGTGCTAGGGTGGGTATTGTCCTGATGCCTTTATCCTGGAATTTGCATTTTCTGTTTCTCGTGTGTGTTGGCCCAGTGTTGAATTGATTAGTTATGCCTACCCAGTAAGCAGTGAAACATTTTTATATACTCTGGGGAAATAAATTTGGCAGAAAATCAGCATGAGTAGATTTAATTATCACTCTGAGACCTTTTCCTTTTCTGGCTTAGTGATCCTGAAACTCCGTGTGTTTCAGTGAAATCTGTGTGGACGCTAAGCTTCGCTTCCCAATTTGTTCCTCCACGCAATGATAAGCCAAGCAATTACTGGTTTATTGATTTTTCATCATGGCAAATTTAAAGTTGATTTTTTCCTGAAAAGGCAGAGGTGATTAAGTGTTTCCCCTCGGTTTAGTACAAGAGAGCTATGTGGCAGAATCTAATATCCTGAGGTCAACCTCTGCAGGCAGATAATACGGTGCCTTGGCCACGTGTTAAGGAGAGAAATCAGGGCTACAAATGTGATAGGATATGTGTGGAGACAGTTTAATTTGTTCCATTTATATGAACAAGTCGTGTGGCACATGCTTGGAAAATATCATTTTGAATAGGCTTGCAAATGAAGCCCACGTGGGCAGGAGGGACGAGTGAATGCAAGTAAAGGTGTTAAAGCGTTTAGTGCTAGGAGACAATTGTTCTTTAAACAGAGAAATAAAACAAATCTCTGATGTGTTATTCACAGATTTAACAAGATGTATGTGCTGCTTTAGGAATTCTTCTCTTGCTAGTTCAGCTTCGCATTAGCAAGGAAGGTAAAGATGGAGTCCAGAGAAGATGGGGTTTGTGTCTGAAGTGTTCTCGCAGCAGTCCTGGTAGGGAATGTGCCATTTAGGGCAGGTTTGGAACACATGGATTAATAGGATTTAAATCACAGCAAGAAAATAGTACTTTGCACAACTGATGTATTGTAGCCTAAATGGACTTTTAAAACAGTATATTTTATGGATTTAGTTAAATTAGCGTATACAAACACACACAGAGTAGGTGGTTTTAAAGTATCTTTTCTCCTTTCTTTATATTTCCTATCAAATTGATATGTAAATCTAGTTTAAAAGATTTTTAAAAGGAAATAATTTGCATGCACTAAGGATTCATTTCAATCAGTTTGGGAAGAATCTCAACATTTTCTTTACTATCTTCTGCCACTTATCTCAGAAATGCAAAGGGACAGCATTAGTAAGGGCTTGCCATGAAGGAATGATAGAGAAAACAAAATGGTAAAGGTTAAATAATTGATGGAAAATGTATGAAATGGGGATTATATGAATGTGATGAGCCTGAGTTGTAGTATTTGACTCCAGATTTTCAGTTCCTCAAAGTCTGGTTTGACTAAGGTGTTATCACTAAACTAGTCTGATCCTTGTCCTGAATCAATCCCATACACTGCATAGTCTCAGAGCTACATTTTTAATTGTTCTACTTTTCCAGCTTCACACAGTAGTATTATTAGAAATTCAGACGAAGAAATTCGGAGAACTCCCTTTTTACTAAGTAATGTGAATAAAATGCTATTTTCTCAAGTAAGACAGTTTAATTAGATACTGAAAGCATCAGAAGATTTGCTTCTACTGTGTCTTCTGCATGCATGTGCTGCCTGGTACTGCACCAGTGTGATGCCATTAGCGCTGTCCTTTGAGTTCGTACTGGCTTACTGAACTCTCTGTGGCAGCAAACTGAGATCAGAATTTCCTACTAAAAGTCCTCCATAGACAGAGGGAGCTGCCAGGAGTGCTCTCCTCTGCCTCCTACACTGCATCGCTTAATGAGCAGGATGAATTCATCCCCGTGCCTTGGCCAAAGCAGGTACTTTGAAGGCTGAGGATGTAAAGCCTGCATGGATTTTGAGTGATGGGGGTGACAAAAGAAAAGTTAGTACATACAAGAAAGCCTGGAGGACTCAGCTTTTATAAGATCCCTTAATTATAAATTCTGCACGTATCATGAACAATAAGCTCTATTTTTTCTCATCTGTAACTTCCTGGACAAGAGTTTCCATATGGAGAATATAACCACTGGCTTACCTGTGAGAAACCAGCTATTCTACTTAACACTTCCTTTAGTTAAAGTTAAAAGACTGTACCTGGATGCAGCTGGTATTCAAAACAGAGGTTGAATCTGTGACGAAAAGGTTTGATTGCATGAGGTCAGGCTATGTAGCTGTAATAAGTTAAAGTACTTTACAGGAATATATTAGGATGCCCTTAAGTTCATTAGTTATTGCCTTAGGTCATAGCTTATGTTCAGTAAATTTTATTGAAGTTCATTGTTATGGCAATGACCTGAAATCAGTCTGTTAAGTCTCCAAATTATTTAGTATATATATTTAGTATAGATATGATTTTTTTTACTGTTCTATCAGAATTGTACTTCCAAATATTTCCAGTTTTCCCTTCACAATGGCAGATTTTAAGCTAAGTGTAAGTCTCTGCAGCTCCATCCTTCCCGTCCCTTGTGTGCCAGTGCTGCTTCATTAGTCTGACACAAACACCTGGTGTTGTGCTTCCAGTCTCTGGAGGATGTTTCAGCATCTGGCACACACTGTGATCTTTTTTTATGTGCGTTTAATCTTTTTATTGACGTTTTAAAATTAAAAGTAAGCAGAAACAAATCAAGGATAAGATAAAAATGTGAAGTTTTGTGTGGTTGCAGTGGCATAGTGCAGCATATTAGGAAGAGCATCCACATAATAACAAAAACCATGAGGGATAAAATTGCAGTATGAAATGTGGTGCCTTTACTGGCCACTCTCTGTGACCATATTCTTCCTCAACAGAGCTGATCAAAAGGGGATCAATCGAGCCCCATAGCTAATGGCTATTTGAGTAATCAATTCCAGGCTTTTTATTAAAGCTTCTGTAATTAATAACCACTTTTAAGTGTGTTCCTTAAATTTTAGACTGCTTTGTGCCTGCCCGTAATCTTCTGCCTTTTCCCATTTTGTACCTCTTTCTTTTACTTTCCTGCCCTCCCTGGAGATTCCCTGATCCTGGTGTCCCATCCTGCTGCAGGTCAGTCCCTGGAGGTCTGCTGTCTGATGTAATGTAGTCCAGGTTTCACTGGTGCGGCTGGTGCTCCAGGCTCACCTAACACAGCCAGAGGGCTGTGTGTGCTCCCTCTGCTCCTCTGCAGCCCAACTCTGGAACCAGCAGGTCAACAGAGAGGATTCTCCCCCCCTACTCCACTCTCCTGAGACCCCCTCTGCAGTGTTGCATCCAGCTCTGGGGCCCCCAACATAAGAAGGGTGTGGACCTCTTTGAGCTAGTCCAGAGGAGGCCACAAAGACACTCAGAGGCCTGGAGCACCTCTCCTATGGAGACAGGCTGAGAGAGCTGGGGTTGGTCAGCCTGCGGAAGAGAAGGCTTTGGAGGGACCTTGGAGCAGCTTCCAGTGCCTAAAGGGGCAGGCAAGACAGCTGGAGAGGAACTTTTTACAAGGGCATGTAGGGATAGGACAAGGGGGAATGGCTTTAGCCTGACAGAAGGGAGATTTACATTAGACATTAGGAAGAAATTCTTTACTGTGAAGGTGCTGAGGCCCTGGCACAGGTTGCCCAGAGAAGCTGTGGCTGCCCCATCCCTGGCAAAGTTCAAGGCCAGGTTGGACTGAGCTTGGAGCAGCCTGATCTAGTGGAAGGTGTCCCTGCCTATGGCAGGGAGATGGGAACTAGATGGTCTTTCAGGTCCTTTCCAACCCAAACCATTTTTTGATTCTACTATCTTCCCCTATGACAGAGATGTGAAACCCCATGTGCTTCCCATCAGCCATGGTGAATGGGATGCTCAGCTAACTGGGGGCATTGAAGCAGTCAGGGACACTTTCTGCTTCAATTTGAGTGTGTGCATGTGGCCAGGATAGCTTGGATTTGGAATCTCCCATTCAGCTTGGTCTTAATGAGTGCTTGACCTGGAAAGTGTATTTATGTTTTAACAGCACCAGCAAAGTTCCAAAAAGGAAGGTTTGTTGCAACAGTATGTTGCTTTATTGGCAAAATTCTCAAGAAAGAGAAAGAAAATGCTTTTGCTTTTAAAAAGTATGTTTTCTTATATGATTTTGAGCTGGAGACCATTAATGTAGTCAAATGTCAAATTCTTGTCATCACCAGGGTTGATTTTAGTTATGTGTGGTTTTATTACAGTTTGTGGTTTTTTCTGTGCACTGAATTAAAAGGAATGGAAATTACCTCTGTAATGTCTAGTTGAGGTTGCTGTACTAGGCTCATGACATTTACACCGCTGTGACAGGGAAGGATGTTGCTGTAAGGTATTTTGTCAGTAAGCAGTGAGACTGTGCTGTAGAAGTGTTTGAAAATACCAACATTGTTCAGTTTGTGCAAAAAAAGTTAGGGAAGAAACTTACTACTGCTGCAGTCATGCTCCTCTGAGCAAATGTGTAGTCTGAAGCATTTGAAAAATAAGGGTATAAACAAAGAGGGAAATTGCCTATGGATGTCTCTAGCAGAGCTGAGGTTTCAGTTCATGCATTTAGAAGAACAGTTAAGTCCCACCAGTAAAATCATGCTTGAGTTTTACATGAAGGACATTTTCTCTGTTGTGTAACAGCATTTAAATCCAGAGTTGACATAAATAAAATTTCAAATCATAAGTGACCTGGTAAGTTAAAGATGTGGGAAATTATATCCCATTTGGCTGTGGCAATATAATGAGCAGCTCTCAGAAGTCTAATTGGCATTGCCAGCGGGGAAGAGCAAGAGGGCATAGTAGGGACACACAGAAGGAAAGGCATTTTGAGCTGTTCAATGTTGCTAACTTGCAAAGGTTGCATAGTGTTTTGGGTAAAAATATTCCTTTATCAATAGTCACTTGGTAGCAGGGCTGGAAGAGTGGCAAAGTTATTGAAAAATGTGTTTAACTTAAAGCTTTGTTAAATTCACAGTGTAGCCCCAAAGCTGCAGATAAGCACCCAGCCCTAGACCAGCTGCCCTTAAAGCCCTGAAAAGCAGTATTTATAGGGTTTTTTAAATACTGTAAGTATAAACTATAAAAAGAACAGAATGAGGGTTTTAAGGGGAAAAAAAAACCAAACTGGGATAGATTGATTTTTCCTGTCATTATTTTGGTTGTTAAAATAATCAGTTCTTTCGGTCAGTTCTTGGGAAGGCGGGTAGGCTGAGTAGGCGAGGTGTCCATAGGGTGGGGGTTCCCATGTGCTTCCCCAGGCTCTACCTGTGGGGCAGCAGGACAGGCAAGGGCCATGTCCACCCCAAGGCACCTCGAGTGGCATCTCTGACTGCTGATGGGCTGAACAAGCCTGATTGTTTGCAAAATGTGGAACCATTAGGAATATTGCTGCCGTGATTTAATTAGACAAAAATTATTAGGGGTAGTGTGCATTAATCTAATGCAGTGAAATCACCATTGAACCTGACTGGCTTATCAAATGCTTGCAAGGACTGGGGTTTCTTGGAGGTGGAAATAAGTGGAGAAAACTGATCTTGAAAAATTTTGTGTTGCAGAAATTGCATGTTTGCTGGAGGAAGCCCCTGCTTGTGCACCTCTGGTTTTGTGCTTTTCTAAGGTGGCCATTTGTATTGTGCTCTTCAGATTTTGTTGACTGGATTTCCGGCTGCAGGTTGTCTGTGTAAAATATGGTTTTGAAGATGAAGTTCTAACGGGAATAAAGCAAGTACAATAGATGGAGTGGCCATTTGTCAGAAAACCTACACAAGCCATTAAATGCCAGTTTCCACTTTAGGTGTTGTAAAAATGAGAAGTGTGCTAATACAGGGCTCTATTGATCAGGGAAGGTCCCGGCATCTCCCGCTAGGAAACATTATGTACTGCCATGAGTTCCTTTGTGAGATGGCCAATCTGTCCTCAAAATATCTTGGATGCCTTCTACCCACTTGCTGTCTGAGTTTGTGTAAAAAACGTGAGCCAGAATGGAATTTCATGAGCAGAAAATAGGGTTGTGTTGATATGAAATAGCCTTTGACTGTAAAGGCTTCCTGAGTGCTTGATTCATGCATGCAGAAGATGGACTTTTCCAGGTATATTTCTAATGCAGGCTTGAACTCTGCAGAACTAAGTTTTTGAGGAAAACTTAAAAAAAAAATTAAAAAATCCTTTTATTATATTTATTTAAGCTAATATGAAGTGATCTGATGATCAGCAAGATGTTCAACCTGCAAATCTTTCAATTTAATAAGCTTATCCTTGGTGATTACAGAAATGGCAAAGAAAATGGCAAGAAACCATGATTTTATTATCATAAATGTGGCATATTTTAGTGTACACCAGCACTGCATGCTGGTCTTGCCTGTATTTGCTTTGAGCCAGCTGTACTTCATGGAGGGAATGGGGGCTGCCTGAAATCTTGCTACTCTTGTTCAGTGTTATGAACATGCATACTTCACCTGGGAAGAATGCTTTATTTTGATCCTTCTGTTTGCATATGAATAGTCTAAAATTTGGCTTTATTTAACGCATTAACTGAAAATCCATGAACAGAGAAGCAATGCACGAAGCCTGCAGGTGGTTACCGGAAAATTGTATGGAAATTGAAGGAAAAGTAGATTAAAAATAATAACTTCCCTTGTATCGTCTGTGGAAGTGTCTTGCTTTGCCTCTGTATGAAAATACAAAGCAATATTTGTCTTTTTTCCTTTTTATAAAATTAAATTAGGAGGAAAAAAGCAGGTAAATTTTCTCTTGGAAAGAAGCACATTAATACATAGGCTTCTTTAAGGAGAGATACAGCATCAATAAAATGTGCATAAATATTAGAAGAGTTTTGAAGCTGATATTTGAGTAATTTTATTCTAGAAAATATAGCAGGTATAATTAAGATTTTACTTTCATGTCTGTAAAGATATCCAAGATATCCAGGTAAAGCACTAAGGAGGTTCTCCCTCCATAAGTTGGTAGTTCTGGTTCAAAGCTACAACTTCAGCTAGCAAACAGGAAGTTGTTTTCCCTTTGTGGGTATGTAGTGTGAGTCACTGCGTTTCATTAGCATCATGTTAAAAAAAAAAAAATTGATTTTAAATCCTTTCAAAGACATATTTTAGATTAAAAACTGCCACCTCAGTTCTGTTTCATTGCTATCTTTAAGAAGGTGTTTGAAGTGGGGCACACTCATATAAGCCAACTGCAGAAGACCATCATATATTCAGATTTTAACTTCTAGTCTAAAAGTGAAAATACAGGTAAACTTACAGTCTCTCTCACAGGGCAATTCCTGATTAAATTTCTTGTTTGCTTTGGGTTTCTTTTTTTTCTGCAAATTAAAAGTCTTTAAATTGTTTTCATAATTTAAGAGATGAAAACCAAAAATGGCTTCTGTATTTCATTGTGTATTTTACTGACATCTTTATGGCATTTATTTGTACTAAAGGAAAGTCTGAGACAAGCATCAGTTAAGGTAATGGGATTGTAAAGCAATCATGTAATTAGTTATCTGACTTAAGTCATTTGAAAAAAAATTTATAGCTATGTATTGAAAAGCTGCTTCTAAAAGGGAAAATGAACAGCGGTGTATGAAATGAGCAGGCAGCATAAAGGGATGAGAGTTCTTCTCTTGGGAAGTAGAAAGATCTGATTATCAGTCCTCTTGGAAGCCCTGTGAATAATCCTGGGCAGCAAAGACAGAGCATGAGGAGAATGGTGAGAGATCTAGAAAATACAGGTTGTGGACAGCATTTGATGGAACTGGGTTTATTTTGTCCAAAGAAAATAGGAAGAGGTAGACAAGTCTTCCAGTTTGATCACAGGTGAAAAGCTCCTTGAAGGAGGGTGACTGGACATGCAGGCACCACGCACATGGCAGATGTAATCGTCATCTCCTCTACTTCAGGCATTCATTTTGTCTATTAAAGAAAAAAAGAAAAGCAATCATCCTGCTTAGGAGGAAGCTGTATTTTTTCTGCTGCTTTTTTGACATTCAAACTTTAATTAAAAAATAAATAAAAAGAAACAAACACTAAAACTCCAAAACCAGGGGAGGGAGGATTGCAAAATGTTGTTTTCCAGTCATGATAATAACTATATACAGAAATGTGTAATCTGGAGATGTTACAAACATGGTACAACCATTTTAATATGCACGTATTTTGTCTGATTTAGCAAATTATTCAAAACTACTCAATTTTCAATTATCCATTTTGAAATGGTCTATTTTAGGAGCTGAAGTCTTGGGTTTGCTGTTCAGTACTGCTGAATCCCATGGTTTAAGTACCAAGAATGTAGCATTCTTCTGCAATTTTCTATATATTTACTTATTTCCCCCATATAAATGCCACAATTCCTCAGAAATATAAAGCATATTTATCCATTGCTTAAATATTTCACTTAAATCCTGAGGTTTGTTCTTTAAATTTCCATTAATTTGCACTGTTTGGTCTATTGAGGTGTTCATTTGTCAAAATTGTTAGCTCTTGGGTATTAGTTACGCAAATATTGATGTGTAGCTTTGGCCTGTTAGCTATCAATTGAAATCAGGAAATCAATAGAGTTAATAGCTCCTCATTGCCTAGTTGATGCATTTGCAAGCCTGAGTCGCGTATTGTCAGGGAACAATCAATTCAGTCAAAAACTATTACACCATCACCACCAGAAACGGTTTCATAACGTGTGTTTATAGTTGATCTGAGTTTCCACAGCAGCTCTAGATGCAAAATATCACTTTTGGGGTCTCTTGTCACAGGGTTATTAAGTCAGAGATGTGGTGACAGCAGAGACTCAGCTAACTTGTGGCGTGCTCTCCCATGGCAAGTCTTGGTGTGGTTTACAGTGGTTTGTATAAATGGGGTTCTTAGATAAAGACTCTGCTTTCTGGCTTCTAGCAGAAATGACAATTTCCTAAAGCTGTTAGTTGTATTGTTTGTGTCTGTGATGCAAACCAAGGACCTCAGAACTGGAGTGGTGCTCCCATTGATTTTGAAGCAAATAAGAAATAAAGAAATCAATTTACATCACAGCTCCCAGCTGGGGGGAAACACAGGAACCAAAGCAGAAGACAGCAGAGCCTATTCTTCAGTTTCCGGAAATATTCCACTCATTTTCTTTTCATTCTCCAAGTGTATGGTTATGCTTTCTTGGGTTTATTCTTAAAAAGGGAACTGTGAAGCATAAAGGTGCATCTCTGAGATAATAGACTTACAGACGTGTAAAAACATGCATACATTTTTTTTCATTATTCTCAAGACAAGTGTGCAGTATTTACATTTGTAGTTCAAACTCTTTGTCAAGTAATTAATTAAACATAGTTGAAGAATTTTGAGATGGCTGCAAAATCTAGATATATTTAGAAAATAATACCTAAAAATAACTGTGGTACTCACTGTGGTTTATATAAACAAATTTTGTAGGTATAGAGACTGCTTTCTGGACTTCAGGAGTAAGGACAATTTCGTAAAGCTGTTAGCTGTTTTGTTTGTGTCTGTGATGCAAACTGAGAACCTCAAAACTGGAGTGGTGCATTAGAAGGCAATAAAGAAATCAGTTTACCAGCTGGAAAATTATCAAGTATTATAGATGTTTTCCTGGGCTGTAAGTTGTGAAAATTTGAAGCAAAGCTATTGCTAAGTGAAAGGTAGACAGCCTTTTAGAAGCTGAGTGTATTTTGGGGGAGAGGGTGTCTTTTACATTTAATACATCTTTATGATGGATAAAACTTGTAGCATCTTGCTTTAATCTTTGCCTGCTTTTGTGCTTCTCAAAAGCTGTAGCTATTGAGTAGGTGCTGCCACCCCAGTTTACTTGAGACCCAGGTTTTGATCTGTTGGTACCACATTATTCTGGGGATCAGCGCACAATTAGCAGATGCTGAGATTCTGAAAATAGCTGCCTTGTGAACTATAAATGAAGGATTATGGTCTCCAAGGCCATATTTTAGAGCTTCTCAAATAAGAAAAGGATGATCTGCCAGGGAGGGCTTTAGGAGGTGCTGTGTGTCTGTGGGAAGGAGTCTCACCCTGCCCCACCAGCCTGGCAGCTCTGAATCAGCATTCAGCCTGCTCAGTACCCTATGAAAAAAAAAAAAATCATGGTTATTTTAACTCGAACATGTGCATACTCCACAATTTCTCATGCTAATGAACTATACTGAAGTACTGATCGTGGGTGTGCAAACAGCTGCCTTCATCCTCTTTCTAGGTTGGTACAGCATAATGGAAACAGATGCAGGTGGTTTCTGCACTGGTGCCATGATTACTGTGGGTGCTGTCCTCTGGTGTCTGCGAGGCTTTCTGCAAAATTACAGTGGAAAATAATCCATATGTTAAAGGGCCCTCTTAAAAACTGTGTAGCATTTGAGATCATTTAGTTATTTAAGCCATTTAGTAATAAGGACCGTGCTTCGTAATTAAACAGTATAATATAGAGTTAAAAAGCAGGAACAGTCAAATCTATCTATAAGTATACCATAACTGTAGTCTAATTTTATGTTAAAATGTATACTTAGAGGAGTAATTGAATACATCGTTCAGTGTAAATGAGAAATGGCTCTATGGACTTTAAAGGAATTCATTATTTGCAGTCAGAAGAGGCTTGTCTTTTTGACTTAGACTACAGTGCCACAGAAATATATGCATTTCCTCTAAGTACATGTGTAAGTCATCACACTCAATTTAAAAGAAATACATACGTTCAAAGCATCAAATATCTAAATATTTGGTAGTTATTATTTTAAAGTCTATATTCCTATTCTCCAAAGTACTTGCAAGAAAGTTGTGTCATTCATTTCATTTTATTTCATTATTTTTATTCACAGGAAAAGATAGGTTTTTAAAGTCAAAGAAAAAATCCAGACACTTGGTAAACATGTAGGATGAGTGAAATACAGACTAAATTAATGATACTTAAGATGACATACATAATTATAACAGAAAGGTCAGGGTAGATGGCAGCTTTCCCAAGTATATAGTGTCAGAAAAATCCCCAAAGTATATATTTTAATTGAGTTATGTTTTCTTTCCTTCACATTGAAGCATTACGGTATTAGCTCGTTCCTGGGCCTGCGTTCCTAGGATTTAACATGGCAAAATTCCCAGATCTACATTTTGACAGTCAAACCACATCATGCATAGGCTCCTTCCAGCAGTGAAATACCACTTTGTATTTGTCTCCAAATCATCGGTTTCTTTTTAAACAGAAATATATTTAATATACAGGGAAAATAAATTTTACAAGGGTGAGGATGAACTGAACGCTGGTTTTGAGATGTGGGAAATGTGTGAAAAATGGAAAAGCGAACCAATGCGACAGAAACAACCAAAATGCACAGCAGAAGGCAGATAAACAGCAGATAGAGTGCATGGCATGTCCTGAGGAGCCAGGTTGGTTACACCAGTGCACTAAGCCTTGTGCAAGCAAGCACCAGGCTAAGCCTTGTCCCTAAGTCTAGCACTTAGTCCTGTCCCAGGCTTTGGAATTGCAGGAGTTGCCCAGATCCAGGGCTTCCCTGGGCAGGGACCAGCCATGGATGGAACTCTTTGCCAAAGTAACCGACCAATGCCCTTCCTGTGAAGATTTATGCTGATGAAAAGCAAAACAAAAAATAGAGCTGTGCAGCCAGCCACTTAGGTTTTATGTTCTCTTGGACTGAGTCTGGCTTAAACTACTCATGCCAACAGCAATAGAAAGCTGGAGGGACGCTTTACCCCACCCTGACCAGTACCAACCCCTTTTTTCCATCAGGAAAGAGGCCTTCAGGGGCTCCATGTACTGGGATGTGGGGAAAATTACTTCAGTGCGCGCATTCCTCGGGGAAGGAATTGAGTAATTGTTTTATCTGTTAACAGTTGTCAGAAAGTTGTCTGCTTGAGGTTTTTTTATTTCATTTTTAAAGTCTTTGATTAGCCTGCAGCCCATCCCAGTTAGCCAGCGTTCCTCCTCGTGCTTCTCCAGTTACACTGAAATACAGCTTGGTGCTGATGCATGGTGCCTGGTAGGAATGTGCCCTCTGGGGATACCTAGGCTGGGGTGTGGCAGGTCCTACTCGCTTGATAATACTGTCTGCCTTGTGAAGAGGAAGGACCCACAGGAAAAAAGGTTGGTTGTGTCCCGGGAAGGCTCCCTTCTCAACGAGAGTGAATGGAATTAGCTAAATTAGAGGTACGGAGCAGAGAAATATCCTTAAAGATATAAGCCAAAAGGCTAACCCAATGTTGAAACCCTTCTTACTCTTTTTTTCCTTTTGGTGTCTCACTTAGTAATGTGCTCATTAGCGGAGATGTTTGAGCCCATGCATTATAGCTACAGCCCTATTTTGAGCTGTGTCTAGGACAAAGCACATCTGCGTGTGTACAAGTGCAGGTGTACCTTCATGCATGCACACACCAAAACCATACTTCTGCATTAAACCAAATCAAATGCTTGGAAATTAAGAAAAGAAACAGAATCAAGCGTTACGACTTTTAAACTGCTTAATTGCAAATTTTTTGCAGGGTCTCTGCCTCAGTCCGTGTTGTTTCATTTTGGACAGTCTTTAGTTAATTATTTTATATTCTTATCATTCAGTATGCAGGTCTGTACTTTATTTGACTGTAGCTATTCAAACCTCATCTTAAAAGCAGCAGTACAAATTTCTTCACAGGCTGTTCCAGGGACTCATCACTACGGGATCTGAACATGTCATGAACATTAATTTATCCTCACAACAGCATTATTAATTCTGGAGTTTTGAGAGCAGAGATTGAAGTATAACAGGGTTTTAATTCTGGAGAACTTTTAATTTAGAACATTGTCTCCACCATACTTAATCTTGCATTTTTTGTACCCAAACCCTGCTCCCATTTACTTCCGTTGCCACGTTTGGGGCAGGAGCCTGGTCCAGCCCTTGTGTTTCATGCAGAAAATGGGCAGGGTGGTCAATGGCCATGCTGTGATTACCCCCATGAAATGGGAGGAACAGTCTTGTATCAAATGCAGTTCTTCAGAGCATGTTAACTGCAGTTAACATTGCCAGCTATCCCTTTAACCCTGATCTTCTTTGCTGTGCATTTTCCAGTTTGTGCAACACACCTACTCCCTTTTTCGCTTCTGCTTGGTGTGGTTTCATCCCTACTTCAGAAGTTGCAAAGAGCTCCAGGGAAACTGTCTTTCTTCACTATCATCTGAAGCAGCAGCAGCATTTATAGTAAAGTCTGAGGATTTTAAGCTTGTACATATGTGTTAGACATAGCAAACCATGCAGTGCTGTGTATATTAAGCCTATCTTCAGTCTTTTGGGGCTGAAAATAAAAAATCTTGGTAAAGCAGGAGTAAGGGATTTAAGATTTGACTAAATGAAGGCGAATTTTGAATAGCAGGGCAAAAGCAGTAACTGAATGTTTAGAAGTCAAGTTTGCCAACAACTGGCAAATCAATACCATTTCACTGTCTTCATAAACAGCTGGACCCACTGGACTGAAGTCTTCTGTAGAATATTAAGCCTGGGGTAGAGATGAGCATCCAAAGACTTTAACCCAAAACATTTCAGGCTTGACAAACTTGCAGCTCAAAGCAGGATCTTGTAGCAGGATGGGTGAGGCAGTCTTTGCTAAAATTATTGTTACCAGGGCAATGTATAATCTATATATAGAGAGAAAAAGATGTCTAAAGCAGTGGTCTAACAGGGTCATCAGTATGGATTTAAAACAATCTTTTCCAAGTGGGCTCTGCAGGACCTCTCAAAAACTTTGGCTACTGTATTTTTGGTATCTCGGGTGTTTATTTTATACCAAATGAGGGAGAAAAAATAGGAATGTTTTTGTGGTGGGCCAAGGTGACCAGCCTGGGTGGCAAGATTTCCATTCTGGAACCCACCTGCCTTGCAGCCTTCCTTTGGTTTCCATCGGGTTTCCTTTGTGTGTTGTTTTTGTCACCAGGTGAGTCTCTGAAAACTGTTTCAGGATTTGTAGTGTTACAAGCTCAGTCAGGGGCAGATTGATAGACTGGGAATAAAAGAGTCTAAATTGCAAAATACATTCATTTATTTGGCCGGCTGCAGTTTACATATGACAGCCACATCCATATTCACACCCCTACCTCCGTGCTGCTTACCTCAGAGTGAGGAAGTATGTGCAGAGAGCATCATGTTGATGGGTTTACTGGATTAGATGTCTTTTGCTGCCCACCCTGTTTTGGGCAGCGATTGTGCCAGCACCGTGACTGTTCAGAGCTGTGCTGGCAGCCTGCATCATGAAGAAGCAGGTTAGAGCATCTCGGTGAGAAGCTCATGTCCACGTTCACAAAAAAACAGGGATGAATTAAGGAGCCTGTGAAGCTGGCGGAGACAGTTCTGTTGGTCAGATTTGACTGAAATTGTGTCCATTTCCTTAAACCACAATCCCTTTTGTGGAGTCTTTTATTTTCTGTTAAAAAATGTTTTTTTGTGGATCTTGGTGGCTGTGCCAGCATTGCATGTGTACTTACCGCATGTCAAATGGGTATTTATCTGAGAGACCAGAGTGAATATGTGGGATAAGCATGGGTCTTAACTGAGAATTGTCTTGTTTATGCTGGCTAAGACCTTGATGAAATGGGATTTCAAATACATGTAGGGTATTTTATTGGTGCTAGACAGATGTTTAGCTGGTGTGAATGGCATTATTTTATGTGCCAGCTAAAGGCCTAACCCAGGAAAGAAGTGGAAAAATAATTAAAACCAAACAAACAATAATTTACTACTCTACATTTCATTTTTAGCCACTTAAATGGTAATACAGTGTTTGAGGGCAACCAGAGGTGGTTGTAGCTGCTGTGCATTTCCCCTGATGTGTTACTGAGAATCAATATATGGACTGGAATAAAAGCATGGAAGTTACTGACACCGAGCATCACAGTGGCACCGTGTGTCAGTGTGTGATACTGTGGAATTGTTCAATAGCGCATCTTGGAAAGACTCTGCAGATGTTGCCACACATGATAACATGCAGTAGGGAAAAACAAGGAAAATCACGGGGCACGTACAATCACCCGTCTTCAACTTTTAACACTGCTTTTGACGTGTAAACCAAAAATGCAAAAGCCTGGACACTGCGAAGTTTCAGCCTTACTGTTCTGCACATCTTGCACTGTGCCCAGGTTCAGCTACTCGTCTTATTCCTGCTGTAGCCTACAATGCACCAGATTTTTTTCATTATTGTACGTCCAATACAATATCCAACTCTGTAGAGTTAGCTCCTCTATATAGCGGGTTGTGGCTAGATGCAGAAATTTATTCATCTGCATTTGTATAATAGATATGTTTATAGGTTTAACATAGACAAATTGTTATATATTATGTGTAATATAACACTCGTTAGTTTGTGCATACAATATAGAGGTTATTTGGGATAGAGATATATAAAAGATAGAAGAACCCAGTAATTGCCTTTAAGATCAGAGCTCAGAGCATTACCTTGGATTTTACAAGGCCAGCGAGCACAAAAGAGCAGTAATTTATGAGCTCAGCGTAAAAGAATAGCATAATTGCATTAAAAATTAATGCTAATGAACACTAAAATGGGGAAGGTGGTTATGATGAAAGTTTGTATTCATCTTCCCTGGTTTGAATGATGGCTAGTGGCTTGATTAATGGCTTAATTTCTATCAATTAGTGGGGAAAAATCTCCTACGAGACAAGGGTAAATTGAGCATTGAATTACATATCTTGCTTTTGTGTGCTGAGAAAAAAGAGCGGCGAGGCTCTGATATTAGCCACAGTGACAAATGCGGTGTGCCCTGCACCGGCTGCGCCGCCTCTCCCGGCGGGTGCTGCTGTGCGGCTCTGGGTGTGTGGTGGGGCAGCCGGCTCGCTGGCCCCGAGCTGGCCCGCTCCACTCCCACCCGGGCGTTCTTTTGCTCCCCCTATTAATGGAAGGAAAACCTCTGGCAATTTTAAACATGTTAGGGCTGTTTGCTAATGCTTTGTTAGCCAAGTTTGATTTCTTCTGAGAATATGTTCAAAAATACCCCAAAAGGCCTCAAAATGTGAGCGAATGTAGGAACTAGCATGTGTGTGAAAAGTGCAACAGCGAGGGTAACCTGCATGCAGTTTAAATGTGTGGCTACAGCAGGAATCCCAGTGTTCCTAAGTTGCTTAAATTAAATGTTCTTAAATCCAGAACTCAACTGCTAAAGTTTCCCATCATATTTTCTGCTCAATTTTACACTACGTATTTCCATTCTTTTTAAAGAAAAACCTATTAGTATCCAGACTTGTTTTAAAATACTGTGAAAGCTAGGTTATAATTTATTAAGATAGAAAATTGTAAGTACTCTAATACTTTCTTTAATAAGTACTGCATTATATATTTTATACTATATTATGTACTACATACTAAATAGAATGTATATTTAGTACATTAAATATATATTTTACTGCATTAAAATATATAAAGTGCCGTATAGAATATTACGTGATATATAATACGATAATACATGATGTATGAAAATACCATATTGCAAGTACTGTAGTACTGTTAGAGTGCTAGAGTACTTACAAGTTGCTATTTAAACGCATTATAATTGTACTACCAGAGTACTTACAATTAAGTTTGCAGAATACAAATCAATACTAAAAACTTTCTCTGGCCACAGGTGCTCTATTTGGGGTATGTTTTATAGTTTCTGTGACTTCGCCTGGAAAAAGTTAGTTCTCCGGAAACCTCAAGAGCTGGGAAATAGTGTGGCCAAGTGTTGAAACAGCGCTTTGACACCGCGGAGGGGATCTGGAAACGTTAGCGGCGTCAAGCAGCGTGTATCCCGAGTTAAAATTGTTAGAGGGAAGAGGTAGTTTTGAAGCTAATCCCCACTTCCCCTCCGGCTGCCGCGCTGCGGGCGGCCCAGCGGGGGTGGATGCAGGGACGGATGCTGTGCCCGCAGCACCTCCGGGGCTCACCATCGCGGTTTTCCCACCGCCCCAGACAAAGGCGGGCTGCGGCCGGCGTTGTGCGTGGCGGTGCCTCCCTCTAACGGCTGCGAGCCTGCCCGTGGGAAGCCGCGGTGAGGCCAGCATCGCCCGCGCTCCGCCGCCTCAGAGGGCTTTCCCCGGCTCCAGCGGGCCGGAGGAGAAGGGATCGGGGTCGGGGGGGAGCTCATGGCGTTAACACGGGAGCGTGCGAGCGCTGTTCGTGCCTTGGCGCGTTTGTTGTGCTGGGCTGGCGGGTGCCGGAGGTCTCGCGCCGAGGGGCGGTGGGGAAGGCACCAGTCGGGTCTTCCTCGTAGCTTTGGCGGCCACCCCAGGCGTCCCTGGACCTCGGCGCTCGGACACGGGGAAAGGTGTCAGGGCTTGAGGTCACGCTCTGCAAACACCAGCGTGTGCGCCAGTGGCAGGGGGGAGCCCCCGTTAGCATCGCGGATTGTGTCCTGCGCAGAGAAAAGATCCGAGGGGCGGGCAGGAAATGGCTGAAAATCAGAGCCCCAAGTTTCGTACAGTCTCGTAGTGACACAAATGAAGTGAATCCCACCACTCCTGCTGGACTTTCCCTCCGCTTCCTGGTGCTTTCATTTTGTTCCATAGCAATATTCCCATGCACTGCGCTGTGGCAGACAGTATGTCTCAGCACCGTGTAGTTTTTCTGTCTCTTCCGCTGCAGCTTGTCCAGATAAAAACTTCTTTTTTCTTTGAACATGTCCGTTTGCACAGCTAAAATAAAAACAGGAAGCAATTAAAAAGCACTGGGCGTGTGAAAAGCAACGGTTCTCTCGAGCCAACACGCAGTTCCATAATGCATTTGTGACTATCCATACAGTTGTATACATAAAATTGTATAAAACTTACACAGTATCGCCTAAGCTAACCCTAAATAAAATGGGATGAAGGGGAAACTCTTTTCCTCTTTAGCTGATTTGTTTAGCCTGCTGTCTATTTGTGGTTTCTTCTTTTAATCCTCAACTCATAAACAAAAAAGCAGTACAATTGCAACTTTTTTCTGTATTTTAAAGCATATTACTTAAAATGCGTTATATTTTAAATGGGTCATTTAAATTAACCAGCTATATCACTTTAAATATAATTGGTAAAATATAAAGAATTATTTATTCCGAGGAATATTTTAGGTTAATTATGTCATAGCTTTGATTCTTAAGTTAGACCCACTTGAAAGAAAACTCTTTAGTTAAAGGCACAGGTTCATTTCTGTGGTCAGGATTATAGAATTAGCAATTCATCCAGTAAGCATCACAAATTTACACCTAAAGATTAGACAAGAAATATTTCACATATGTTTTTACTTAGTGGGGCATTCACAAGATATTATCAGTCATTTAATGCTTCTATTTCAATGCTTGTTAAATTCTTGGCATGCCTCATCAACAGTCTTGTCTTTAGAAATAAGCAGAGAGAAATGGAAATATTTTACACAGAGCTTGCAGGCAACTTACTTTTCCTTTCCTCTGATTCTCAAGTGTTCCTGATTATTGTGCATGTGAAATTTTTGGGCGGCATCTAAAGGTTTAACTCACATTTTATTCCTAAAGTGACATTTCAAGTTACTGCTAATAGACTGATTCAATACGAAAATAGGAGCTATAAAAGATGAGTGTGTATATTTATGTAGACATGGGAAGATGTAAATAGATGTAAATACAGATCAGAAGTGTAAAATATTGAATCACCTCTGAAGGACGGCTTTCCCAGGTAAATCCTCTGTGGCTGGGGTAAATGGGGCAAAAATCCTTGGCTTCCTATAAAATCAGATGTTCCCTAGTAGCATCCCTTTTACAATAAGGGGTATAAACAACAATGGAGGAGTGCAGCAGGCGTTGAGGGCTGGCCTGGGCACAAGCTGCACCCCACAGCACCCCATGGCACCCTGCAGGGAGGCTGGTATGGCCGCAGCCAAGTGTCAGCGAAAGAGCTGGTGACAGGTCTGGTAATTGTAGGCGCTGCTGGAATTGCGTTTTCATAAAAAATGGCCTCAACAAGCCCTAGTTTTAGGGCTAAACAAGATTTAGTTTATATTTGTCACCATAACACAGTAAAAAGACTTGCTGTGCAATGAGTTAGTATTGATTTTTGTTTTGGTCTGTAGCCTCTTAGCTTTCTGACTCCATTATTTTTGATTTTACTATGAAATACATATCCTTTCTACTGACATCTGACAAACAACATATGGAAGTCATTTTATCTACCAGTAATGTGTTTGTCAGAAAAATCAGACACTAATGGGTTGTGCTTCCTTCAGTCCATTTTCCCCAAGTTAATGTCACTGATGTAATTCTCAACATTTAGCGATTTTTGCCCCTTAATAATTCGTCATTCCCGCAGGTTTGTGTAAGATTCATTTAAGATACTACAACAGGCTGCGAGCTGAGGGGAGGTTTAGTGAAATAAGAGCTGATTTTAAATCTACATTCACCTGCCTTTCTTTGATACCGGGATTTAACACTGTGACTACCAGGTACACCTTACCATTCCTTTATTTATTCTCAGGCCCAAGAGCTTGATGGATTACAATTTCCTCTCCCTAGTAGGGCATTAGCATATTTGTTCTCATACTTCCCATGCGATCCTTTTTAAAAGCGAAGACTTCAGCAGCGAGGCAGCATAACTTTTAAACACAAGCTTAACTGCAAGCAAGTGATTATTTTATTTTTTTTTTCTTCTAAATTCCAAAAAATCAGACCTCAGGTGTTACTTATGCACTTTACTATAGCACAGCTCTTGCCCTAAGCCTCACTGAGGCTTCCACTAAACCTTCCCAGGGGCTCGTGACTGGGCATTCAAGGAGAGTTAGTCAGATCCATAAAGACCAAACAATATTCCCAAATAATTTTTAAGCATTGAGGCAGCTTCTTGTTTGCTACTTGAAAGTTCTGACTCTTCTTATATTTTGTCTGCCTTACCCATTTTACAAATGCATGCTGCTCACAGCACAAACCATCCACTCCTCCCTGCTTCTGCACCTCAGCCATCTTGGACTGGCCCCAGTATACTACATATAAAGCAAATGGTTTTCATAAGTAAGATGGAGATAAAGTGGTTAAAATTGTGAACAAAAGCCTTCAGTTAGCAGAATGAATTCAGGATTTGTTTGTCACTGCAGCTAGGTATAGAAGTAGGTAGGGAAGATGAACGGAGCGCTGAATCTGAAGAAGCAGAAAATGAAACAAACAGTAAAGCAGATACTTTGTGCCGGGTGTACTGTAATGCACCACCCAGGACTGAGGATAAAGCAGGTTTGCAGTACAACCTCTTGGTAAAAAATGAAGTTGTTAATTTAGCAAGCACAGGTCCATTCCAGGAATATTTCTGAGCTGCTGTTAGTTTATTTGCTCGTGTGAAGCTCCACTTACTTGTCATTACTAGACTGAAATGAGTTTCAGTGGTTAGTCATTGCAAAAGGATGGAAGTTACATATATTTTTTCTTGTGCAAAATGGAAAGCATTTTGCAGTGCATGTGTATATCTAGATGAACTTGGATTTAGAATTTTGTATACAGGAAAAGAATTTGGTACTTCTGAGTTTCTCAATAATTTTGCAACCTCTTTTGGTCTGCAAGCACTTTTCCTGAGTTTAAATATACTTCGGTTTCTTTAGAAAAAGAAATGTAATCTTTTATACATACATATGTATGTGCTACCAATGTATAATTACAGTTGCTCGTTTATTTAAATTTGTGGTTTGTATATTGTTTAAGGTATTTTTATATGTGCTCATGAACTATCTGATCACCTGCAAAAATAGCACTGTTTCATCCTCTCCTTTTTGGCACTCTCCTTTTCACTTTGTCGCTTAAGACTGATTCTGTGACTCAAACTCATGTCCTCAGTATCCTGTCAGTGCAGGACAGACATGGCTGCACTTTCAAACTATACAAAAAGCCAATCTGAATTTATGCTGTAGTGTTAGCAGGCAGCTGGCCTCTGGACTTTGGCTGGGGCAGGTACACCCGCTCTGACATCAAGGCCAGTAGAACAAAACCTTTTGAAACCGAATTTGATCTAGAAGACAGTTTGTACCAGACCAGCCTATGCATGATGTTGTTGCTGCATTTCAAGTCTGGCATCAAGTTTCAGGGATGATGTGGTGTTTTCTTGGGCTGTGGCACAAGTTCAAGCTTTCACCTTGCAAGGGAGCTAATTCAATCACTCAGCTTTTGGTGAAAGGAGCAACACCAGACTGCACAACAGGTGCAGGAGAGAGCGAAGACAGACCATCCCTTTGGCAGCTTAGATCAACGTAGCTGTGACACAAAACTTCACTGTCACCCATCACTAGTGTGATTTTTAAAAAGAAGTGCATCTTGCATTTATGAATACTCTGAGCTTCCTGCCAGTCTAGTCTGGCACCAGTCTACATCTTCTAAACCAGAAGATCACCTGTTTGAGCCGTGAAAGAACTAGTAAAACCTATCTGACAGCACCCCAGTTATGTGTTTAACGTAGCTCATACCAAGGGTGGCAGGAGCTGCTCTTCTTTGCCATAAAGTCACTGGGAGCAGCGTTCGCTTTGACAAAATCAAGTCTCAGCCTGGGATTCAAAAATATCTTGTGGAATCTACATGTACTGTAAGGCCTCACAGTACAATTCAGAAGCAATTTTGCTCATTTGGTTAAACAGCTGCAATTCGGTCACCAGAGAATTGTATGAGCACACAATATTTAGTGTTTATGTTAGGAATATTTTATTACCAGATTCTAAGATTATTTTTTTTTTGTGAAATTCATCTAATGATGGAACTCTTAATGCCAAACTAATCACTTAGCTTGTCATGAGGAGGACACAGGTGGTGGCACATATTTCAGGACATCCACAGCTGGAGCAAAGTTCACCTCCATACAAGCGGAAGTAGTTTTACTGCTCCATATGGATTGAACTCCTGAGTTGTCTGCACTGTTCCTGAATCCTCATGTTCTCTGGGAAATACTCATGTCATAAACCTAGCAGTTATTCTGCAAGGACATCTCCAGCAAGTTCTTAAATTGGCATCTTGAATGATACCATGCATTGAACAAGAATGGCCACCTTACTGTTGCTTTTACTAAAGGAGTTTTTCTTTGTAACAGGTTTTAGGCTGCATTATAAGTTGAGATTTTTTATTTCTGTTACGTACTGTTGTAAAATATATTCAAGGCACTGCTTAGACATGGCATTTATCATAGACTTACACTAATGTATACTGACATTACACCTGCTCTTTGTAGACCAAGCCACCCTGGTAGAGCAAGTGAAACGAGCAAAAGAAATTGAAGCTATTGAAAGTGACTCCTTTGTTCCACAGACATTCAGATCAAGTAAAGAAGTCAAAAAGGTAAGTTTTCAATATCCTTTCTTGGTGCACAATCCTTTCAAAGTCACGTGGAAGCTGCACTATTAAAGTTTCCATTGATGAAAGAGCGTCAGTGTTGACAATCTTAAATCCCACCAACAACTCTTCAATGTTCTTGGTGTGGTGTTCAAAGAGCAAATTTTAATGTGTAAGAATTTCAGGGAAATTGGCTGTTTTGACAGTATACTTACATATGGTGAGCAACTCCATTTTTTAAAAGTTCTTTTAAAATAATATAAATCCATGAAGATTTTTTTTTTCTCATAGGAAAAGTAGAATTAA
Organism: Pezoporus wallicus; assembly: GCF_028554395.1. NCBI lineage: Eukaryota > Metazoa > Chordata > Aves > Psittaciformes > Psittacidae > Pezoporus > Pezoporus wallicus. The sequence continues at coordinate 1,482,963 of NW_026641037.1, read as the reverse complement.
AATCCAGACGTAATCAGACATTTACACTGTAATTAAAGGTAGAGGTCTGTATTTTTTTTATTCTGCTTAACTGAAGCCAGACTTTAAGATCAGGTTTACTCCCTGATCCAAACTGGCATTGGTTTCAGTCAGCTGTCCAAAAACTTAACAGGGGACATCCAGTTTCCAGAATTTTACCTGCCTTTTGGCTGTCAGATCTTCTAGGGAACTTGGACGCTTTTGGTTTTGGAAGTATGCAGGCAAAAGTTTTGTTCAGGTTTTCCATCTGAATTTTTGAGTTACCACTGTTTGTTTCCCCAAGAACTTGCATTTTCTTGCCTTTTCAAAGTCTCCAAGAAGTTCCTGCAGCCTCTTCAGAAGTGATCCAAAACGCCAAAGCTAAGGTTCTGCAAGCTCTCTCATTGCCCAAGGCAATGAGTTTGGGGTTTTTTTTTTCAGTTCATGTGCTTAGTTTGAACTTTAGTCCATGCCCAGTGTGTCCCACTGACCATGCTGAGAACTATTTGCATGAAGATCCTTTCGTGGGCATTCATTGCAATAAGAGGAAAGCTGAGCACTCAATTACAATTCTGCCACCTTTGGGAGTTTGAAGATAAAATACTCAGATGTGTTTCTTTCTTTTTAGTCAACAGAACCTGCCGAACTACAGTATGAACCTGTAACTATCGGAGTGGGAGCTGTTGATACATCTGCCCCTGAAAAAGAACGACCATCTGCCAATATTCCTACTGCCATCAAATATCAAGATGATAATTCTTTAGCACATCCAAATGTAAGTGTGCCAATATTTACTTCGTCTTTAGAACAAGACAGCCCACTGAAAAAGAGCACATAACTTCATATAACTAACAACCATTTTGCTTTGCTGCTCATCAAATAACCTGTGGTCTGAAGACCGTTAGCTAATGGGCCGTTTATTGGCTTAAACAGGATCACACTCCTTGCACCATCTGACAGAAAATAATTACAAAAGAAGTTCACTAGTGATACAGTTTTAGAACTACAAACAAATTTTATAAAAAAGTAGCGCAGTAATTGAATGCAGGGGAAATTAAGATACCGTTCATATAAAAATCCCTGTTCGATAAAAAATTTCTGTAGTTGGAAACCTGGTGAAAGACCCAGAACTTGTCGACCTTGCCAGATTGTAAAGCTTTAAATACATGACAAACTTAAGATCATTTTAAATCATTATGGCTAAACTTATCCTTTGTAATTGGAAATAGGAGTACTTACAGTAGAGGTTTTTTTAAGTATTAGCAAGTTATAAATGACTTTCAGTAAATAAACTAATCCGAGTTCTGTATAGTGAACATGGCTAACAACCGTTGAGACCTGTACAATATGGCAAACTTGCTGTTTCAGGAGAAGACTGAAATTGGAATGTCTTGGCTTTCTGATTCTTAAAAGTCACTACCTTTATGAATGTATTTCTGTCACCTTTGTATTTTAACACCCCTGTGCAGCTGGGTGCCTTTGGGCACCAAAATAGTCTGCACATGTTTCAACATAGTATAGCAAATAAAGAGAAAGTTAATGAGTTGTTCCTGCTTTTCTTCCTCTCCCCCTTCTCTGTCAGCTGTTTATCGAGAAGGCAGAAGCAGAAGAGAAGTGGTTTCAGAGGCTGATTGCTCTCCGGCAAGAACGGCTGATGGGCAGTCCAGTGGCCTGAGCAAACCACTGCGACCATCACATACCTGCTCTCCATGAACATTAAGAAATCCTACCATGAAATTGTTTTATTTTTCTCTTTTGAGTAGATTTTAATAGTCAGTATGAGTTGTACAGAAAATAAAGATTTCATCTGAAGGCACAAGAATGTTGTGTCTTCCGTTTTTCTCCCAGACTCATTGATCGGTGACTTGTATTGCAGAGTTATCCGCTGTAGATGAGCAGGCTGTCAGAGCAGGGTAATTTTCTCTTTTTGTACTGAATTCCTCTGGGGTGCAAAAAACTTGGCATCCCAAGAAGATGTAATCTTATAGCTTCCAATCAAAAATATATATATAATCATGCAGCAGTTTAAAGAAAAATGCAAAAATAAGACTGGCAAAGTTCAGACTGACTAGTGCACCAACAGTAGGGGTGCGAGCGGTATCACCCTGGGCCATTGCATCTGCTGCAGCAGGAGGAGGATTCAGGGCAAATGATTTCACTGTTATCTCTTCTTCCTTCCACTGTGCATTGCAGTATCCTGAACATCTGTAGACAATCTCCTTGCTGAGGGGCTCTTCTAAATTGATGGGTTGATCCAGCTGCTCCAGCATTAGCGTAGTTCCTCACTTGTGGTGGGCTTGAGGGGAAAGAAATGTTTCCTTGAACATCTACCCACTACTCTTACCATCTGGGGAAAAAAAAATGTTACTCTTTAAAACAAAATAACAAAGTTTTCAACAGGTTTCAAGAAATAATTTTTTCTGAGCAATTTTAAGCACATAAAATTGTTTGATAATCTACAAGAGCCTCTATAAGAGGCTTTCTGTGAACTCTTAATGGGAAATAATAGAAAGATTATTGTGTGTAGTGGTACAGACTTTTGTTGACCAGACTAGTGGCGTACCTGTTTCTGTACAGTGACTGTTTTCAGTCTACGAAGCTTCCCTTTGTCTGAGTGTGACTTTAAAATACTGAATTATTAGTCTTACTTGAATCTATCAGATTTAGCCCAACTACACTTACAAAAAAAAAAATCTGTCCTTCATTCCACTAAAGGCCAGAGATCAACCAAAGAAAATACAGTAGTATTTCTTCTGAGGTATCTAGCAAAGCTGTGAGAAAACTATTACATCAGTAGGAGACTAACCTGGACATAACTCTGGACATACCTTACTGGAAATGACCTGGATCAGCTTTCCCATGTGAATGAAGAAATTCATAAAGCTTTTTTATGGTGTTATTTTTCCTTGTTCTCAAATCTGTGGTGAGAAAAAAAATAAAAAAGGAAGGATGATTCTGGGAATGTTCTTTGGTATCTTTATTTCTTTAAATCACTGATATAAAAGGAAAATGTATTAAATTTGCATTCTGACATGTTTTTACTTTATCTTTCTGAAATGTGTTAGTTTGACTTGGTCCTGCATTAAAATGGCTGTTTCAATACTGCCCTTTCTTTAACAAAAAGTGGGAAAAAAATTGTTTCCCGTGTTTCATTTCAGCATTTTCAAATGGTAAATATTTGTCATTGTTCTGTTTTCTAATATCCTTCTGTGTTTCTTTCATAGTAAATAAAAACTGTTTGATCTCCATGCAAGGTACAAGTGTAAATTACTCTTTTTTCATGCATTATGTTGGATAATTTTGGTATTTTTATTGTATGCAAAATTATTCCTTTTATGTAATTCACAACACTACAGGATATTAAAAAATTCTGAAAGCTGGTCTGTTATACATAAGTAAGACTTAGTGGTAATAATAGGGTGTACCTACTATTGCTCATAAATCAACATCTACATTTGTCTAGCAGATCCATGCTGGAGGAGAACTCTGAACAATACCTGGAAAGAAAATGGAAATAGCATTTAAGTAATCTGAACTGAACAGAAGTATGTACTGAAACATGCCAAGCAGAATTTGAAACAGAGCAAATCATTATAAAGTTGATTTTTATAGTTCCAGTTGCAGATTAGTTATTAGAAGAACTGATAAATAATTACTCAGAACTCTGTGGTTTTCATTAAATATGTAGCTTGTTTATTGGCCCAGTGTCTGTGTTCATTTAAGAAGAGGCATTTTTTTTCTGCTTAGGACCTATATTCTGTCACCCTATCTGTGTTCCTACTTTGAACATTTCCTGTGCATACTTGAAGTTCATGAAGTCACTGGTGTTGGGAGATGAAGGAATTGTGGTTTTACCTAGATAATGTCTGTTACAAATCAGAAAATGTACTGTCCTTGTTACAGTCCACAAGTTCATGTAATACAGATCTCTAAAGATGCCTAAAGCAAGTCAGCGATGCTCAAGTGTGTGTCCTGGAGGTGAGAGGTCACATGGAGCTGACTCACGGCCTCAGCAATACTACATGTTGTGTCTTGCAAGTAAGCTTTAATTTTACTGTGGATGTCTCACTGGGTATGGCTAGGCTGAATACTCAAAACACTGATCATGGAGATGCAGGTGGCCCTTTGCCAGATTCACTTGCAGGGAGGCTCAGCGCTTTCCTAAGCTGAGCCCTCTCTAAGGGGCGCCAGAGCAGTGTTCTACCTTTCTGAGAACCTGTCATTGCTGATTCCACAGCTTAAACTTTCAGCAAAAATCAACACTCTTCCCCTGCGTTTGCTCCTGTGGAGTAAAAGGAAGGTTGCATAAGGCCAGGCGTAGGGTTGTAAGTGTAAATCTTCAGACTGCAGCACTTTTGATTCAGGTTGTGTAAACTATTTTGCTTTTACTTGAATAGCATCCTGTGATAAATTATTCATTTTCCTGTCAAAGGTAGGAAGATATTTGAGTGTCAGAAATGAAATATGGAAGAAGGCAGCAATATCAGAAATAATCTTAACTCTGTAACCACCTATGCACAACTATGGAGAATTTTGACAAACATTGCTTAAAATTATTTTACAAGACTTGGACACATTTATAAATTGATTGACTCCAAATACGTGTGCACCCCACCATTCCATGTGTGGGGCCTTTGTGTATGAGGAAAAACTAGCACGTGTTACCTAGTCAGTCAGGTACAAATCTAATTAACTGTGTCATAGCATGGACATGAAACTCGTGTCAATGTGTACAAATTAATCGCCACTAACGTGGAAAAATGCACTGCTGACTCACAAGCCATGCTTTTCCTGATCGAAAAAAGAGTGACACCTTTCCACTTAGTTTCTTTGCTTCTAAGGTCTTCTGATGTTCTCACATTTAGCATTTAGGACTCTTGCCTATGGAACTTTATTTGTTTGGCTTTCCACTTTGCTCTGTGCTCCTGGTGAAAGGGAATGGATTCCTGATTAAGAAGGGGAAAGAAACAGCTGTTTGTTAGTTATCCAACTAAAACATGGGACCTGTAGCTGTGTTTTGCAGGTTGTAGAGACAGCAGTGGCATGGTTTTGTCATTCAGGACTCATGATGGGGTGTCTCTAATACAATCAGCTCTAACACAAAGTTCCTCCTAATGCCAAACTACCTTAAATCTGACTCGGATGAATGGTGCGTAGGAGTGAAAAGATAATGCTGTAACTTGAGCCATTCAGACTTCTGGTAGTCAGCAAAGACCTCTACCCCTAGAAATTACATTAGCAAACTCATTTCACTTAGCCTGCTGCACAGCCACCGTCAATTAAAATCAAACCAGGCTGATTTTGATTTGATAACTTTCAGGTAAAATGTTCACTAGCCCTTTCTGATTTCTTATCTAGCATCTCCACAACTATTTTTGTTATGATAATTGCTTGAAAAGGAGGTGTATTTAGTTTTTATTATTATTATTACAATATTTTAGAAAGATTATTGCTACTAAAATAATGATATGTAAGTAAACGCTGTCAGCCAGGAGATCAAATTTTGCTACTTCTGCTTCAGTCGCTCTGATATGAGCAGGACTGGATGATCCTGAAGGCCATGCTTCCATCAGTAACCCAAAACCAACCTTCTCAATGATTACAATTTTCCATTTGTCAAGTTACGAGAAGGAAGTTATTTTTAGTGGAGATCCTTGAACTTCAGAAACCTGTTTCAGGAGAGATCAGCTTGAACCTATGACTTAATCCACATATGACACAGGGCTGTGGTGCCTTTTCAGCTTGCAGCAGTAATAAAAGCAATGTGAGGATTATTATTACTCCAGAATTTAAAATATTCACCATTTGTGATGTTGACTTGCCATAGCATTGCCTAATTTCTTTTCTGCTGGCTGTTCCCTCCCCTCCTTGTGTTCCTCCTTTGCTAAAACATAGGAAAAAAGAGCAGCAGTGGCTGGGCCAGATTGTATGACGCTGGGGAGCAGACTTAAGACACTGAGTCACTCTGGAATTGCCACTCCGGGGTGAGATGTGACACGATACATCTACTCTTTCTAGAAGGAAGCAGGAGCCGAAGCTCGGCCCAGGCAGTGGAGGAGGGAGCTCAGTGCGAACACCAGCCCTGAGCTGTGCTTTGCTCCAGGCTGGGCTCCCTGCTCAAGGTGAGAGCCTTGTGAGCTGGAAATGGTGGTCATGCCATGATTTAAACCCAGGTGAAAATCAAAATCACATCTTGGCTCCTTCAGAAATGGAATATAGACTGAGGCTGCATGGTTGTAAGGATAGTAATAAGAAGCCTTTCAGCCCTTGGGCACCAGTTCTGAACACACTATAATGTAAAGGCTATGGTTTGAAAGGTGGCGTCTCTGCTGAGCTGTCACAGTAAAAATCTGATTCCCACTAGATGTCTCTGCTGTTCCAGAGCAGTTGTCGCTCCGCACCTTGGTGCTGCCTAGAAAGGCCATAGAGATGAGAAGCGTGTAAACCAAATGTACCTTTTTACTTCCTAAACAGAGCTGGAGTCAGGATAACCAGACAGAGCAGTTTGCCTCATAGTTTTCTGGTGCCTTACATTCTACATCTTTCCAAATAAAAAAATACAGCCCCAAAAGGTAATATCCAAATATTTACTACATGGCACAGTCCCTGGGGGAGTTTATAGGAAGGAAAAGTGGATCCTTCCCCTCCCTTGTCAGCAAAATTGGCTGCCCAATGTCAGCTGCCCCTCACTCACCAGCACAGCAGCTTCTGGAGCAGAGGGGAGAAGGGGAATGGGGGGCGGGGGTGGGCACGGGCACCTTCCTCTGGACACTGCAGATCTCCACATCTCTGGAGGCAGTGGCTGGATTTCCACGTCACAGTTCTGAAAGGAAGGCATAAACAAATCTTGCTAATTGCTATTACTGGAAAGTAAATACAGCTAACATTTGCAAAAATGTCAAATTGCATTTTTTGTTACCTTTTCAGCGGATTTTAGAGTATTTCTTTTATAAATTATTGCTGTCTTATTTCAGTCTTCATACAAGTTGCAGAGCTGGGTGACTATGAGAATTGAGTATATATTTAAATAAAATATTAATGTGAATGTTATTACACATCTACCTCTAGTTGCTTGCAGTAAAACGATGCTTTTATCTGACATTTACAAACAATTTATAACAAACCGCCTTTGCAAAAGACTCTGCACGGGGCTGACATTACAGGTGGAATGTAATCAGCTTTGTAGCAACACTGTCAAAAGGCCACTTCCACTAAAAATACGCTTAAGCCCCTGGAAATTGCGCTGCATCTTTAAGCCTATCTGTAAAAGAGCTTAACGGTAAGAAGTAAGGATACCTCATTTATGCCAATACATTTTAAATTTAAATAGTAACTGCTGATCCTTACAGAGCTGACTGGGGCCTGAGCACTGATTGTCTGAGTCCTCTCGAATTACCTTCAACCTTGTTCCTGACATTGCTGGGCAGTGCATGGAAATACACAGCTTGGAGCTGATCAGAGCTCCTGAGCGCTGTTACCCTTTTTTTCCCAAAATAATTCAGGAAAAGGACCTATTTTTAATATACTGTGCTCGTTCTCAATAGTTGAGTAAACAGAGCTGAACATTTTCCTACACTCTTTGAAGTCTTGCAAAAATGTCATTTAAAAGTAATTGTGTAATAGAAGCTGGGCATTTTTTTCCTTAGGTGAACAGCGAAAACTCTTCTTGACAATTAAAACTGACAATTAATTCTTGCCTCACCTGTGAAACTCATCATATTCCGAGCTGTATAACTTGATGTTGTGATAACTTGTGCTTTTAATATACTTGGTTTATACAGGACTAATTGAAATGGCTGCTCAACTATCAAGATTCATTTTTAGTTTTACAGACAAACAGCCTAAGGCAGGCAAGACCTTTTGAATTAGTGCAACTGCTTGGAAAAACACACTACTGTCCAAACTGTGGTCACAGATTTTAAACAGTGGAGAACTTTGGCTTCACCTGGTGCAAACCACCTGCAGAAGGAAAAGTGTGCTTTTTGGTTTCCTATGGAAATTGTCTCTTGCAGGCACAGGGTAAATCAAGCAGCAATTGCTACCTAGCTGACTTACAGCCTGGGGGTGTGTTGCGTTTTGTCTTATGTTACAGCTTGAGGCCGTGGCCAAATTCTGAGCTCAATTTTGGCAATCTTCACCATTAACCTGATAAAGACTTTGCCCCAGGAACACATTTGCTGCATTTACTCCCAGTGCCAGCAATTTGTTTCCATCTTTCCCTGGTTGTGAGAGAAATGCCCCCACCACAGAGCTCGGCAGAACAGGGTCTCCTCTCTTGGTGCACAGGTTTGAGGAGAAGCCAGTCATCTCCCACACGTCTTGCTGTTAGCCTAATGCACTGCCAAAAGAAGCACCAAAGCCAAGTGGCTTTGCCCCAGTCATCAGAGAAATCATAAATGCCATGATGCTGAGATTAGAGTATGTGTTTTTTTTTTCTCTTCCAGTGCCAAAAGAGAAGTTGCCAGGTTTAAGAAATAAACAAGTCATTCACAGAAGACTGATGAAGTTCAGTGTCTTCCATGTGTATTTTGGGGGGTTTTGGCCATTGAGAATGGCAAAATGAGATAGCTGCAAATTACTTCAGTAACTCAAGAACAAAACTCCCTCTGCTTCCTAATACTTTAACATGTGCTGCCAAGATTTTTACAAATCAATAGTAACTGTACATGATGGCAATGGAGCCCATTTAAACAAATATTATTTTTGGATCAAATCCTAGAATCAATAATAAATGCTCCCACTGGGGCCAGGTCTTGGCTGGTTTTGGGGTCTGTTGACTTTTTAATAACAAGAATATATATATTTATATGTCTCAGTTTTCACTCCACTAAACAAAAACAAGAGGTGAAGACAGAGGGAAAGGTCACAAAATTAGGGCAGATTAAAAGTAATGTTGTTTCACGTGATGAAAAATTAAACTTGGGATTTCGCTGCCACAAGATGTAATTAAAGCCAAAAACTTAAAAACTCTCAAATGGATTATTGCTTCTATAGATGATTTAAGGAGTAACATCGAAATGCTTTGAAAAAGAAACTGCTTATCCTCCAGGTCTTGGAAATGAGTTCGTACACTGATAGTGCAACAGGTCAGGGGCAGGCTGTGTCACACACAACTGTTGGGCACTTTGTAGTAGTTTCTGATAAAACATCTAGCCCAGGTAACTCATAAATAAGACACTGGATGCCACGGAGACTTACCAGGTAATCCAGTGTGGCAGTTCCTACGTTGTTCATATTGGTATTTTGTAAACAGCTATTAAATATGTAAATGAAATGAAATACTGATTTTTAAAAGGGATCTCTCACATTTCTGCACATCTAACAGGATATACTTCACTGGTTCTTTCAGCTGACTCAAAGAAACACACACAAACCACATCATTTTACTTCACTGGAGCCTTACAGATACAGAAGGCTTGAAATCACAAGATGAGGATTTCTGTTGCAGTCTAAATGATATTTGTTGCCCTGACAACAGCATGCAAGCATTATTTATTAGTTCATGCATTATTGATAATCCTCTAATTTGTGTGTGATGGGAGGAAGTTGGTCTGCTAGTAAGTTATAAATGGAGGATTATCAACAACTTGTGTAAGTCGGTGACAATTCTATATATAGCTAGTACCAGTGCTTGCTCTGCTGATGCCATAAAACACATTTCTTACCCACTGGTGGTGCAAGGAATCTCCTGCAGCCATGAGTTTCTACTCCAGTCTATGATTAATATTCTTTTTTTCCACTTTGGGTTGGGGTTTTTTTGTTGGATTTTTTTTTTTCAATTTGAAAGACAGAAAAATAGATTTTAAAGATATTTCCTAACTATATACAGAGCCCAAAAAGAGTCTCAGGGGTGAACACAGAAATGTTTCCTCTCACAGATTCTTGGGTGGGAAAATAGAAAATGTTAGAATAACAGTAGAAGACAGAGATCTCTTCCTCTACAAGCAGGGATTAATCTTCCCCAGTTTGCATCTTACATAAAGTATGGTTCAGCTTGTCTACTCAAGGCTGACAATGTATTTCTGAAGAGACAAGAACAAAATCACCTCTGGTCAACTCTGAGAGATAGGTTTACTTCTGTCTTGCTCTATTTATTTCATTAGGTAAATGAAGTTATTACCCCAGTTTTAAACCATCTGACATCTCATTATAGTGGCAGACCTGGCATCTTCAAGCACCAGTGAAGAGACTGACAGCATGTCTCGTGATTCAGATGAGATATCAATAGAAAAGTCTCCTGATAATGAACTAAGAAGTATTGATTCTTTCTTTTTTCATGGTGTCTTCTTTCTGTATGCAAACCAGATATTTCTTTTTGTTACTTTCTAATTTTGATATGCATTTATTTTTAAAACAAGAGAACCCTGTAATTTAGTTATAAGAATTATATATTTTTAAATCCAGCTAGCAACGTCATCCTTTGATGGACAATCTTAGAATGGGGTCTGGCTCTCATTCTCACAAACCAGTTGCTGGCTGGCACTTTGCCTATTTAAACACATACGTAGGAATGCAATTTTCACCTCTAGGTGTTAAGCATCCCTACTGGTTAAAAATAATCCTTGTAGAGAAAGCACAGCTAATGACTGACCAGATATTAAGGCAGAAATATTCCTGTATTTCTCAGCAATTGCACCCAATGTTTTCCACATATTTATCTTACAAAGCTGTGCTATTCTAAATAAGTTGAGCACAATCAGGCTCTTCAGCGTTACTATAATTGTTTTGTACTCTGGATGGAATAGAAAACACAAGCAAAAGTGAAATAGCTGAGGAAAAGAGCTCTCAGCGTAAAGAGTTAAGACGAACAGAAGTGTTAGTAGAAAATGTTTGGAGGAGGAACCTAAAGACATATCTTTAGAATCAAGGGAGAACAGAGAATTATAAATACCAACAAAACGTCAATATGGCAAAATGACCTTTTGTGCTAGATGAGTATGTTCAACAAAGCTCTGAAGTCTGAATCAGATTTAAATAGTCATATCACCAAAATGAATAGGAATTAAGAAGGTAAATTAATTCCTAAGGGAAATCACTGTAGATCTCATTAGTTCAGGAACAAGATACCTTAAAACTTTTAATTAAAGATAATATTTACTGCAAATGAATAAGAGTTGGCAGGTTTCAGCAGAAACCATAATCTCATTTATGCTAAGTTTTTTTATATTAAGGCAGACATCATTAATCTCATTGGAGATGCCCTCCAGACTGACAGTGCTGTAGCACCAAGGTGATTTCTTACAGAAGTCTTTTTATCTACACAAAAGAAATCTAACTCAAGCAGACACAAACCATAAGAAGGCCTGAGCAATTAGAGATATCACTGTGCAAATAGAGTACTGACTTTATCGTGTTAGTAAGCCTCTCATAATGAGCTCACTTCTAACGGGGCCCATCTTCCCACTAGCAGCTGAAAAATTAACACTAACTGGAACTCATATCGCTTAGTTATCTGCACAGTAATCCAGCTCCGGATCTGCTCTGACTTGGAAAGAAATCTCCTTTGGAGTTGGAGTCTGCATAAAATTAAATAGCAAACTGTAGATGATACAATGTATTCTGAACAGCCATGGGAAAGCTCCACATTTCTGTTTCATCATAGTACAAAAGAGGTTTCTTTTTACAAGGCTGAATTCACACAAAGGGTGCACAGTACTAACAGAAGTTGTAGTCTGTTTGGTATCTGTGTTCAGAAACTGTAAATACATACTGGTAAAAACCTAGGTAGGTTTCGGTAGAAGGCTGCAAATGACCACACCAAAACAAATATTTTGAGAAAATAAAGCTCCAGGAGGATATGAGTTTGCAGGATTTTGTATTTGACATGCTAACTATATTAAAGAAAATTCACCTTGCTGGTTTGTAGTAATAAGTGAATATTCTAGCATACCATGCCGTGGATATTAATGAACTACTACAACAGCAGAAACAAACTGATCCAGGGCATCTTCTATTAAGAGAAATATAATGACAAATAATTAATAAATGACTAATGTGTCCTAATCACTATGGAAAAGCTACTGTTTATTGCATCTCTAGTTTGAATTTGCTCTAGCTTCAGAGGAGTTTGAAAGAACTTTTAGTACTGAAAGACTAACTAAAGTGCAGAGGATGACATTACTACAACATTTGTAATATTTTTGTGTGTGGTTTGAAACAAAGCTGAAATTCTGTCTCTGAGCAATAAAAAAGTTCTTTGAGAACATCATAACTGGCACAAGATTTCGTTATAGAAAGCCCCAAAGCGGCAAAGTTCACTTCCACGGCTAACACCTGATTTGGTTTATTTGCTAATCTTTCATCAGAAATGTACAAACAATTCAGGGGCTTCACCTGGGTAATCAATGGGTAACCCTTTTCCTGTCACGCTTCCCTGCCCACCAGTCAGTCAGCATAAACATTTTCACTGTAACAGCTGCTCCACCTTGGAGTGCATCGTAAGGCTGCAATATCACCACTTGCTAGGATCTAAAGAGAAGTCTACATCAGTAGACAGCAAAATCAATGCTCACCCAATTACAGATATTTTTCAAAAATATTGCAGGCTCAGTTCATTCATCTTTTATGTCGGTTTTCCACTTTGGGCCAAATACCAGCAGAGCTGTTTCTGCAGCGTGATGGATCTTAGTGGAACAAAGAAGTTACTTTCATCACTGCCATATAAATATCCTGATGCTGTCTAATCCCACCTGGTTGTCTGGGGCACATTTTCTATCTTTCCCCTAGACACTGGAATATTGAAATAGATGTGAGAAGAGCCTTCACCTGCTGCTTGACAGGAGATGCAAGAGAGGAAACAACCCCCAGGCTCACAGCTCTGAGAAACTTTGCCATCTACACAAGAATAATTTTTCAAAACACATACATGTTTTTCTCCACGATTCTCCTCTGGTACCTCCGGTTCTTTCAAACTGTACTCCTTCAGATGAAAGTTTGTATGTAACCGCAGTTATACACACCTCTACGTGTTCACAACCACTCAGCTCTTCAGGAAACCTAGCTAACACTCCCCGTGTTATTTACTCCATCCTTTTACTGAAACCATCCTGTGCCACACCTGCCTAGTGACAGGGTTTGCTGAGGAGTTTTTCCTTTACAGTCAACTGTGGGACTGCTTCTTCCTAAGGAGACAAAGAGCTCTTTTTCCCTCTCTGTTTAACCAGTAACTCTAACCATTCTCACTCCAAAAGGAGGCACAGTTAAGCAATACACAAAGAACTGCTATCCAGCCAGCAACTCTGTAAAGCTTCCGGAACTGGATATGCTTTGTCATTGCTCATCTGGTGTGGACTGAAAGGTAATAACAGAATCATAGAGTGGTTTGGGTTGGAAGGAACCTTAAAGCTCACCCAGCTGCAACCTCCTGCCACAGGCAGAGACAACTTCCATTACAGCAGGTTGCTCCAAGCCCTGTCCAACCTGTCCTTGAACACTGCCAGTGATGGGGCAGCCATAGCTAATACCTAACCTAAATCTCCCCTCTGTCAGTTTAAAGCTATTACCCCCTTATCCTGATCCTACAGGCCCTTGTAAAAAGTCCCTCTCTGGGCTTCTTGTCAGCCCGTTTAGGCACCAGGAGACACTAAGGTGTCCCAGAGCTTTCTCTTCCCCAGGCCGAAGAAGCCCAGCTCTCTCAGCCTATCTCCATAGGAGAGGAGCTCCAGCCCCTGAGCATCTTTGTGGCCTCCTCTGGACTTGCTCCAACAGGTCCACATCTCTGTTGTTTTGCAGGCCCGAGCTGGATGCAGCACTGCAGGTGGGGTCTCATGAGAGTGGAGTAGAGGGGCAGAATCACCTCCCTCGACCTGCTGGCCATGCTGCTTGTCATGCTGCCCATTTTGGTGTAATCCTGACCCACACACAGCTGTGACGGCCACCGCAGCAACTGCGGTCAAACACCCGCACTCCACCCCGGCCCCAGTTCTTCCTCATGGCTCTGTTTTGCTGGAACAGCTGTTTAGCGCTGCTGTAGCGCGGCCCCTAGTGCGTTCCGCTGGAGCGTCCCTGCGCGCCCAAGGGCTGCCCCCTGTCCATGGCCGCAGGAAACAGGACGCGGCCCGCCTCCCGAAACGGCCGCTTTATTTTACTGCCACCTACTGGAAAAAACACCGTTACATTTAACATGGCTGAGGACAGGGCAGCGGCCTGAGCAGCGCCGACAGCATCGGGCCGCAAACGCCCGACAGACGCTGTGGTGAGGCCGGCAGTCCATCACGCCCGGGCCCGCACCCTCGCAAGCCGGGCAGGGCCTCGCCGGGCAAAAGGGGCCTTCGGGAGCGGCAGCCCAGAGATCAGCGTGGGGCACGCGTCGGGACGCGCCCAGGGCCCGGCTGCGCTCCCCGCCGGGCGCTGCTGTGGGCCCGGCACCAACGTGCGGGCGCGGGGCCGCGCGGCGGCGACCGTTGCCACAGCAACAGCGGCTCCCTGTGAGCCCCGCCCCGCCCTGCTCGCCACGGCTGCGGCGGCCAGTGGCGGCGGCGGGAGGCGTCACGTGGGGCAACGGGCGCCGCCGTGAGGGGCTGAGGGGCCGGTGGCGCTCACACCGCCGAGAGCCGCAGCCATGTTCGGGGGTCTGGGACGCCGCTTCGAGGAGGACCCCTTCTTCCGGTGAGGGGCCCGCTGCGGCCCCGGGGCGCCGGGTTGGGAGGTGGCGGGCGGCCTCTGGAGCCCCGTGCTGGGGTTATGGGGGTTGCGAGTGGGTGTGAGGTGGCCGTAGCCTGAAGCAGCGTTTCGGGGTTCCCGTCGCCTTGGAGCACTCGTATCTGCGCGGGGTTAAGCCACCGATACGGTTCCTAGCCGTGCTCCCCCCGTTCCCCGAAACAAACGAGGGTGCGGAGTGCATGTTAGAACTAGGGGGAGGGGGATAAACTGTTGCTAGTGGCCCCTCTTCAGCAGCGCTCGTAATCCTTACTGTGCAGTAGGGAATTTGGTCGTAATTTTATAGTGGCATCTACAGAAGTCTTCACCTCCGTTGGTTTGAGTTTCTTGCTTTTGTTTTTGGGTTTCTTTTTCCTAAAGTTTCTTAGGAAGTGGACAGGTGCTATATGTTCTCGCTTCTCTGGGTTTTTTTGGCTTTGTTTTTTCCTTTTTGCCACAGACTTTCTGGACTTTTGTCAATGCACACACTAAAGGTTACACCAGGTGTTCTTGCATTAGAACTTTGCCAATGTCTACATGAGATCAGTAAAGGCAAGCTGTTTCCTTGTGCTGATTTTCTGAGTGGATCCTTATGCTTCAGCTCAGCAGACTTGCTTTTTTTTGATCTCCGTACTGCAAGCACAATGATAGTGCTTGGGGTAGAGCATGTCTATGTACTCAACTCTGAAATCACGATATTTCTCATAGGAATCTTCTTTTCCCACGGGAACCCAAATCCAAGTAGTGTGTCGTGCAAATGTTCCCCTATCCTGTGTTAGGATAGTCAAAACTGCTGAAGTATCTAGTCTGGCCCCATTTTATATCCTTCATCAGAAATTGATCTGTAGCGGGTAAGAATGGGATAGTACAGCTCAAAGGAGCCTGAATGATTTTAGTAAGTACCAATAAAGGCATCGTGTCTTTAGGAAAAACTATGTGGAACTTGATTACAAGCAAAGATAAGGTATAGTGCTGGTGGGTGGACAAGGCAGGGTAACACTTAGGACCTTGTGATGTGGGTTTGTTGACTGTATCTCTTAGCTACTGGGTAGTCTAGCTGAGGTTGCGTTTGTACCTCTTAAAGGAGAATCTACTGCTTAGTTGCAGAAACATGTTTCTAGCCGTGGGATAGCTTCTAAAGCTGCACAATTGATTAGTACACTTGGTTTCTAGGAATATGTGCGCTAGTATAACAACTCATCAGTTACATGAAGAAAATTTCCTCTGCATAAAACTAAAATAATAATAGAAATTAAGTCTTGTTTGTAGTATTTTGTAGCATGCTTTTGAAGTATTAGTTGCTTTCCTTTCATTTATTTTATTGCAGTCACTGATACAGTTTAAAACTAGGGAGAAAAGATGACTGCAGAAGATAATGGAAGGGAGTGTGTGTGAAAGAGATGAGAGATGGATTTTGAGATTAATGTTCTTGGCACTGCCCTTTTAAATCTGTTTTGCATGTAGTTAAGGAATTAGCTTATTGCTTCAGATAAGATTGGCTTCCAAAATAGAGTAATAATAGGCTTCTATTGCCTCTTAAGGAGAGATTTTGACTGCTGAACTGGAAAAAGTGCCTGGGTTAAAAGAAATAGCTCTGTCTGTGAGCAGCTGTCCTGGGGAAGCACCAGTCAGTCAGTCAAAATGCTGCCCAGGCCCCCCCCCCCCCCGAGTTTCATCGCTGATAGCCTGGACAGGTGCAGAAGTTGCATCTTCTCTGCCAAGTGCAGTTGGCCTCTGTTTTTAATTCACCAACAGACAGCTCTTGTTTTATTGCCCAGGTGTTACCTTTAGTGTGATTCTGCAGCTTCAGGCTTACATAAGTTCCTAAATAAATAAACAAATAAAATGTATCTAATACAAAGTACAGTTTTCAAAAATAACAAACTGAATTAATTGTTCTAGGACACTGATTTTTAAACTGACCAGAAACACATGCTGACTTACACTGTACCAGGACATATGTTTTCCAGACAGATTCTCTGTTGACTTCCCATTGGTTTTGCCCTACTCTAGAGCATATCAAAATTGTAGCATTTGTTTCGAAGCTTGACAACACTAGATCTTTTTATGAATAGCTCCCTAAAATGTCCCTGGGGAACTGGGAGGCTTCACTTCTGTTCCTGAATCTGTCACAGTGTATCTCTTACTTCCCTGTCTCTGATAGTAAGAAGCTGTATTTCTGAATTGCTTCACAGACCTTCATTAAAAAAACAACAAAAAAAACAACAAAAAAACATAAAACCCCAGTTTTAGATGCAGGTATAAGTGTATCAATTAGACGTAGTGGAGCGTGAATGGCCAAGAGAAGTTGCCAGAGAAACTGAAATAATGCAAAAAGGACAATTTCACAAGGTATGAAGCATTATTTTGTCAGATGAGGTGTATTACAGTATGTTAATGCACATTAAATTAAACCAAGTTTTCTTGTCTACATTCAGTCCATGAAATCTTATTTTGCTTATGATGTGTTGTAGATAACTTGAGTGTCCTTTTGAACTGGAAGAGACTGGAGAGAAATTTTGTTATATATATATATAACTGATGGAATACAGTTTGAGTTTTGATAACCAAACCTGTCTGAAGTTTGTGGTGTCAGAAGAGATTTGCTGGAAGTACATGTCTACTGCAGTGTAGTGCTTGTGTGCTTCCCTCATCTTGGCTTGTGCAGTGACTTTTTCCATCTGTTCTTCATCCTGTGAAACGTGAGGGGACGCTTGCTGTGTGCAAGCTGCTTATCACGCTAGGGCTGAAGTTAAAGCTGGTTGTCATGTGAGTGGGGTAGATTAGGGTCTGCTTAACGACAATGATAAAACTACTTCTATACAGGTCCCTTTGCATTGAAGTGAGTTAAGTATGGGCATAGCTTAAAGGGATATTGTGTTAAAAAATCTTGTTTGAAAATTAATCCAGCATACATTTGTAGCCCTATTTCTTTGCACCTTTTAGTGCAACTCTGGCACAAGAAAGAGAGTGTATATAGTGGAGAGATCAAAGTGGCCACATGGCATGGAAATTAGTTTTCATAGGATTGAAGATAAGGGAGGAGAGAATAGAAAAGCTGTTCAAGAGACTTGAAAGAGATGATTGGCTGTTAAAGTCAGAGGAACAACCTGAAGGTCTTCTTCACAGAGGCAGATTTTACAGGAAAGGCTGTGGTGTCCTGGAGAGAATGAGGGTGTGAGCTGTCTGGGGAGTGCCAGGAAATTGATAGGAAGGAAGATGAGGTGCGATTAAGTCTAAGTAAACATACCTGGGAAATGATTGTTAATAAAATGGCTTTCAGTGGACTAGCAAAGGGGGGAAATTAGACTGGAGATGAAGGGAGGAAATCACCTGTATTTTTTGTATGAAGTAGCCTTGGACCACAGGCAGCAGTACTGATCATGTATTGTGCTTCTGGCAAAATCGTATTTTGATCTTTTTTTGGTTAGAAATATTTAGCACATGCCCAAATTAGAGAATGCAAAGAATGAAGTAGTAATGGAGGGCAACTTGAGCAGTGTTCTACCTGCAAGCCAATCTTTGGGATTACTCGGGAGGTTCTAAAAACCTACAGGTTTTTGGAAGCAGAGGCTGAGTGTTTAGAGAGAAGAGGGAGAAAACTAGTAGGAAAGCAAAAAGCCAGTAAGAATCTTTCTTCCTAGGCAGAGAAAAGGGGTACGAGAACATGATTTATGGAGGGGGTAAAAAGTGATACAATAGTGGGTGACTAAAGTAAAGGAGATGGAGAGGATTGTATACATTTTTGAGCATGTGGGTCAAAGAGGATGAGAAGTAGAATGGAAGTGGCCAGCAAAAAAATTTGAGGGGTGATGGTGATGAAATCTGGTGGGACATAATGAGTTCAGTGAGTAGTACCATAGTAAGCTTTGAGAGATTGAAGTCAAAAAAGGAGAGAGGAAAAAAAAATCTTTTAATGTCAGGGGTTGGAGGTAGAAGTAGTGATAAAACATGGATCAGTTTTATAGTTTGTGGCAGATGGTAAACATAGGCTGGAGTGAAAGATGGTTGCAAAGGCTGAAATATTTTTTGGGGAAGGTGAGGAAAGAGAAAAAGCAATATGGACACACAAGAGTGTAGGAAAGCCATGAAGGCAGCTGAGAAGACAAAAGAACTAGAACATCCAACCAATGTGAGAGATGGGAAGTGAAAGAAGTGAGAGTTTGTGAGAAACAGGAGATTGCCCAGTCGGGTCCTGTTAAAGTCAGAATTTAAATAAAGAACCATATCGTATGATTAATAAAATTGCATTTTAACAATTTTGGGGCAATTTTCTGTAGCTTGGAATAAAACCTGATGACTTTCTGTGCAAAATATCTCTTTTTCAGAGATCCTTTTGCTGCCCACCATGAATATATGCGGCAGATGATGAGAAGCTTTTCTGATCCTTTTGGACGAGATCCATTTCTCAGTATAACAGATGGTGGGGAGAGAACAGTAGATCGAAGAGCACACCAGGACTCTCGGGTTGCTCTAAGAGGAAATCGCAGAGTAAGTATTTTCTTAATCTCTAAGGATTGCTACATGGAATTTACATTTACTGGTAGTATGGTTGGCTTCACATTTCCATTTCTGTTAAATTTGGTCCAGTGGAAACAGGGGCCTGTTACAACCTTGGTCAGATTGTTTCGTTGCCAAGTAATACGTGAATAATCTCTCTTGGTTTGTTAATAGCCTGTTACTTCACACTGACAAGCTTCTGTTAGGACAAGTCTGTATTATTGAACATTGAATATACAGTATTTAATGAAACAAACTAAACAATCTTATCAAATGTTTGGTTTAATAAATGTTATGTATGAAATGTCTGTTACAGAAAGGCATTAAAAATGTCCAGAAACAGAGCCTTCTCTGAACTCTTCCTTTTTATTCTAACTTTCTTTAAAAGGTACCTTGATACTTATGCCTTCACTCTGCAACTTAGTATCTTCTGTCTAGTTACTCATGTTAGTTTGATTTAACAAAAACCTGTGTTTCAGCCACTTGGGATCAGAGAAACTGATATGAAATCTAGTATTTCTATAAATTACCAGCTGAAACTGAAGAAGTTGGCAGTGATCTGTGTTTTGCGTAAAGTAGTTTTTTTTAACTTTATGGCATGCAGGACAATTATATCTTATGCTTCTGTAGCTAAACCTTGTGAATTGCTGTATTTAGAAAGGATACACTTTGGAAGTTGGTTCCTTCCCCTCCACCAGGATAAATATTTTGCAGCTGAATGATCTCTTACTTTAGTGAATCATATTTAATTAAAAAAAAAAATCCCAAACCATTCAAAAAAACACAACTATCCCTGCCCCCCTCCCCCCCCCAAAAAAAAAGAGTTGGAAGACGAGACTCATTGCAAGAGCTTGTGGAACTTGGCCAGATTTCGTGGTGGTTGTTCAAACCTAGATAGTTAGACCTTAATAAACACAGCTAAAACACAGACTATCACCTGCAAGTCAAAAGGGTAACTGTCAGATTCTTTCCTCTCTGCTCATACGTTGCCAGTTAGTTTCAAATATAGATGCTGCTGAATCTAATTAGGGCATGATATTTCCTCTACTGAAGCAGATTCTTAGGCCTTGTTTCAGTAGATGCCTAAAATCAGATCGGCCTTCATTTTCCTTCAGAAAAAGGATACTTTAAACCTTATCCTAATAGCTAGGAAGTTTTTGTCCCTTGTACTTGGTGGTGAGGGACAGATGTGAGACACAGGAAACCTTTATCTATGGTTACAGAAAGAAGTTAAAGGCACAAAAGCACTGTGTTATTTTGATAAGCACAGAAGAATTCCACACCTGCTAAAATCTTTTGATGTTCCTCGTGTTTCACCTCAGAGCTGTCAGATGTCACAGAAGGCTTGGCACTGATTACTTGAGCATTGTAGTAGTTGCAAACCGCTTTTACTGGTTTCCCTTCAGAAGTGACTCAGATACTTAAAATAATTAGTTTTGTGTAGGAAAAAATGGGTATCTTTACTACCATGTAAAAACCACTTTGTTAAAGTTACCCATATTGATTACTGATATTGTCATTCTATGTTTAAGTAAACTAGCGTGTCTAAAACTGCTTTATGAGGAAAAGAACTTGTTGCAAAAACACAATGTGTATCAGTATAACATTCAAATTTGAACATGCTTTTCCTTTTTCAAGCAGGTTTGCAATGTCAGTTTTTAGCACAATGAATGGGGTAAAACATCTTAAAAGATACTGTCATTCAGTTTTGTTATGGTATCTGATGGTCCTATATGTTAGGCAACTATTTAGCCACTTTTAGCATGTATTATAAAACAAAGTTTATAAACTTTATTTCCGAGGATAGCCTTTTGCACTTGATATATGTAACATATAAATATATATGATATTCTTTCAATACATATTAGACAGAACTGCAATCTGGAAGAGTTCTTAAAGGTACTCCAAGAAGTGGTCAATTCCTTTTGTACTTAAAAGTTACTGTAAAGTGTTTAGTACTTCTTTATTTAGGTGGCTTTTATGTAACTCTCCAATCTTAGCTTCCTGGAAACATCAGTGTGTTGTCCAGCGTCTCATTGCCCTGTCATATAGGGATATTCAATATCAGTTGGTCAAACAGGAACTATATTTGTTGGTGTTTATAGCTACATCTGTTTATACAACTGCAGAAGAATATAATTTGCTTGTGGGGATTTGTCTTCAGGGGGTTCTGTATATGATGATAAATTTACCTGGAATTTCTGTGCAATGATCTCAGAAACCGTTGACTTAACTGCTGAAGTTAGACTTCATTTTATTGTAAGGAATGTATAGATATTTTAAAGAAATATCTTTCTATTTGCATTGATCAGTTTTAATACATAAAGAGTGCTTGTTAACAGGCCAACTGCACCACTTAATTTTTTTAAGCTCTAAAATTGTACGCCAACCTTCTAAAATTTAATTATGTTACATTAAGGGACTATTGATCTGTTGATTTTCATCAACTGTCAGCAGTGGGGTTCTATTGCATGACTAGAATGAAGTGTTGTCAGAGAAGTGGGTGATGTGTGAAGCACTGTGCAATGTTTTAAATAATTTTGGCACAGAGGTTACTATGGTAAACAAATGTTTCTCAACTTGTAGCTTTAAGTTCTTCTAGTACATACATGTGAATAGGATTTATTAAATGTGGTGACAGCTATTGCTTTCCAATATCAATAGTGTAAATATATTAACCGGAGACTACTTCATATTATATTGGCATAGCACACTATAAATTACCAAGGTCCTTTTGAGTGACTGTTTCTGTTTGATTGAAAATGTTTAATATTACCTGGTGTATATGAAAGTTACTTCTGCTGCCTGATAACAGGTATAACTGAAAGATGCTGGTCCTTTTTCTTCCAGGCAACAAGCTGTGGCATCATGCCCTTTGCAGGCTTTGGTAGAGTGGTTAGTATCCCAGGACCAATAATCCTTTTAGTTCTTGCTAGTATGTGTGTACTGTCTGCATAACTAAAGCATGGACAAAGGCGAGTCTTGGTGTGCTTACAAACTGCTTTTGTTGGTGTTTACATATATGGAACAGTATAATTCAAGAAAGATATTCTTTATTTTTTTTTTTAATTCTTAAGTGAAAATGCTGGGGTAGATTAAATAGGCTGATACCAAGACTGGAAAAGTTATTGCTTAGCAGCTGGCTTTTTCTACTCAGTGATGTACCTGATTGTACTTAATCTCTGGAGACTCCAAACTCTGACTACTGCCTTTGGAAGGCTTTAAAGAGTCCTCAGATTGAAACCCATTGGTTAAGAGAGTGGTTCTCACTTGCAGAGCAGACAAAAATAATCATGCGTCTTTGACTTTACAGATCTAAGGATATAAATATGACATTACAAAGGCACAAATTTGCATCTTGCCGATGCAAAAAGCTAATCAAAGTTCTTTTGCTACTAACTGCACAGATTATGGTTTTACCCTCTTGCTGCAATCTATGGCATGTAATTCCACAGGTACAGCTGATTACTAGGCAGTGGCATTGGTGAACACCCAGCTTTCTAACTGTAGAAGGCAGTTTTCTGGAGTTACTGACACTTGCTGTGAATTGATGCCCTAAATTATCTATCAGTATTGCCAGAGGTTTTGATAACCCTTTAAGGATTCATATTTCTTCCTACTCAAGAAAAAAAAATTTCTGTATCTGAGTTTTACTTAGTTTTATGCTTAAGCTGCAGGTTTTATTTTTAAACTTTTAAATTCAATTTATGTGTTTCCAGTAGTCCGAGGAATGTGGGATGTCTGCAATTGTAATTAGCATCCTGGTGTTTTGAAGCACTTCAGTAGCGCAAAGGGCTGCCATGTGCAGCCCAGCAACCAGCCTCTTGACAAAGCTGCTAGGTTTTGAGGAGCTCATGGGAGCAGTTTTCCCTGCTCTTGTCACAGTCTTGTACCTGTGGACCAGAGTGTGGTGGTGGCACAGCGGCTGTCCTGGGAAGCAGCTACGTGCACATGTGCCTAAACTCACCAACCCATCAGTGTGTGGTGTTTGCTCTTAAGTAGTGTGCTCCAACCAAAGCTGCTCCTGTTGGAAACCAGGCAGCCCAGTAGGGAGTATGAACTGGTTCTGAGGAAAAGCTTGTAGTAGGAACGGAAAGGCATGATGAAAATACTTATCACCACCTGCTGCACTGGAGAGGAGCCCAGAGGAGGATGCTCCTTTGGGACAGAATTGCTGTCTTCCCAGATGGTCACTTAAGAGAGTTCACCCTTTCCTTGCTTTCTGTCTCCCTGTCTATGCTTTTTTTTTTTTTTTTTTTGTTTTATTTCATTTTATTAAAAAGACAGCTCTCATCAGTATATGCCATCAGCTACATGTCCTATTAATAAAATTCTGTGCATGTAAACCTGTCTTAATATCTATCTTTTGTGCAACACTGGATCTTCTGCCGTCATGTAGAAATAACAAATGTTTTGTTGATTACATCTGTAGCATCAAGTAATTAAGCTGCCATTAAAATACCAAGTTATGATTCTCTGTTTTTTTTTCCCCACTGCCCTTTATGAGTAATGTACACTACTTCTGCAAAGGAACAGCTGTGTCTGCTGGGATGCATTTTCAGTGTGACTCCATATGCATTAAGGGATTTTACATAATAGAGATAATTTGATCTTCAGTAGATTATAAGGCATGGAGTGTCATATAGTCCTTTTTACAGCAGAAGCTAGTTAGGTTAGAAGGTATTTGAAAATAGTTCTTGTAAACTGTCTACACGATGAGCTTATTTTCACATTCAGGTGTCAAATCTTTGACTTCTGTCTTACCAGTATCTCCAACTTAACAAGCAAGCTCCCCATGTTAGCTTACAATTTTTTTTAGTTGAAAAGATGCATTTTGGCCTGTCTATGTCTATGAATTGCAGCCTTTGAAAACCTTTCTGATGGTCTTATTTGCATTAGAAAATGCATGTGGAAACAGCTTCAGAACTTGAGGAGTTCTAGACTATGTTTTAATTTTAATGTCTTTTATTAGGATACAGATTTTGGGGACCCATTTTTTGCAATGGACAGGATGGTGTCAAATATGAGAAACAGTATGCTGGAAATGCAAAGAAAATTTGTAAGTTTGTTTGTTTTTTGAGTTTGTTTTTTGTGTTGTGTTTTTTTTTAAATTAAAAATTGGTCTAAAATTAATTGTCTTGGAGAACAATAGCTGTTTAAAATATTACTCAAAGTCCTGCCAAAATAAAAGTTATTAGTCTTAAACAGGAGGAATTTAAAATTTTCCCCCCACACTATATCGTGGTTATAATTCTTTATGCTGTCATTGATTATTTGCTAACAACAGTATTTTAAGCGTATGCTTGATTTTCTAGGGGTTAGAACTGCTGTAAGTTATCTGGTCTCTGCCTGTTGCCAGAGCTGACACCTTAAGCGAAGGAGCGATTTAAAGCTTTACTGGACATTTAAAAACAAAAACCACAAAGCATAAATGTCACCCTCCATATAGGTTTTTCTCTGATTTTATTTGCAGTGCTGCTTCTTTCTTCTTTCTTCACAGTCTTTGAAGATAACACTGATAGCTATTAAAGTGTTGCTCAGTAAATTTACTGTTTTATTGGCCTTGTAAAATGGCTTGTAACCATTGTTGCTCAAGTCCTATTTCACCTGAACTCTTTACACACATTATATACTGTATGTGGCAAGACTTATGTTACAGGTTATGTATCTTCATTACTAAACTATGCCAGGGCA
The DNA here is from genome assembly GCF_028554395.1 of Pezoporus wallicus. NCBI lineage: Eukaryota > Metazoa > Chordata > Aves > Psittaciformes > Psittacidae > Pezoporus > Pezoporus wallicus. The sequence continues at coordinate 1,458,135 of NW_026641037.1, read as the reverse complement.
AGCATTCGAGCATTTGCTTATTGCTGCCCAGGCTTTGGACCATGTTCCCTGGCATGGGAGACCTGTGGCCAGACAAGGCTAGGACAAGAGTGAGGGTATATCAAATGCCGAGTTCTCTTCTCAACCGGCAGCATCTGTGGTGCCAGGAGTGAGGGTTAATTTTTCAGAGGGGTATTCTTTTCACAATGAGATAGTGTCAGAATGTAAGAAGTGCCTATTATCCACAAGTTTCATTTTTTTATTAATAAGTCTACATTGCTTGTAGGATGACCTGTCCATCCATCCAGACGCGCACACGTTTAGCTCCTCCTCTGTGATGACATACTCCAAAATAGGAGATGAACCACCAAAAGTTTTCCAGGCTTCATCTCAGACACGCACAGCTCCAGGAGGTGTAAGTAGTCCTGAGATCCAGCAAAAAGGTGGTATGTAATTACCAAAATTTCATCTATGCCAAACTGCAGCTTCCTTAAGGTTCTTTTTCCTGGAGACAGTTACTCTTATAATTTAGAAAAACATATGTCTTTTTAAACACTGCTCTATATTAAAGGTTTCTGAAGCTGAAGTGCAGTTTTCTTCCTTATAATTTGTATGCTTCTAAGTATGCATCTAAATAAATTGTATGTCTATCAGACTGGAAAAATTGAGTGCCAGAACAGCTGATTCTTCAAGTCAGTCTCCAGTGTCTTTCTCTTTACTACAGCTAATACTCTTCTTTTACATTAAATTTCTGTCCAAAATGTAAGATACAAGAAGCAGCTTATTTATGCAAAACAGGGCTTCAAGTCATCCCCGTTATTCAAGCTCTTTTAAATGCTTATGTAATGCTTCAGATGAAGATGCCCTTTCATTGACTTCCTTGCAGCTGTTGCATCTAATTCTGCTAAGAAATTTGAATTTGAACCCTGAAGCAAGGTTCACGAAAGACTATATGTGAGCAGTAAAGACCGTTGAGCATGACTGGCTGTGGGATATGTTCAAGTTCAAGCAGACACTCGGCTATCAAAAAGGTTCTAATAATATACCCATGAACACAGTGATAAGTGGTCGCCTGGGTTTCAAGCCAGTCAACATGACAACCTAGTAATTAGTTGTCCCTTCATGCTGAGAATATTGGCATTGGTTATTCCTTCTGTTGCCAAGGAGAATGTTGAAGACTTGTCTGCGCGTAGTATATTTAGATTAGGGTTTTTTTTTCCCCAACAATTAATATCCAGTATGTACGTTTCTCAGGGAGCTTTAGGAGTTCTTGTTTAATCTTCCTGTCTGTTGGCAAGAGGAACAGACTTGATCTGTGTGTTGGTGTATGTTCAGCTAACACAGTAAATTGGAAAACCCTGTAAAACGTAAATTTTTCAAAAGAAAGATAAAAATCCTTTTGGGGAAAAAAGATTATTTTTTTTTAACTTTTTTTTGGTTGGAAAGACATTTACTTCCCTTTTTTGTACAGGTTAAGGAGACAAGAAAGGCACTTAAGGATTCTGAAAGTGGGCTGGAAAAAATGGCTATTGGTCATCACATTAATGATCGTGCTCATGTCATTAAAAAATCAAAGAACAGCAAGACTGGTGATGAAGAAATGAACCAAGAATTCATCAACTTGGATGAAAGTATGTCTCTTTTATGCAGTCCCTAATGGGCTTTACGCTGTTGTTTCACATACCAGTTTTGAAGTTCCAGCTTGAGACGTCTTAAAAGGGACTGTTTTTCAGACAGTCTGAGAGTCTGCAAATCAGGTTTCCTTAGCTGATATAAATTTGGAAACTGCGGTTACAGTGGCCATTTATAATTGAAAATGTGTTGTAATGCAATTGGTATTGTTTATTTGTACAACCCCTGCTTGCATTTGAAAGTACTTTTCATAATATTTTATGGTTTCAAACAAACTTTTAACAGAATTTTGTTATTTGCTGTGTGTTGGTGGCTAATACATGTTTGAGATGTGTGGTTAAAGTGTGCCTGTATTTTTACAGCAGTGTTTTGTTTTGTGGAGTGTTTTTTAATTTTTATCTTCCAAACATAAGCCTACTGGCAGTAAGCTTTTAGTAGTCTTTTACAGATCCCCTAGAAATAGTTTGAAGGCCATGTGGAGAATCATGGCTCACAAGTTTAAAAAACACTGTTCAAAACCCCTAATTTTCAATACATTTTATTTTTTCCCCTACCTCGTTAGCATTTATTAAAAAGTGAACTTTGTTTTTTTCAGATGAGGCCCAGACCTTTGATGAAGAGTGGCAGAATGAGATTATGAAGTTCAAGCCATCTAGAACTAGATGCACTTTAGAAGCTCCAAAATACAGAAGTACTCATCACATACCTAAGGGAGATGGATTAAGGAGGTAAAAAGAGCTTCCTACCAGAATAAATAAATACTAGTAGCAGAATGAAAGTTGAATTCTGAAGCAATCTGTTCACATGCAAACAGTGTTGCTGGCAATCTGATGAAAAAGTGTGGTTTATTCCTTTTCATGGTGCCACAACAAACAGTGTAAGGCGGTATTTTGTTGCTAAATTCTGAAGAAATTTAGTATATTTGACTTAGAAAACATCTTAATGAAGATGGTGTCTGCTCTAGAGAACAGGCCAATGCTCTTAGCTAAACCATGTACAAATGTTGCAGCTGTCCACACAGTCATTAAACTAGGTGAGCTGCTTTAAGCTATAATCCATATTGAGGGCTAGGCTGATCTCTTCCCTTGGGTAAAAGGGAAGATGTTTTCCATATAGTTGGAGACAGACACACCCCTCTTTGCAGAGTTAGATTTCAAATGAGACCTCTCCTAATCTTAAAATCGGGGAGTATGTGTAGAAATGAGGTCTTTATCAGTAAATGCAGGAGCTCCCCTGCATAAACTGCTATCTGCCAAGCTTCAGTTTTTTCCCCTCTACTACTGACAGATAGTGTCAGTGCAAGTTGTCTTGCCTTCATCAGCTGCATGTTTGGTAGAGAATGCTACAGAAGGGAGGTTGTCCTCTTTGGTAGACTACACAGAGCACTTTCCCTGTGGCACCCCTCCAATTCTAGAGGTTTATTATGGAGGCTACTTTACCTTCAGTTTCAGTTTTCAGACTAAGCTGGTTCTTTCTTGCCATCAGAGTGTGTAAGATGAGGAATCGGTCCAACCCTATGGTGGTAACAATGGAAGGAGTTTTTGAGAAAGAATCAAATCTGTGTTACAACTAAAATAACTATACCTCCACTTAAGTAACTAACAAAATATACATTCTCCCATCCCCTTATTTTATGGTGGTTGTGATTTTTTTTGTTGGCTCTTGTTTCAGAGAGAAACCACTGGCAATTGCAGGATTCAGGGAGCCCCGAGGTTCTTTGGAGAATCTCAGTGTGAAAGGAACACATGTCCCCATCAGAAGCAGCAAAAAATAAATTGCTTCCATTCTCCATTTGAATGGAGTTTCTTCAGAGAAGATAATGGTGCTGCATTGCTTATGTTTGTATAAGTATACACATATATATGACCAATCTCTGTTTTTTGTTTTAGTAAGTATTAGCGTGCCTTACTACTCTGATCTTTTGACAATTGAATGTTCTTTAAAACTTCAGATCCTTGGTAAAACCATCCAGTTTCAGTAAATTAAAAACATAACAATTTTCCACTTAAAAGCACTTTAATGGGTTATCACTAATTCTGTTTTAAAAAGAAAATTAAAAATGCTTTGATTTACAAAATTTTTCTGCTACATCTGTAACAATCTCAGGCTTTTTATTAAGCCTGCAACTATTAAGTAATGCAAGTATTTTTCCCCCACACTCTTAACTTACACAGAAATTCTTTTTATTTTGTGTGGCTGAAATAATTACTGATTTTTCTAGGTGATATAGCAATTAATAGCAATTTGAATGCACTGTAGCCACTATATCTACCTATCTACATATCTATCTTTAAAATCATACTGTAATCTTTTATAGAATCCCCAGATTTACCCTGCTTTAGCATGACGTGTAATAGTAAATTAACAAATACTTAAATTTTATCAGTTTTAGTTTTATCAGCATTTTTATGTTTATAAGCTGTGCTTGCATCTCTTCTGTGCCTAGATTGTTGGTTTTGTATTTCTGATTCTTTGTATATTTCCTTTGGAGGTGGCCCATTATTTTTAATTCTTGAAGAGTCTCTGTAGTAGCTTTTAATTATCCTGTAATAATACTGCTGTGGCCTAAAACACAGCTGTAACTACTAGTTACTGACCAGAAAAATAAATATGAGAAACTGGTTGAGCTGGCAGTAAGTTTAACTGGATAATGAACGATTACACTATTTCTTCTCTCCTGAAAAGCTAAAAGAGCCCTGAATACTGGAAACCATTTCCCCTCAGCTGAGATGAAACATGTTTGTATTCTTGTGTGTCCTGCTTTAGCAAATGTAGGATGATCTTAAATCTAACACTTCATCTAATGCTGGTCTTGTTTGGTTAAGGTGTCTAATGTTCCAGAGAAAAGCCAACTGTGTGACTGAGGACAGGTCTCTGTATCACAAATGTTCGGTTTGTATGCTGTTCTATCACACAGAATTGATCCCCATACTGTATCACAAATAATTTCTGTAGGCTATAACATTATAGCATCAGCATATATTTCAAGGCTAAAACATTATAGCCTTAAAAAGGCACTATTTGTATGATAAAAGAAAATAGGTTTTATAAGTTAATCTTTGTTTGGCCAAAAAGCAAATGGCCTCTAAATCATATTTAATCTTTCTTCAGATTCCGTGGATTACTTAATTCTATGCTTATTAATGTGCAGATAATCAAAAATACTTCTATTGAAATCTGCCAAGGGCAAGACAGTTGTTTATTTGCTTGTTTAATGCAATAGTCTCTTCCTATTATTAAACACTAGTGACAATAAATCTATGCTGTTGAACCACTCCACATGCGGGCAAGGTAAGAGGGTGGTAAGGAGGTAGTAGCAACTCCTGATGGAAGGACGAGCTGGAACTGTGTGTAACAAAGTCGCACCTGCCAGAACTCCGAATCTTTTACTCTGCTTCAAAAGTAAGAGTACACCTCTGTGGCCTGATCTTCTGTACACTGAAGACAACATTGATTTTGCAATTAATGTCATTGAGAATATAAGGCCATGGAGGCATTTTTCCAGGTGTGTCACTTAAACTTCCAAGTCAAAAAAAGTCAAAACCTTGTTACTGTTGTAACTTAAGAAGAAATCTTCGGTTTGGGAGCTGCTACTATTTAACAGAAAAAAAAGGAGTATTCATCTTGCAAGTTACTTGTTTTTTCTGTGCTTTACTGAGATTAAAAAAAAACAACCCCATGCCACGTATATATAATCAACAAAACAAGTATGTACTTCAGTTTGAAAATTATAGTGGAAGGAGGCTGATATTCATTACAGGTTACTTTGTTATACAAGCCAGTCTTTTAAAATGTAATGCAAAAGCAGCTGTTCTATATAGAAACATTGGAAACTGTAATTCTTTAATAAAATTATTTATTTATGGTTATTGTTTTGTTTACACCACAACGTTGACTAGTGCATTTTTTATTTTGGCCTCCTTAAGAGCGTTCTTATGTATGATACCAGTAACAACGCAATGAGGGAAAGTGTGCTGCTCTCTTTCCAGAGGGAAAAGGTGCATTTACCACACAAAAAGCACTGTGCCAGGAGGAAACAGATGGGGGGAGCATTTGTGTGGGGGGTGGCAAGGCTGGGTCTCTGCTTCAGACCTGCTCCTGGAGTGGTCTCTGGTGTGAAAGACCAGCTGTGCTTAGTGTAATCCTCGGCACTGGGCATTTACATTTTTATAGTTGAGAACACAGATGCATGAATCTCAGCATGCCATCCATTCTAACAGCCACCACGGACATGCTCTTACCTGATCCTAAATTCTCTATTATTGTGGTATTTATAGAGAGAGGTCATGCAGAGGACACGTGGTGTATCTCTAATGCTGACTTAACTGAAATTTGGCTATTGTAATCCAATGGTCACAATGTTACAAGCTTGTACCTGGGCTCCAACCTCCATCTTCCTACCTGTCATGAGTGTATTTTCCTTTCTCGTGCAGTGCTGCCACACAGCTGTTCTGATGAGGAGTCCAGCTCTGGACGTGTCTAATTAGGGACGCCTGTGAGGGGTAGCCCTGTGCTCAATGCTTGCCTGCATTAAGCTGATTTGGTTTGGTGGAGTCGGCTAACCTTAACCTGCAGTTACAGCACTGCTCTGATGACTCTGTGTCTTCAAATATCGCCTTCGATGAGCTTCAGTAGCTAAAAGTCTAATCCCTGTGTCCAGGTCGTTAATTAAAGTAGTGACTGGGGTCAGTCACAAGAAATAATCACGGCCTGACCCAGCAGGAGCCCCCTTCTCCCGCTCCCCACCGCGGCCAGTCTCTCTGACGACATCCGGTCTCGGCTGCCGCTTCCCCGAGTCTCTCGCCCCCTGCTGCTGCCGGGCCCGCTCCGCATGCGTGGAGCCCCGGAAGCGGTGTGGGCCGACTTCGGCGGCGGTCGGGAGCCATGCTGCGGGCGCTGGGGACGGGCCTGGCGCGGGGGCACCTGAAGAAGCAGCAGCGGCGTCGGCGGCAGCAGGTACCGGCCGCGGCCGTTTCGTGAGGGGCGGCAGCTGCAGCGGCGCGGGCCGGGCTGGGCTGGGCTGGGCTGGGCTGGGGCGGGACAGTACGGGCGCCCTGCGGAGGAGGCCAGGGGACGCGGGACTGCGGGGCCTGGTGAAGCCTGCGAGGGCCGAGCGAACTGTGAGAGGCCGGACGTAGATGCCGGTGCCCGGGCGCACCAGCCTCCCGTTCCTGCGGCGGCGGGAGAGGAGCTGAGGTGAAGGGATGGTGACAGGGAGAGGACAGACCTGTCTGAAAGCACCGTATGAGCCGCAGGGAAACGTGCAGCGGGTCGGTCAGAGGAACAGGAGGAGGAACAGAGGAGAATAGAGTGGGATTGAAACACGGGACTTGGCGTGGAGGTGTCACCTGGCTTCTTCGAGTGTGGTGCGGAGCTTAGAGGTGGCCCTGTGGGAGCTTGGAAAGGCTGTTTTGCTCCAAATGACCCATTGATTGTAGATTGGCCAGAAGCCATAGAAAGGCAGTTGACTGAGGTTTATTTATTGATGCAGTGGTTTGTGTTCGATCTGTTCCTAGCTAAACCAACAATATTTTCTTGCCTTTCAGTTTCTCCTGAGCTCCTGTAGGCACTGTTCTTCAGGATTCCTTCCCAATGAGAGGATCCGGAACATTGGGATCTCAGCCCACATCGACTCAGGGAAGACGACATTAACGGAGAGAATTCTTTTCTATACGGGCAGGATTGCACAGATGCATGAGGTTGGTTTTCAGAAGACTCCAGAGACACCCTGCCAGGGCCGAGTGTATAACAGGAGGGCAAGGGGATAAAAAGAAATCTCTCCTTTACTGCAGTGTCCTCACTCTTTCAGAATACTTCTAATCTCATTTCAAGACTTTAATTCTTTACCATCTCCACGATAATTAAATGATTGAAGATATGTTTTTCTTTTGATATAGCCAAAGAGATAATATAGCTGTGAGAAACAGTGCATAGTGAGGTAATCTTTAGCTTCAGGTATGTTACTGTGTCAAATTCACAGTAAAGCATAATTTTCACAGACTTCTGATTAGCTTTTTCAGGAATGAACCTCATAAAAGGCAAATACATTAAAGTTGTAGATGGAGCTGAAGAAAAAGACTTGCTTGTAGCTCAAGAACTGTTGGCATATCTGCTTCACTGCATGAAAGATGATGCTCAGTATAGAAAGCATCACTCTAGCATGTGCAAGGTTATTGGTAAACTCTTGGACTGAATTTCCCCCAGCCCCTTTTTGGTTTTAGTACTTTATTATTATTCCTTAAGGTGAAAGGTAAGGATGGAGTTGGAGCTGTCATGGACTCAATGGAGCTAGAGCGACAGCGTGGAATCACAATTCAATCCGCAGCAACATACACCATGTGGAAAGACATCAACATCAACATCATAGACACACCAGGTAAGGGCAGTTCTGAACATGCTGGGATTGCTGTTCTTTCATGTATGCATAGAACATGGTGCTGTCTTTGTGGTCAGTAGTCGCTCAAGCTGAGCTAATGTGACTCTTTCTGTACAGCTGCAGAATGATTCTGTTGGCTGTTGCTCTTTTCTGCCTGTATGAAAAAACAGTTTCTCATTATCTTTTCTCATCTGTAAATAATGTTTTTTTTTTTTATTCAGGGCATGTGGACTTCACAATTGAAGTGGAGAGATCTTTGCGAGTTCTTGATGGAGCTATTCTGGTTCTCTGTGCTGTTGGAGGAGTTCAGTGCCAGACAATAACAGTGAACAGGCAAATGAAACGTTACAATGTGCCATTTTTAACATTCATCAATAAACTGGACAGACAGGGCTCTCGTCCAGCCAGAGCAGTACAACAGTTGAGGTATTTATCATTTAAAATTATTTGTGAAATAAATCTGAAGTATTCACATAGCAGGTTAAGGAAGAATATTGAAAAGGGTTTTTTTAGATCTGTAGTTGCCAACTAGAGGGTAATACCTGATTTGAGAAGAAATCTTGATCTGACCTGTAAAATAACTCAATTTTTCAAGAAAAACAAATGTTAGTGTCAGCTTGAGCTTGCAGTAACCAAAATTTTGGGGTTTGATATTTATTATTTTGATGGAACTATATTTGGAGCCACTTTGAAAATGGCTTTTTAATTTTTTCCTAGATCCTGGTAGCAAATGTACTGCAGCTTACAGGAGGGAGATGACATAGGGTGGGATGATTTCTAGTTCGGATAACAGAAGTCTTACTTGCTCCTTACCTGCAGTCTCTCTGTGCCTAATTTGATCTGTGAGATCAAATGATCAAATAAGATGAATGCATTAATATGTATTAAGGGATAAGCAACTCCCATAAATCAAGTAATTTATCTGAAACCAGTTTGCACGGCCTTCTTTCCCATGAAAGTCACTCAGTATATCTATTGAGATACAGAGGGCTGGCTGTCACTCAGGTTAAAATGCAACTGGGCATTTTTCATCAGTATTGGTAGATTTTTGGCACTGTCCAGAGGAGAAATGAGAGTGATTTTGTAGGAGCGATATGTTGTTCAAAGACCATCTGGAGCACATATATAGAAATTACTTTTTTTTTTTTTTTTCTTCTTGAACTGATTTGTATTTGTTCTCTTTTTCAGATCCAAGTTAAAACACAATGCAGCTTTTGTTCAGATTCCAATTGGGCTGGAGGGAAACTTTAAAGGAATTATTGATCTCATTGAAGAAAAAGCTATATATTTTGATGGTGAGCTTGGGTAAGTTTTGAAACTTGCATATTTCTTAGCTAGAGCTGGCATTTTTTGCAGCTACCTGCAGTTTCTCTTCAGAGATGAAAAAGCCTGCTCTTTGGGAAGTTAGGGATGTGGCTTGTGGTAGTGCTGAGATATGGCCTTTCAGCTCTTCAGGTTATGGCAGAATGATTCTGCAGGGTCGGGTTTAGTGATGGGCAGTGGCGGCATAAATTGTGTGCTAACTGAAGTAGTGTGAATAGCCACACTTGCCAGCCTGAGAAATAGCAGACTTGCTTTATAACGGGAACTGATAACATGGGTTTGGCCTGAGTTTCTGGGATGAAGATAAGATGTGGGTGAGGTTGTTGAACAGGTTACCCTGCATCCTTGTAAACTCCCTACTATGAGTGGGAAGAAACCTGCTAAATCATCAAAGATAACATGTTGATATTCTTATGTGATTTCTTACCCCTCCACCAATATCCATGTCAAGAATGAATTTTCTTGGTCAGGCAGGTCATCACAATGATTAGTGATTGAAAGGTTGGTTCATACGGTATTCCTTTAAAGTGGTTATGTTATTTAATGTGTGTGTAGCCAGAATCTTCGGTATGATGAAATTCCAGCTGAATTTAGAGCTGAGGCTGCAGAGAGACGTCGGGAATTGATTGAATGTGTTGCTAACTCAGATGATCAGCTTGGGGAGCTGTTTTTGGAAGAGAAAATTCCTACACCTGCTGAGTTAAAGGTAACTTTATTGTGGTGGCCCTCCCTATAGCACTGTTACCTCACTGTTTTCTGTCCCTGTCTTCCTCCCTTTCTCATCTCCCAATAAAAAAGTTCTTGAAGTCTTGAAGAGATTATTTTTGCTTGAGTTCTCTGGTGTGAGTGTCACCTCCCACAGGTGGACACCCACTTCACTCCCTGTTGAGGGCCTGTTCCAGATTTATTTCTTGATTTTTCACTGAGAAGTCTGAGCTGCTGTGTGCCCTTCAGGGACCAGCGAATGGCTCAAAGATAGAGCTAGTAATTTTGTCATTCTGTTGCCTTCTTCTGTTACAGCTTGATGGTTTTGACTTACTTCATGTCCCACACCAAGTCAGTTGTTGAGATGCTGTAAGTTGTCTTTGTGCCTAGGAAATCCTGCCTTGTTTTGTATTTGCATTGGTTATGTTCCTCTGAAGTGAAGAGAGCAGTACATTAGAAGGAAACTGGAATGATTTGAGTTGGAAATGCTGGAGGAAATAAATCTAGGACATAGTACAATTTTCAAAAAAAGGAGAGTCACATTTCTTGAAAGTGGGGGGAAATTGGGACATGATTAATTTTAAAATATTTCAGATATGAAGTGGCAGACATGCCAACAAAAAAGGATGCTCACAGAGGTAATGAATAACATCATTTTCTGAATATCAGATGGCTGTAGACTAAAAGTTACCTGTTCTTGTGACAGTTTGATGTCGCTGTTTCCTCAAGACCATGTCCATGTAGTAAAAGGTGGCAGGGAGGCCTAGGAAGGTCAGCTGTGGTTACACAGTCTTTGTGGAAGTCCTGCCACTGTTCAGTCCAGGATGAGGTCTGTTGTGCAGTTCCAGGGAGGCTGGACAGCAGGCTAATGTGTGTTCCTTTGCTTAGGCTGTTCTGTATCAGACTTGGCAAACTGCACATACTGTTACAGATCATTACATGTGATGGCAGCCTCTTTAGGGATTATCATTGACTAATGATGCCTCTTGAGGTACTGCAGTATTAGCTTTAGGCAGGACAGGTGCAAAGCTTGGCTATCCCAGCATAAGCGTAAGAGAGCCTATGCTGCATGTGGACCTGCTTCTGCTGAGCCGTGAGCATAAAGTTAACCTGAGGACATGTACCCTTGCAGAACAAGTGCTAAGCTGGTTTGCATTCACTGCTCAGCCCCATGGGGTGGATATGTAACTCAAGACAATGACCTGTGGCTGTTGACATGCAGCAGTCTGCTGGGCTTTGTGCCTTGGTACACACTAGTGCAGGGGAACCATACCAAGGGCTAGATCTAAACATGGCTGTTTTTTCCTCTTAATGTGAGGAAAACACATTAAGTGCTCAGTGCGGGGATTTTTGTGATGCAGCTTGCTGTTTGCCACCACCTCTTGCTAATGTCAGAAGTTAACTTAAGCAGTAATCTCATAGTGCCCGCTGTTAATAGTTATTCGTCAAAAATTGAAACTGCTGCAGGAAAGCAGTTGCTGATGTGATTAAATGAAAAAGTGAGGTGTGAAGAGCCTCGCAGGCAGATGGCTTTTTCTAAGGGAGCTGCTGTTGGAGATAGAACAGCTTGGTTTTGAGCAGTGATGTTGCACAGAGTCTCCCTGGGGCCTGGAGCCTGCCTGACATCGCACTTTCCACTTCCTTTTGCTTTTCTTTGCCCACAGCTGGGAGCTGAAGAAGACAAGCTGAATTGAGACATAAACATTATAAGCATGAACTGTTTCTCTGAGTGGAGCCTGCTAAGCTAGCTGAGTTTGAGTCAGATGTGATCACTGAGGTTGCTGCTTTAAAAAATAGGTTTGAAATGAAAGTCCTCTTCTAAATATCTGGCTTGTTAGCAGTGCCTGATTGCCTCTGTGGTTGTCCTTTCCCTGTTAGGGTTTGCAGTGCTTGCTTGCCTGGAAGTTGGTTGCTCTCTCTGTTGGTAGAGGACTGGCAAGCCCTCAAAGCTGACGGGTGTTGCAAGTCCTCTAAGGTTTGGTTATTTGAATCTTCCTGACCTCTGAATTTTGATTTCATTTTAACTTTGCTACAAACCTTGGTTTTGGAGGTGTTTTGGTTGGGGTTATTTTTTAATTGGTTTAGCTGACCTACTGGTGATTAAAGTCTCAGGAAGAATAAACGGGAATATGTATACCAACTTGGCTTGAGACAAAAGCACAAGTTTTTTTTTTAAAGTACCAAGAAAACATCCCTCTTATTGATAACCAGACATTTAGTTATTCCATTAATGAAATGTTACTTTATGAAGCCTGAGCTATTCCTGTTACAAAGCAGCTCTTCTCTACTTCGATAAAGACAGAAATGTAATAGCAGTTTGAGATACCTGTAAGGATCTGTCCTTCACCTGGCAGAGGGAGTGGTACTGGTGTGAATACACTATTGCTGTAAGAGGTGAGAGATTTTTAGCAAGAAGCTGTTTTTAATAGCTCCTGCTGGAAAGAAAATCTGTTACGGAGACACATTTGTCTATTCAGCATGTCTCTGCTTCCCAGTTCTGAAAGCCAATTAATTATAGCTCTAATGGCTGTAGTACTGCAGATGCAGGTTAATTTGTACTAATATGTCCCTGAAGATGGATTTTCTTTCAGTGGCCAGCAGCCAAGTTTCCATTGGAAATATCTTTTTGTGGAAATGATGCTAAGTATCACTCCTGGATGCCACAGTCATAGCATATGATGTTTGCTGAAGATCAGCTGCTTAAGCATCACCTAATTTGCTGCTCTCCATAATGCTGCACTTAAGGAACTGATGTGCCCCAGGTATTCATTCGGGCACTCAGTGACTATAATCTTTATGTGAAAATAAAATTACTTTTTTCCCTGAGGTAATTGTTGATGAGGACAAATTGCAGTCATGTTGCTTTGTTTGAAAACATGTGGCCTAATAACAACACTGGGCCTCAGCACGGCCATATTTCCAATGTTCTAGAGAACAGACATGGGCAAGATGAGCAGAATTGATGATGTAGGATTTTTACCTTGTATTATTTTTGTGAAGTCATTACCTCAACAAATTTAAGGAATCACTGTTCTCTCTGTTAATTAAGAAGATAGCTTAGCCATCTGTCTTTGGGTACTTTAAATAACTCCCAGGTTAGATGATATGGTTAACTTGCTCTGTCAAGGAGAATTCATTTCTTTTAGCTTATCAAAGATGATAGGAGCTGCATTTGGTTGGAGTGGGGGCCTCGGTAAGCACAGGTAGATGGCATCCTCTAGTGGCAGGGAGAGGTGGGACAGAAGTGGCAATCTGTTTCAGTAATTAATTCCGTGGTGGGGCATATAGTTTCTGTCCACCTTCATGGAAGATATCTACGATCACTGTTATGGAAGCTGTTGGTTCTCAGTTATACTTTGCAATATTGTGTAATGCTTTGGTGAGAGGTGCTGAATAACCATGAGATTACCATGCAGTTTATCTTGCTCAGTTTGCCAGGATATCCTGGAAGGATTCCCAAGACACTTGGTGCAACTTCAGCAGGTCTGTAGATGAATGTGAAGAGGTTCTTCAGTTATGCTTTTAAAACATCGTTCATAAAAAAGTGATGATTCATTCAGCATGGCACTTACCCAAATATCCCTTCCCTACCTAACTGCCTCTTTCAGAAGAGTTTTCCATAGTTTAAAGAACTATGGAGATACTGAAGCAGCTCCTTTTACTTTCACAAATTTAAACATGTATTGTTTCCTGACATCAGCTAAACAGGGGGAATGAGGCATCCAAAACAGAAATAAGGAACCCTGACTTTACCAGCAGAGAATCAAGAAACTCTTTCTGAGTATTTGGAGGTTATCCTGGTATTTATCTTAGGCATTTTCATTTTTAAGTTGGATTTAAGATGAAGGATAAAGAAAATCTCACAGAATTCTCTAGAATTGTGGTGGGCAAGTTTTATGAGAAGCACTGCTTAGGGGTTGTACAGGAGACTGTGTGGAGGTGGGCACTTTACTCCAGGAGTAGAGATGATCAGCAGAAAGACCATCTGGCTGCTGCTTGGTTGGTACTGCATCAGACTTCTGAAGTTGTTGCAGGAGGAGAGTAAAGCACTGGTATTTTCCAGCTTGCAATCAGAAGAGCAACACTGAAGAAGTCCTTTACCCCAGTACTTGTGGGAAGTGCTTTAAAGAACAAAGGAGTACAGCCATTGCTGGATGCTGTCCTGGAGTACCTCCCCAATCCTTCAGAGGTTGAGAACTACGCTATCCTTAACAAGCAGTAAGTATAGTGGCGAGCATATGGAGGGGTCTTGCAGTCTGGCTTCAAAGCAGTGTAATATGTAGCAGGCAATATTAACAAAATCCATGATCATTTCCCATTTGTATTAAGTAATGCCACCATAATTTTGCACAAACTGCTAAAACTAAGGAAGCTCATCTCTCATTTGAGGGTTTATGCTAGTATTTTTAACATGTTACTTGTTAAATTTGAAAAATTATTATCTGATTAGGTAGTTAGAAATTAATGGCAACCCTTAAACTCACACTTACAGCAGTGCGTAAAGAGCATTTTATTCTTTGGATGTGGTAGTTGAAGTAGATGTACCTTCACAATTAAATAGCATGAAACCCAACATTTGAGCCAGTAAATTGCCCTTAACATTTCAGTCGTAGCTTAGAGGCGGTCATCAGGTCTTCATAATGTCCTCAAATTGTTCAGACAGTATAATCATAGCTGAACAGAAATGGTGCTATAAATACAGTTTATGACTCCTCCCTGCTGCTATGCCTCTCACTGCTCCTAATGTCTGCCTGCAAAATAGACTAAACTTCACATGTTTTTTCACATTGTTTTTTCACATTGTCAGGAGAGATACTGCAGTGTCTCTTTCTTCACTCTAAAACCAGACTTGCCAATGAGTTGTGTCTGAGCGTATGATTAATTGCTTTCAGGGCAAAGTAGTTGGATGATACGAAGGACTAGTGAAACTTGTCATGGTTTTGTCCTCCTTTTAGGGATCTGCTGCAGTTTCTCTGAGATGCTTTCTGAGCATATGGGAGCTGCATATGGAAGCTACATTATGTCAGCATCTTTAGGCCTCTCTTATAAACCTGTGAAACTGAAGGCCCTTGGGACTTGCTGGGGTAGGGCTTATGTTTTAAGGACACTGCTATATTTGCTTCACAATGTAAACCCCCTCTTCATCCCTATTTTTAAGGGATTCTGAGGACAAAACCAAGTTCCTCTTGAACTCTGCTCGAGATGATTCCCAACCTTTTATAGGCCTTGCTTTTAAACTGGAGGTAAGCTGTTACCATTTTCCTTCCTAATGCAGCAAACCCAGTAGAGAAGCAAAGCATTTCCTGCAAAAGTTGATTTATGCAAGTTCTACTTGCAGCAAGCTACTGATGGCTTGTCATTAATGCCTGGGAAATGCCTTTCATTTTAGGGGAAAAGCACACATTTAAAGCTTTGTATTTTCAATGTGCCTGTTTGTGCATGTGACTGCTTTTTCACTTGGCTGCTGTGTATATAGTAGGGCTAAACTGAAAGTTTCTGGAGAATGGATGTCCAGAGCATTACCTAGCTAATTTATTCAGTTGCTTGCAAGTTTTCCATGCTACCAAGATCTGAGTTCTGTGGAGCAGAAATTGTAATCTCATTGTGCTAACCTTGAAGGAGAAGGGAAGGTATTCAGATTCATTGTTGGTGATTTCAGTAGAAAACAGAATGAGTCCAAAAAGATGGTACTACCAAAACTTCTGTAGACAAACAAACAAAAAAGTCAGCTTATATTTAAATTAAATTTTATTTCTTTTTAAAAACCGCTTTCAAGCGTAAAGTCCACTAATGTGTCGAACACTGCCAATTTAGAAATTTTAAAATGGGTTATGTCCCTCAAATATTTCATGATTTTCTTAGTTAAAACCTGAAAATTTGGGGGTTTTGTGGGCTTATTTCAGATACTTTCAGAGACAATTCCTGGTTTTGTTTGAAGTTGAAAACAATGGAATGCAAGAGAGTCAGAGGGGAAAAAGTACACAGTTTTAACCAAACAAGTTGTTTGCTACCTAGGGAGTAGCAGTTCAGATTTCATATGGATAGGCTGGCTAGATTGGTAGGTAGCGTACGCCTCTGCTGGGAACATCTAGGAGTGGTAAAGCTGGTGAAGTAAAGAAATTGCCAGGAGATGCCAAGTTCCATTCCAGGGAAAGCTGAGACTATGTCAAAAAAAGTTTCATTTACGTATCCAGTATGTAAATTCAAACCAGAAACATTTAGTCAGTCAGCACAGATGATGCTTTGAATAGTAGTAGTTTTGTCTCCCAGAATTACTATATCTGACTTCTAATGAATTTTTATTCCAGGCTGGACGTTTTGGGCAGTTAACCTATATTCGCGCTTATCAGGGGATGCTGAAGAAATCCGATTATATATATAACACTAGGACTGGGAAGAGAGTGCGCGTACAGAGACTTGTCCGTATGCATTCGGACAACATGGAGGTGAGAGTGAGAGGTACAATCCACATGGGTTGCCTTTTGAACTGCTCTCACCAAACGAGCTGCCGGCCTTTCAGCTATTTCTGAACGATGTGATATGTGAGAGTTCTGCTTTTGTTGTTAATTCATACTTGCCTCTAGCACTTAATAGTGCTCTGCAAGAAACTGGAATGATCTCTAGTATATTACGTCCACTGAAGTGGAAGAATCTTTGCCCGAGAAGCATTATCAAATGGCTTTGAGGTGATAGGTAAAGAAAGCCAGCTGTGGTATTATCCTCATACTCCGTATTTTTGGGAGAGGGGAAATAGGATTGGCAAAATACATGCCAAAGTTTTCTTCCACATGATTCCTGAATACAATTCTGAAAACAGCTGCAAATACCAGTCTTTCCTGTTCAGGATTCCCGAACTCTATAGGTGGGTCAGGACTGCCTGATGAAACATACTATGTTGCTTGCTTCACACCCTTAAACTAGAGTAAGTTAGCATCCAAGCTGAGGTATCTTTTTTGTGCTTTGAATAAAGAGAAAAAAGATTTACAGAGCATTTTATCAAACCTTCAATTTTCAAAGGAGCTTAACTTCAGGCATTTTAACACATTATTTATGTATCTTCTTAAAACCAGGTGTAGGTTGTAAGATGCCTTTCAGTGTTATCTAAATAGTAAACTTATCTTTCTTAAGGATGTAAATGAAGTTTATGCAGGGGACATATGTGCGCTGTTTGGAATAGATTGCGCTAGTGGGGATACATTCACTGATAAAACCAGTACTGCCATTTCCATGGTGAGTACACCTTTTCTTCTGTATGCCTCATGCATTGAAATCTGCCAGGATTTTGTCGTATGTTTGTAATCATCTGTTCGGTCTAAATATTTTCTGATGTATATACAACCACAAATACTTCTTGTGACTATTTGTTATACCTCAGGCTTGTGACTATTTGTTATACTCAGGCTTCAGCCTGAGTGTATGGAAGCATGGTATGGGCAAGAGAGATAACACACCCGTTTACTATGCTTGAAATCAAATACTATTTCAGTGTTAGCAAACTGTTAGAAGTGGATGCTGTTACTCAAAAGGATTAAGCTATGTATTTGTCTATGTATTTACATACATCAGTTTGGGTTGTTTTTTTTTTTTTTTTTATTTATATATATTTACATATATATAAATATATATAAATATTTATATATATTTACAAAATCTCTCGGGAAGCAGACTTCTCACCAGTGTGAAATCCAGTACATTTAGGAAATGGTGTTGCAAATACTGTGGCTGCCAGTACAGCATGCATTATGTTACAGCCTTGTAGTAATCCTTGGGAGAGTTACATAGTTTTGTTACACTATGATACTAGATACAGGGTAGATAAGTAAAACAGTCATACCCTGTTTGTAAGCCTGGGTTCTTGTGACCAAACTGTTCTGGAGAAATGACATCAGCAAGTGTAGTGGAACTCAGTTGTGTGATCTCTTCCTTTATGGCCATTGCAGGAATCAATCCACATCCCTGATCCTGTCATTTCAGTAGCTATGAAGCCTTCCAACAAGGTAGGAGGAGTCTGAATCAACCTTCTTCTGACTGAGTTACCTTCCTTTGCTGCTTTTATAATTTTATGCAGGTTTGCAGTTAAATATGGAACTGCAGACTAAAATGAGCAGTGTTTTCAAATGTTTTATCTGAAGTACTTAATATATCATTCAGATAACGCAGCATGTGACTGCATTAAATGATATCACTTAGCCATAAAGAAGATGCACATCTTTGACCTGTGTAAACATGGACTCAAAGTAGCTGGAAGGATAAATACAGTTACAAATGTGTGGCTGTGTTTCAGAAAGTAACCTCATGAGAGTCAGAGTGCTAAGCAGTTAATAGGAAAAATTTCAGGCCTTTTTGTTGTGCAACTTCTGGATATTGAGTTAATGTTTTCTTGCGTGTGTAATTGTTTTTCAGAATGACTTTGATAAATTTGCAAAAGGCCTGGGCCGCTTTACAAAGGAAGATCCCACTTTCAGAACCCATTTTGATGATGAGAGCAAAGAGACCATTGTTTCTGGAATGGGGGAACTGCACTTGGAAATCTATGCCCAGGTAATGTGGGAAGCAGATTCTATGGATTCTACTTTTGCTGGTTTTCCAATCAAGAATTCTCCTTGCTTTCTGGCTGCGACCAGAATCTTATCTGCAGATGGCCTAACTGATGCCAGTCTTTATGCCCGATTTTGTAATTGGGCATCAAGTTTACAAGATGTTTGGAGGTGTACAACTCCATTTGCTTTAGTGTAATCAGGGTTATCATGTGACAGCTATTTTGAGATCTTCCCAGCAGAAAGCACTAATTAATGTGAATGCTAGCTGCTTAGGGAAGAGTTTAACTTCTTAGCTTTTGAAGATTCTTCCTCTCCAGTGGTTCTATTTTGAAGCCTTGTAAACTGTTTCAGTGAAACTTATGCCTGGAATATTTTTACTCTTTGGTTCAAATCCATTAAAAATGTATTAAGCACTACACTTTGCTTTAGCAGCCTTTGCTTATAATTAATTTTATTGTTGGCAGTTTCCTACAGGAGAAATACTCTGTTTCTGTGGTTTTAAATGTGTCATTCCATAATAAGAAATTATGCAGGCAGGAGGGAATAGTTAGTGGTTTATTTGTTTCTTTCAAGTTGATGTCTGTATTTTAGTCTAACACAATAGATGTATCTGAAATGCCGACAGAATGAATTAAAAATGGATTTTGTCTTTAAAAAACTTAAATTTGAGTAAAATAACTAATGCTGTTCCCTTTTCTTGTATCTAAAGCTATAGGCCCTAAACAAGGTTGCCTGCAAAATGACAGTTAATAATTTGTGATGTTAAAAAAAACACCAAGAAACCAAAAATCATTCCAACCTCAAACCTAAAAACCTGGTTAACCCTGATTAAGTTTCTCATGTCAGAAAAGATCTGTCAGTAAAATGATTTCCAATAAATTGTTCCAACTGAATAATTATGTATTTAATTTTCCCCTGCAGCGAATGGAAAGGGAATATGGTTGCCCCTGCACCATGGGAAAGCCAAAAGTTGCCTTTAGGGAGAACATCTCTGCCCCTGTGCCGTAAGTATTCTTTCTGGTAACACAGCTTATTTAAATATATTTTGATGCAAACTTTGATTATGTAGCAGGAAAACTGCCCTTTGAATCATCAGATCAAAGCACAATGTACAGGAAAAGTTTAGCTGAGGAAGAAGTCAAAGTCCTTAACTTCTTCGTACCTTGGTTGTGTATCATCATCAACTTATCTGGCCTCCATTCAAACGATTATTGTAGCATTTGAGCTTCTTCCATTGCTGTATAGGGTGGTTCGTTATTCCGATGCATGTTTCGGCTGACGGCTCTCCCGTGTCACTTGAACACCATGCTGTGGGTGCCAGAGAACTGTCATTTGCCAGGGAATGATCTCCTGTGGATAGAAAATAACACTGTAGAAAGTGGTATTTACTTTGGGCAATACCAAACAGGAATTTACTGCTGCAATACAGCCATACCTGGCCTGAGTATAAGTACTTGATCAAGCAACAGCACAGGGTAGGCACCGTAACACACAGTCCTGTGACCTGTCCAAATATCTGAAGGTCTCCTGCAAGTTTTCTTTCAGCCTGTGTTGTGCTCCATGCTTCTGCAACTACATTTTTCTTTCATCTCAGCAAGTTTTGCAGCTTGAGCATGTCTGTGTTGGATTTCCCCTCTTATTGTTAGTGCTATTGCTATTTTGGGACACTTGCCCTTCACTGCAGAGCACAATGAAAAACCTGTGCTTTTGTTCTGCAGTGAGTTAGCTACTGCTTCTCTGGAATCTTTTCTTCATGGAAAATTTAGGAACTAAAAGCGCTACAGGTGCCTCGACTTGAGAATGTAGTGGGGTAGGAAGCAGTGGAGCTGTAAGTGGGAGTGAGATCTCTATTATCAGTGGATGATTTATTACAGGAGGTTGTAATTGGTAACTTCTCTTTCAAGTTTTCTGTATTTTTCTTATGAAAACACTTGCTCAGATCTCAAAATTATGATGGAGAATAGCATCCAATGTAAATGCTGGTTTAGGAACCAAAGTTTCTGCTGCTTTCTTCCATGAACTGCTGGGCTAGATGATGCCTCTCTATACTGGTCCAGCACTGCTGTCCTCTAGCATAGAAGCGCTCCGTAGCTCCAGCTGGAATGCAGCTAAGCAGTCCTGGATGCAGGCAGCTGCTGCTTCCCTTTATCTCTGGCCAGTTTGGCAGTAGTACCTCCCTGGAGGAGAGAGCCATGAATGACCAGTATATTGAACTTCTGCCATTCCCAAGAAGGCCCAGAAATAGCTGAAAATTACTGTCTGCTCTAAAAAGGTCTTTTTAGAAATGAAGACTTTACCTGGGACACCATTTCGTGAAGTAGAATCATGTAGTCAAATTCAAGATACTCATCACTTCTTTTCTGGAAAGACAAGATGAAAAGGGCTGAATGAGGGGCTTCCCCTTGCCTTAAAAAAAAGTGACTCAGTTCTCTTTGAAATACATCAGAGAATTTTTATGATAACCAAATGAAACAAATAAAGCAAATGGAGCTTAGTCACTATAACAAAACAAAAAGATACTGTTTTCTATTTCTGTGATGTCAAAAATTGCACTGGAGACTGAATGTGGAACCTGTGCTAATTCCTCCCTTAAAGAAGCTAGATTTATCTCGGGAACTCATTTGTGAAGGCAACACCTGATTCTAGAAGATGTCAATTTAACCCAAATAATACTAAATAAAATGGTCAATAGGATAAGAGGCTCTACAAGTTACCAGTGATTGTGTGACTGACAGTGCATACACTGGCCACTGGAACATGCTCTTTATGTATCTGTTGTTCAGGGAAAAGAAAAGGAACAAAATTATCGAAGAGAAATGGCAGCTGGTTTACTTTAATAGTCTTATGTCTGCCTTGTCCTTAAATTCATCTGGTTTGTTAAAGAGGGTTTTTTTAATCTTGCTCATGCACAGCCCTGCAGCATCTGTGAATTGCTTTAAGATAGCCATCAGAGGGAGCAAAACCTTAACAAACAGTGCTCCCAGAATGAGTTTCTGCATTTCTTTCATCCTCAGAATTTCATGTGAATTCACTGTCTGTTCTGAGTGGCAGAACATTTGGGCTCTAAAAGTCGGTTCTGAAGAATCCTGATCTACTGGGTTTTCTAAATATGAAACCCTTCTTCTTTACCCTAGTTTGCATACTAAATTTCCTTGAATTTCAAGTTGACCATCCCTGTAAGAGTTATTCTTAACTTATATGTTCTCCAAATAGAGAAGAATGGGGAGAATCTACCATTAAATTCTGTTAATTTAAAAACAAACCCCAAACCTGCTCTAACACAGCTTTTCTGAAAGCAAGTCACTTTATTAGTTAAGCCTGTTCCAGGCAAGACATTTCCAAGGCCTGTTGATAGTGGCAGCTAGTAACTGACTTAATTTGAACAGCTACAGTGAGATTTTCCAGTTATTTTTATTGCTTAGCTTAGGGCAGATCCAGATCTGCTCAAAATAAACACTTCACTTGTAACCACTCAGAAATAAGTGAAAACACAAAATATTTTGCTCTGAAGTATCCTAACCCTACTAACTGTAACCCTACCTCCCCCCCCCCCCCCCGCCCCAACCCCCCAGATACTTAAAAATTAGTAAGTTTGGAGAGAACAAAGTAAACCAGCTAATAATGAGAGTGGAATTACATCAATGCTTTCTTTCTTGATTAGCATTTTGTGGTGAACTAGCAAATGGATGGAGACTGCAGTAGTGCAAACAGAAGCACTGTAGATTGTTTTACTGAATCTGAGGTGCAGCCCATTGCTATTTGTTTGGACACAGCTATTGCAGAGACATCAAGCAGTATTACTGTGACTGATTGCTAGATCATGGTGTAGATCAAGATATAAAGGACAGTATTCCAATGCATATTATGCAGATGCAAGAACACTGTCAGATTGGCCTGCATTAAAGATGGAAGGCAGGAAAGTAATATAAAACTGTAATCAGTGTGATGACCTTAAAGCGGAGAGTCAATTTTCTTAACTGAGCAAATGTAAAATGCTGCTCTTGCCAAGAAAACATGGCTTCTATAAGCAAAATTATGAAGAGAAGTGATCTAAATAAACACTGAAGAATTTATGATTTGTTAGAGAGAAGGATTAGGTCGAACAAAAACTAAACACTGGCTTAAAAATGAACCAGACAGAGAAGTTAAGTTACATCTGAGGTTTCTTGCTTAACAGCTGTAATCCAGTACATGCCACAACTCCTTAGCTCATAGATGGTATTTTTCTTTCAGAGCGTTGATGATAACTTACCACTTGCTTCACATGTTTAATTTGGGCAAGTTGGAACTTAGTGTTCTCAGTGGAGTTCTGCCATATCACATAGCCAGAGGCAACCCATGCTAGCAGCCGGATGGGCTCCATTTCTGGGGATGTGTTGCCGTGGTTGTCTGGCAAACAAAATAAATAACAAAGCAAAGTTCACAGAGTTGCAGCCATTAACAGAACCTTATCACCTAATAGTAAGGTTTGGTGCTAAAGTCACTTAGGTTCCTCACTGGGTGTCACAGATCTTCTTTATAATTGTGGAAGAGCTGCTGCATCACCGCTGTTTTTCTCCCACTTTTTTCTCTTAATATACATTCTATAAGGTCTTCAAGGCAGCAGTTGCTCTAAAGTAAGAGCAGACCCTAGTACTAGAGCGGGGGTGTCTGATGTACTATGCCAAGGACAGGTGCAAGCAGTAAGCAGTATGCTGGTAAAGGAAGAGGTGGCAGTAGCAGGTGATTTTTCAAGAGAAGTCACATATAAATCATATAGAGGTTGTGTATTTCATAAATGGTCAATAAAACTACTAGTGTTGTGATTGACACACCACTGTGAATAAGATAAAGTGAGTCAGCATGTGTTCAGAGTAGGGCTAATGGCCCGATCCCCCTCAGCTCTGGCTTTCATAGTAGGGGTCCCATAGGGATCATGGACCACTACCAGCTGAGCTTAGGTTTGCTTCTGGTGATGGAGATGTTGCCTCAAAACCTTCCTTCTTGTCCAAACCCCTTCTTTGTACCTGGTATGTTTTCTGCCACAAGCTCTTTTTCCAGGCTCTTGATTCGATTGTAGAATATGTTATCTGCTTCATCTGTGTTCTTAAGTTCTCCTTCAATTGTGAATTGCACATCTGGAGCAATGTTTTTGTTGCCCATATGATGAAGAACCTCAGCTGTGCAGTTAACAGTACTGTCCTGTTACAGAGTTAATTATGTGTATTAATATTTGATTAAATAGACGTATAATATTGGTAATCTGTAGTTCTAAAATTTTTGTTTTCTTTATGTAGTTGCCATTTTTCTCTAAGTCTGGCCCATACAGATTTGCTGATTATTTAAGAAACGGTTAAATTCATAGTATATCTATGAATATACTATAAGGGCAGTTTTCTTTCTGCAGTGACAGAAGGGGCAATCATTGTGGTGCAAAAGAATGTTACTTGGGCTCTTCGGGTGGAGTAATGGGTTCAAATAACTGCAGTTTTCAACTGAATGACACTGAAATGTCCCTGTGATACCTCAAACATTTTCTTGTGTTACAGTGGTAGGTACCAGATGTTCAGGGCTTTTATGGTGAAAGAAATGGGGGTTCCGTTATGGTAAAATTTAGCTTTTTTTTTTTTCTTCCCGATTTGCGGTATAGAAAAATCTGAACCGTGATGTCAAGTATTATTAACTGGTGTGTCCACTGGCCTCATCTAGGATCAGCAGCATAAACTGCTGCATTTTTATTAGGTGCCAGTAGTGCCAACTTCTGCCCACAGAATGTGTTAATTAAATACATGTGAACTCACTTTGTCAAGGACATCTTCTAACACCAATTCCAGATAGTACTTACGCCCAACACCATCAATGTCCTAAATAAGAAAAACATTAAGAACATTTATTTTGTGAAATGACTTTGCATTGTGTAAAATATTCTAGTTACTGTGAAGTGCTGCAATAGTGTGATTCTCTACAGGGTCTATACAGAGATAGGATATTCTAGTTTTTCCTGCCATGTTAAGATCACTTGTTTAATTTGCACCTGATCAGTACCTCTTCATCCATCTCCATTCTTGTATTCTACGTGTTTGTCCAGTATTTGGGCTCGCTGTGTCTTTCTGTCCAATAATGTGCAGCTTGGCTTAACACCGAAGTAAGTTTTAACTGGGTTCCTTATATTAAGCCTGTGTGTGCTGTTGCCTTTCCGAGGCAGCCTTGCCCTGCTCGCAGCCTGCCAGCCGCCCCCTCCGAGGCGATACGCGACGGCCCTGCCCGCCTTCGGGAGGCAGATAACCTGCCAGCCGCCCTCTTCGAGCTCCGGCCCGGCGCGGCTTCCTGCCCCGGCTCTCCGCCCGCCCCTCACCTGCCTGCGGCCGCTGCGAACGGCCCGCAGCGCCAGGCCGCGCCCGGGGCTCCCGCGCCGGTAGCTGAGGTAGCAGGCGGCCAGCGCCGCCGCCCGGGTGGCGGAGTAGTGGCTCGGCGGCAGCTCCATGGCGAAGGGGAACCGCTTCCTCCTCCCGCAGGAAGCGACCGGGGCGGAGCGGGGCCGCCCCGCCGGCTGCGGCTCACACCCCCGCGGCGCCTCGGAGCGGAGCGGGGCCGGGTCGGGTTTGCCCGGGTCTGGCCTCTCCCCTCCAGTCCTGGTCGCTGCGGGGAGCAGCCCTGACACACGAGAGTTATTCCACCGCCCAGGCACCGCACCGAGTGCTCACGGGCGGAACCGCTGGCAGCCCAGCCGGTGGGACCGCGGGCAGATGTTCTGGAGAGGATTCACATCTCTCCAGGTTCGCTTAAAAAAATCGTTTGCCAGTTCGTGTTCACAAGCTTTTTCCCTGATTATCCCCTTGTTCAGCGTCTGTGCTTAACATCAAAGTACTTTGTGGGTGGAAAATTCAGGTATGTGCAGAAACAGCAGTAAGAATCTTGTTACTCAAGTCAACAAAAGCACACGCCTAAAGGTAAGCAGGCTTTATTAGCGTTGCTTGCCGAGTCTGTGTTTTGTGAGATTTAACTCACCGCAATCTCTCAGCTTCCCGCTTGCAAGATGAGTCCTGGTGCTCCCTCTTTGGGTGCTAAATAGCCTCAAGCTGTTTAATCTGCTGTTACATGGCGTTTAGCCATTTTGTTTACACAGAACCAAACAAAATAAAACAACATGAAGAATGGGAACTTTTTTTTTCTGTAGAAAACTGGTTTGTGTAATGAGTAACACGGTTTTGTTCCTAGGTTTGAGTATACGCATAAGAAACAGACTGGTGGAGCAGGCCAGTATGGCAAAGTTATAGGTGTGCTTGAGCCCCTGGATCCAGAGGACTACACAAAAGTAGAGTTTGAAGACAGAACCATTGGGACAAATATTCCAAAACAATTCGTGCCTGCTGTTGAAAAGGTACAAAATATTTTTCTGTGTGTATAACATATAAAAAATACTGGTTGTTTTCCTGCTATACAGTCCGCATTTACTGTGACTGTCTTACCCAAGGCAAGGCAGCTTTTCCCATTACTTCAGTGGAAGCAGAAACATTTGTGTGGTTTTTCTTCATTTCTGACATTCCTAGGTTTTCCACTTAATTTAGAAGCTGCAGTTTGTTTTCTTTGGTGGTGTGTGCTTGCTCTATTTACACAGCAGTGCCTCCATACAGAAGGTAGGCTTTCCTGTCTTGCAGTCAAACAAGCCTCCTGTTGAATCTGCTTTTTAATGGCCCCCTTCTGCTTCTGATTGTGGCCCCACGATTCTCATCTCTAACCCTGAAATATGTAACTTTTTTTTTGTGACTTCTCTGAGGCCGGCTATGTAGGAAACTGTAATTAAGCTGGATTTCCTACATGAATTACCAGATGTTCTTTATTTTTCTCTCTTCTTCAGCCTTCCTCTTTGCCTGTCTCTCTGAAACTGTATAACTTGCCATGTCCTAATTTAAGTAGTACCTACCATGATCCTTGAAGTCTTACAATAATGGATTCACCCAAAACAATTCCTTCATTGCTACATGATGCAACACTTAAAGATTTTTGCCAAATCCTTGAAAAAGCCTGCAGTCTTAAAGACTCTTGTTCTTTAGTTAAGTGGTTAGAGTAGTTCTTTCCGTAAAGAGCATTCTTTTAGGTTTTGATCGTACAGTCTCTTACCAAAGCAAAGTTTTGAGCTGAGACATTTCCTTTTCTTGTCCTTAGCTTGGTACATGATTTCTGTTTTTTAAAAAGAGCAATATTGAACTGAGGTGCCAATGAATGATAGTACAAAGTTTTCAAATGCTTGGGAATGGGAAGTTTTCCCTGCTGTTTGTTTCTCCCATTATCTTACCAAGCAAGAAGGTCCATTGGGTAGATGCAGGTTTGCTGTTAGATATCATGAAAGGTTTTGGTGGGTTTTTTTTTGTTACTACTGCTTCGTTTTTTAAGTTTAATGTTTTTTTGCAGGCTATTGTTAATGCTGCTCTTTTTTTAGGCTTTGTTTTGGTCTACAGACTGCTAACTTGGGAGATGTTATTCACAGGGATTCCGAGAAGCATGTGAAAAAGGTCTAGTGTCAGGGCACAGGATCTCAGGAGTGCGGTTTGCCCTAGAAGATGGTGCACATCACATGGTGGACTCCAATGAAATCTCTTTCATCAGAGCAGGAGAAGGAGCCCTGAAGCAAGGTATAAATCTGGTCATTTGGATCTGTGGTCCTGCTCGCTTCCTGATTGTTGGAGCTGAATCTAATGTACTCATTTCTATAGGTTCATTGTTTGCCCGTTGTCTCCTATGGATACACTCAAAGTTTAGCCAGTTGTGTAGAGAAGAATATCTGCAAGAGTTTATAGAAATTTTAAGGGAGGCACAATAGTTCTTTTGGTTATTTGGAGAAATCCTGTTTATAGTACAGAAATACCAGCAGCTTCATTTTTAGACAGTTACAGAAAGAACATTTTATCAAACTGTGTGCCTTCTGGCATTGCAGTCTCAGGAATGAAAGGCAGGGGAGCTGAAATTTCACATAGTTGATTATTGTTTTCCCCCACTGATGTGAAAAGCACTTAACATTAACCATAAAACACCTCTTTGATATGCACAGGGGTACCTTGAATTACATCAGGCTTGTTCTTTTATGTTTGATTATTTAATTATTTTTTCCCACTCCAGCTATGGAGAATGCCACTGTGCGTATACTTGAACCCGTTATGGCGGTGGAGGTGATGGCACCCACGGAATTCCAAGGAGCAGTGATAGCTGGAATTAATCGCCGCCATGGTGTGATCACAGGACAAGATGGCGCAGAGGATTACTTTACTCTTTATGCTGAGGTTTGTGTTGTTTACTGGTTCCTGACCTTTCCTTTCTTGTGCTGCCTTTCAACTCCCTTTACTGTTTTACTTCCTGTCTGATGTATGTAAACTTGTAGCTGTGTTTTTCCGTGGATGAACATGACATTAGTTTTTCAGCAGATAAGTACTGTGCAGTGTTAGTAAACCTATTGTAGATTTGTCTTGCTCCAGAGAAGCCAGTTTACTGACCTAAAGTCAAATGATGGCAGAGAAAGAAACAGCACCCTGGTTGCTCAGGATGGGCCAGCTGTGCTACCCGAAACAAATCTGGGCAGCAATACAGGCACACAGAGCTCGGGGAAGATCTTTTTGTCTGCTGTCTTCCTTTAGCTGTTGCCTGCATTAACATCATAATTGCAGATAAACGCAAATTACTTGTCGTCAATGTTCCTTTTTTTTTTTTTTCCGCAAAAAAAACCTGTGTGTTCTCAGCAGGTGATGAGGTAAATCATCATTTGCCTTAGCTAAGGGCAGGCTACACACTGCATTGCTTCTGCTTCATAAATTGTTTAGAGGTGCAGTCTTGAGTTATTTCAAGCTTAATCTCATGCTTGCTGTCACAGACTACTGAATCTGGGGTATTTCAATATGTGGGGCATTCAGACTCTGATGGAATTTTGGGGGTTTCCTGCTGGAAAAACGTTGTGAATACAAATCAGTTGAAATAAGAGGTATTTTACAAAAATAGATAATTAGATCACTGCTGTTTAAAAAGAGCACCAGATTTTGCTGACTCTGCAATTGTAATTGAGATTAACTGGATGATAACCAAAGTTAATGGAAAAACATCTTGTTTTTACAAGAAGAGTATTTTGGGATTTTAGGTGCCACTGAATGATATGTTCGGATATGCTACTGAGTTGAGATCTTGCACAGAGGTATGTACTCACTGGACTTTCTGCTAAAACATGTTTATTTCTGTAAATAAGTATGCTAATTTGCATCATTGTACACAGTGTATGCAACAGTAAAAGCAATAAGAATCAAGTGCAGAATCAGAAAATAAGCTTAGAGGTTTTGCTGTTACGTTAACTGTAGCTTTTTGAGTAGCATAGCTATCATTAGCTGTGTCATTTCTGGCCAGAAAATTCTTTCATGCTTTGAGGATAGAAGAGATTCAGAGTTGTAAGCGATACAGAGTGGTTGGTATCAGTAAAGGTATTAAATTTACAGGCTAGAAAAGTTTAGGCATGCGCCTCAAATTATGGATGTCTGCAGGTAGAAGAGATTTTTTTGCAGCAGTGCCAGAAAGTTAAGGTGTCCTTTTTTTAGAATCTGTATGGCTGTAGTTATATGCTCTTTGAATGCATTTGAATTGGGTGAGTCTGTGTGTGACATAATATCCACTGTTCCACATCTGATGACACAAAAGTGTTGGTTTTCTGTAGGCCTTCAAATGGGTTGGTATTAATACCACAGTCACTTTTAGGTTTGAAGAAGAATTGTCACACTCATATGGTAGGAACCACAGGTGATCTTAAAGTCTTGTTCACAGGAACAACGTCCAGATACTGTGTGAGTTTGTATCTCATATGTATGTGCCTCAGTACATGATGTATGGTTCGTCATACACACTTACTGCATGTATTTCACAGATGAGGATGTGGCCTGCTAAATAAGTTTTCACTGTTTGTGTCCTTACCTTGACTGTTCTTTCTCCAACTCTACAGGGAAAGGGTGAATATACAATGGAATACTGTAAATACCAACCCTGTTCACCCAGCACTCAAGAAGAAGTAATTAACAAATACCTCGAAGCAACAGGGCGACTCCCTGCAAAAAAGGGCAAAGTCAAAAACTGACTCCTTTCCTCTCGTGTATGTTGAATGTTTTTTCACAATATTCTCCCAAAGCTCCATTGCCCAAGCTGTGGCAGCAGTCAAGCCCGGCTGGATAAGTGCAAGCTGCAGCAGGGCTTGGACTTGGCATTTCGTCGTAGTATCCTTCCTTTGTGGTGTTCTCAGAAGCCACCAGGTGATTACACAATTGTTCACATGTAAATGCTACTCATTAACAAAATATATAAATGTTCAAACACAGATGTTAATTTGTCTTAATCCATTTGTAGTAAAATAATTTTAATTTTTTACTTGATACATCATTATTTTGTAATTAGGCCAGTTCCTGTTTCCCTGGTTTTGAAAGTTTCAAAATTTTTATTCAGGAGACTTGGCAAACGCTGACCTGCTGGGCAGGTATGGGGGATAAGCCACAACCCCATGCTCAGCGTTCTCTCACATGTCCTCCAAGCACAGATCCTTCGGCACTTCCAGCATCCCTTCCAGAGAATGAATGTCACTTTTCCCTCCACATCCTTCAGAAACCATGCCAGAAGCCTCCAGAGTCTTTCTTGTCACCAGATCTGCCTGTCGCTGAGAGTAGGGGGTATTTGAAGAGGATTGAGGAGAATGTATATGTAGAAGTTAACTCTTTCTGACACTGTGACATGTATTTATTTTATGGCCTTGCTTTCTTGTTAGAGAACTAAACCAAAGTTTACTTTTCCCAGAATCTTCCAATGAAGAGGACATGTTACTGCTGATGCTAGCTTGGGAATCATTTGAATAGTTCTTGGTCACTCAGAAGAGAGCTGAGACAAGGGTACTATAGTTAGGTGAGAAAGAGTAGTTATCATTATTTACTTTTTTGTTAATTGCTACCAGTGGATCCATACTGGGGTTTCTTTGCATGGTCTCCCTTCCTGTCTCGCTCAGCTTAACAATATTTTTGCAGACTTCCAGTAAACAGAGAATGAATTTCCAGTTCAAAACTAGCCACATTCCTGGCACAGGATCAGGGTTGATGGTTACCAGACACAGACAGAACTGTAGCAGCTGGGCATCTTCTCAGCCTTTGCAGGCAGACAGTGAAAATTACTTACTTTAACCTCAAGAACAGTGAGAGGTCGGTCATGGGTGGTTAAATGCTGTCTAAACACAGGCAAAATGTGTATGAGTACGATTTGCTTTGGGCCAAATCCTTCTTGATTCCCTTACACTCATAGCTTTGGTTTTGTGAGAATACTCAGCTGGGACTTGTTTCTCAAAAAGCCCTGCAGGTTCTTGTGACATTTGGAGATTTTTTTTTAAGCAAATACAGCATGTTTACCGAAAGTCGAAGATGGCTTATAAAAGCAGAATCAATGCAAGGAAGAAATGGGTAGTTATTATTTATATATATGGCTTCTATGTTGTGCTTGGTTGAGGCCAGTTGTGCAGTGAATTCCTTGCTCATGGGTGCATCCAGGGGAGCGCTGGTTCTCTACAGACCTGGCACAGTATGGTCGGCCCAGCTCAAGCACCGGGAAGAAAATCTGTGGGTGAGGGAAGGCTCACAGGAAACAGGGGGCACTGGAGGTAGGGTGGAGAGCGAGAGCCTTGGGACACCCTGGCCTTTGTTTCTTTGAGCATGATGGGGCTTTTATTTAGTCAAATTTTAGGTAATGCTCACATTATGTCATAGTTAGGTGAACTCTTCCTAGCAGCAAAGAGGGAAAAGAGTGATTCCTCTTCTCTTGCCTCTGCCTCTTCCAAACAGGCTCTGCGTAGGTTTTGTAGCATGGAGAATTCACTGTGAACCTGCCCAGGCCTTATCTCAGACCATGTCTGCATTATGTAACCAAGAATTTTGCTGTATGATACTGGGTTCTGGCCCACTGACTGAAATCTTGGCCCTAAAGAAGCTGGTGAAAATTTTGCCTTTGAGTTCCAACAGGTTTGCTA
This sequence comes from Pezoporus wallicus, assembly GCF_028554395.1. Taxonomy (NCBI): domain Eukaryota; kingdom Metazoa; phylum Chordata; class Aves; order Psittaciformes; family Psittacidae; genus Pezoporus; species Pezoporus wallicus. The sequence goes on along the minus strand of NW_026641037.1, from coordinate 1,426,580 downwards.
CTTCTCCAGAAGTTACGGTGCAGCTTCTCATCTGACATGAGTTTGTGTTGCTTATTAGTAATCAGTTACACCAGTCTGGCAAGTTAGAAGTGCCCAATCCTCTCTTTGGTGTCTGGAGAGCCTCATGAGGTAAGGGAACTGAACTTGCAGTTAGTTAGGTGTGTGCTAAAGTAGAGCCCCAAAGTGCAAAATCTATGCTATTTTACTTCTAAAAAATGTTTTCATCACCAGTTTCTTTAAGAAATGTTGCCATTACAAGCTCTGATTTCATGCTTTAGATGATGGAGAATGTTTTACCAGCTTGAAGGAAAACACCAGGAGTATGTGAAATGCTGCTTCATGAAATTTATTGTAATGCCTGTTATGTGCTGATATAAAAAGCTTCAGTCAGTAAAAGTACATTGGACTGTAATACACTTGTGTAAAATGCCTGAATTTGTGGGGGTTAACAAATCACCTGCCTAAATAGTTAAAGCTGTCATGTTAAGTATCTTAAATCATGGTTTCCAGTTACAGATCAATGATAGCGCAATGTAGCACAAATTATAAAGAACAAAATCATCCCAGAAACAGGCCGTGTTTCCGGAAGGAAGAGGTACTTACTGATAATGAGTTAATGTAACCTGGGAGAAATCTTGCTCATGGGGGGAAGAAAAAGCAAACTGGAGACAGTTTAGCACTATCTGAGCAAATGGAGACAAGGCAGCAGCAGCTCCGCTGGACCGCAAGTGGAGATTTGGGCATGATGGGATAAAATCACATAATTACCAGAGGACTTTGCTGTGTTTAGGATAGGCACAAGATGTAGCAGCTTTAATCCACGAGCTATTTGATGGTGTGTTCTGCACCCCAAACCCCACTGTGGAAATTCATCCGTACAGAGCTGTCCTGTTGGCAGTTTTTTGTTCAGGGAAATAGAAAGAACTGCAAACACAATGCTAGTGCCCTCAATTTCTGCCTGAGCAGCACTGCTATGCAGGACTCTCGGATGGGGACAAGCACAGGCAGACCCCAAAACATGTTTTCCTTATATCGGTATTTTCTGAGTTGCCTTCACAAGTAAGAGAGAAGAAACTCTTGTCAGCTGGTGCTGCAGGGCACAGCAGTGCCTCAGCAGGATGAGGCTGTGCAGAAGGTGGTTACCAGGGCCTCCTGGGGAGATGTGTTGCAGCCTGCACTCTCTGAGTCCTTCTAGAGGCTGGACAGCAGGAGATGGACAGCTGAGGTCAGACAGCAGTGTCAGAAGGAAACCCAGCCTCCATCCTGCAGAACAGTATTGGGTTTATTGGAGTTGTAAGTTAAAAAATCAGCATGGACCTAGCACAGCCCTCCCTGCCACCCTCCCCCCCCCCCCCCCCCCAAAAAAAAAAAAAAAATCAAAAGTCGGTAAACAAATATTTCTTAGCAACAGATTAATACATTTCTCAAGTTTTTTTATCTCAATATATTAACTTTGTTTACAAACTATGTTATTCAAAGCTACGGTAAGTCAGTGACATAAAATGAACTTGTGTATGTTTCTCTGTGTATATATGTAGTAGCAAAGGTTCTTATGTAGAACTCTACGAGTGCAGCAGTTTAAGAAACTATGGGAATTAATTTTGGAACAAGACAGAGTAGCAAAAGCACTCATTCATGGTTCAGCTTGTATAGAAAAATTGCAGCTCCAGGTCTGTTGATACAAGGATTTCTCATTTAATATAGGTATGTAAAACTGACAATTGCTTTTAAAGATTGGGTCCCTTTTCATGTAGAACCCCAGCAGCTGATCCAGATTCCATTCCAGATCCATCTTCCAGCCCATGGTTTACTGAAGCACAGAAGTATTTTACTTTCAGAGGATGACCAGGAAGCCAAGTGAGGCGCATGTGACATGAGATAATGTCCTGGAGAAGAGAATTAAAAATACACATCTCTTACAATTTTGATGCTGTTCCTCAGTGAATGAAAGGAGGTAGTGTATGCGTGCACTTTCTTACCTGTGTTGGAATTTCATGAAGCAGGACGGTGTAGTCAAACTCAGTAAAATCATCTTTCCTTATCTGGGCATGTTTCAAAAAGAAAAAAATTACCAAAGACACAAGTTATACTGTTAAAGTTTAGAGGCTACTCAGATTTACTTGACTGTATTTAGCTTGCTTAGAGAGCGAGGTGAGGTGAACAGGGCTCGAGATGGCTGTGGTCAGTGAGGCAGGTTTTGTGTGTGGAGAGACAGGGAATTAGGAGCATATCCTGCCTAGAAGGCACTAACTGTGGCGTGGCTGTGCAATCTGTTTTCTGACCTGAAACTCAGCTGACTCTGGTCCTAATTAATTGACTAACCCTCAAGTAACTTTGAGAATTCTCACTGCTTTTTAATTTTTCCTTCAGAGAGATTCTCATTCAAAATAACTCAGATCTCATTCTAAATAACTAGGGATTAAAAACTGAATGCTATCTATTGATCAGAGGCGATGGGGGGAAAACAAAGCTTTGGGAACTCCTGTTCATTATGCTGCAGGTGTAAGGTGTGTTCCCTGAGAATGCAGGTTGGGCACTGACTGATGCTGTCTTTCAGCCTGGCTAGGCTTCGCTTTGCTTACCCACTTCACTTAGCTCCACTTACCCACTGCTTCACAGACTTCACTTGTGCCATGAAATAGTCCAAGTTTTCTCTTGACTTTTCCCACATTATGTAGCTGCTGCCAGCAACAGCCAAAGCCCACACTGATTCCAGGGCAGGTTCAATATTGCCATGGCTGTCTGCAAGGGAGAGAAAGAGTAATATAAAATGACTGATTCTGTCCAGTGGGAAAATTATAAACCCGTAGCACTTCTGCCTGGTGCAGCACTACTCCTGGGAAGCAACATTTGCTTTTGATGTTTTAGTCTTGAACAGGGAGGAAAGTGATGCTGAGCCTGCAGTCAGAGTATGAAAGCGTGACAGGACTGAAATTGCCAAGAGACTCTGCTTACTGGGTCCCTGCTGGGAGGGGAGAAGCCCAGTATCCATGACAGTGGAACCCCCTACTTAGTGGGGAGGAAAAGAGGGACCGGAGTGCTCTGTTTCCAGGATGGAAAAATTCTGTTAGTCATCCCTTGTGAATTGCCCCCTCAGCTGGGGAAGGGGTGTGGGTTAAGGCAGCTGTTACCGCGTGAGGACGTTCTGCATTTACTTGAATATAAAACTGCACAGGCTTTGCTCTTAAATCCAAGACACTTTCACAACAGGTGTTGGGTTGTGGGTTTTCTTCTCCCCAAGAACTGTTGTCAAGGTAGACTTGTTCTGATAGTTAGTTCTATGGTATTAGGGTGCTACTGCAAATGCATGTGTCTCCTTTTTAAAATGCATGTACATTTGCTTCTGTTCTTAAAAGCACCCAGGCTCTTTAATATAAAATGAAATACAGTCAACTATTTGGAGGAACATACCTGGAATATTGTTTCCAGTTATTGGTTTTGTTTGGTGCCTGAGTTTTTGGTAAAGTCTGTTGTCCTCTTCCTGGATTTGCCTCTGGTCTTTGCTCTGCATGCACTTGATACTGACAACAGGTGGAGACTTTGTCTTCGGATACAACACTGTAGCAAGGCAGCTCCCAGCATTTTCCTGGAAAGAGAGAATTTAAACATGTTGTCTTTAATTAAGGTTTTATTTACCAGCAACACATTCTTAAAAAGCCCCTTGATACATGATGTGAAGTATACATATGGAATATGTATATGTCTTTGTGAGATACTTTGTATAAAACTGCGCAGGGTCAAGAAAGGAGGCTTCAGAAGGCTATAATTTTCTTTCTTGGTAGGGGTTTTCTTTTGTTGTTTTTTTTCCCAGAAAAGTAAATACGTTAAACCCGTGAGGCTAAAGTGATTTAACAGACCTTTTTAATCAAAGTGTGTCAGAAAAGCACTAAGTCGACTTGGAAATATGTTTGAGTTCTCAAAAAATAACCTCAATTGATAACAGGGACTCTTTTGTACTTCAGCCTTGAAATAATGCTTCATAATAAGTTCTGAAAACACATGTGTGTGCAATGGAAAAGCAGATGCTTACAGTAAAGTTGCTAATGACAACTGTCTGACAGAATGAATGGAGGGGGGGCTCTAATGAAAAAACACAACTTGTTAAGTCTGTATTCTCATTTTGGTGTACACAGCAGGAGGTACAGCTGGATAATGGGGACCATACTGTCATGTCGAGTTTGGGCCATTGCAGGACTTCACTCAGGTGTTTATATGTGACTAATGTGATTTGAAACACAACAGGCTCTTCAGGCACTGAGCAAAGTGGGTGACTACTGTGCTCTGACCACTTGGGCCCAGGCAGAGACTGAGGGCTGATGAGATGAAATACTCAAGTGATTCCAAGCGCAAGCCATACCCCATGCTGGACAGACAGGTAGAACCATAAAGGTAAGTCTTTCCGTTGTGAAAGACCCTTTTATGACAGCGCTTAAATGTAACCTGTTATGAAGATATTGAAGTTCATTTAACACACTATCAGAAGAAACATGGAGGACCATAAACTCACCCCACTTTTGTAGTCTTCGGTAGTGAACTGCAGGTAGTACTTGTGACCAGAATCTGGAATGCTCTGGAAGAGAGAAGGATTCAGCAATTGGCATAACTATAGCCTTATGTAGCGTAACTTGCCATGAGTGCTGAATAATGGAAACAAGGGCATCATGGCTACCTCAAGGAAACTGGTCAGATGAGATGCACTGAGACAGTCCTAAGCAGCAAACTGCGAAGAATCTCAATACTACCGTTAAATAGCCCTTACATTAAGGGATGGTTTGCACCCTTTCCTCAGAGAGATTCACAAGTAGAAAAATGCAGCTTTAAGTCCTTCATGGGGTGGATCGATACTGAATAACTTTAAAAATCATAAAATTACAGATCCGTGTTCAGCCTCCAAGGAGGTTTCTTTTTTGCACAGGACATCAGAGTGCCCCTGAATATATAAATGAATCAAATCTTGCTGACTAATTCACAGCTGAACAGGAATTACACTAAGGCTTTACACTAATTTAGCCTTAAGGATGCTAACTTTTCTAGTTATTTTTTTCTACAGCAACTGGAAAGAGACTGATTTTGTTACACAGCATGGCAGAGCAGGATTCTGATCTGCTCTTTTTGCCCTGGAAATACCAGTCACTAACTTGCTCAATCAACTATCCAAGATTTTGCTTGTTAAGGAAGAAATAAAAGAATACTCCTTGATTATGGAAAGCAGCCAGTAGCATGTCTTATAGTGTAATGCATCAGAAAAGCCTTAAAAGAGTAAACTTTGAGATATGCCATTTTCTTGGCTATCAGGTTTTTTTGTTTGTTTATTTGGGTGGGGTTTTTTTTGCTGTTGCTGACAGAAACTGTTCAGTTAACAAATTATATTTTTGGTGTGGGATATGAGACTGCCCCGGCCCAAAGCATGCTGAAACAGAAACTAGCTTTTAATGTTGACAATAAAAACTATTAATTACGCTAAAACAGGATCAGTGTCTCATTCCATAATGAAAGAGCAGAGCCAATTAAAAGTATCTGCATTATCTGGTCTATACTTCATTAGTCAGTCTCTTGTTTTCCTACCAACTTTTATATTAACTTTAGAAATTCCTGTATTTTTGAGTGGGGACTCTGAGTAACAAATAGTATTGAAAAGTTTCTATTTCTTCAACTACTTCCTTATAAAATAACATTATGTGTTATCTAACGTTTTGGTACATTTCCAATCCTTTCTTTTGATTAAATCAGCTAGAAGTAAACTAAAGTCTTTCTGTGTGCTATGCTGTGATTTCTTAGACAAGCTTTCTGATATACAAGGTCACTTTTGCGTCTGAAAGTTTATTCCTTTTGCATCTATTGCCTGGCTTAATAAGAGGCATTCTCCCTTGTCATAAACCTTTTCTTGGTTCTGTTTGCTGCTGGTGGGGGATATATCTTTACACAGGCTTTTCTTTGTGTGGCGCATGAGGCAGAATGTAGAAAAGGCATCTTACCGGAGCAGCAAGCTGCCTTCTCAAGCATATTTTTAAATCAAGTGACTATTCCAGCAACAGCGCTGATTTATTAGTCTTATTTGGTTTTTAAATACAATACTCCTCAGATAAACAGGAAGGGAATTCTGGCTGTTTGCATAATTTTGAAGCTTAGAACCCAAAGCAAATGGACATGGTTTATTTATCTAAACTTGGGCCTCTGTGTTACCATGATACTTTCTTCCTGGAAGCCATTAATAGCGTAACGTTAGCAAAATTTCACTCCCAGGGCAAGGCCATCAGCCCAGCACTTGCCTTTAGTACACACATGGAGTTATGTGCTGCAGGTAGGAGGACAAATCGGTTCAGTTGCTTACTCTAATTCTGTAAAACACCCTCTTGAACTTCAAGATGAGGCAAGTCTGGAGCTGGACCCTGATCACACCGTGAAGGGAATGAAGGAAATGGACAGAGGGCAAATTCAGATATCTCTTTCTTCTCCACCCCTCCATTCTTCCCTTCTCCTGCCCTTGTTTTGTGTATCAGCTAAAATGCAGTCCTTGAAATGACAGAGAGCGTGACATGAAGAGATACAGCAAAATAGTAAAAGCTGTCTTTCTGAAATGCAGGCTGACAAAAGAATTGGGTATTTGTGGGGCTGAAAGAAAGGTCTAATCTCTCACTAATCACTACAGTTAAGTCCTAAGTTTCTGTTTATTGAAAAGCTACCCAAGAGCTGTGTTACCGCTGTTGTTTCTAACATTCATTTAATTAAGTATGGGTATTTTTTAAGCACAGTGACCTAGGCTTACTCCTTTTCTTGACACCAGTACCACAGATGAGAGAACCTGAAATAGGTGGACTACAACACCTCTGAAGCAGGAGGAGAAACTTAGCTCCGATTTAATTGATGATAATGGATGGGATAGAATGGTTCCTGCTGAAACTTTTCCTGAAGGACATAGTGCCACAGGCTGCCTAAACACAATTACAACATCAGGGTCTTAAAGTCTGCAACAAAACTTTTATAGTTAAACTGGATGTTTTCTGTCTAGCATATTCGGTCATTTCAAATATGTTCAGCTATTCTTTCCATATTCTTTGTTCTCACATTGGTGTTACCTGGTCTCTCTGCTAAAGAAAATACTATTTTTATAGCTGTGATAACTTTGAAAATAGTAATTAGATTCAAGCTTTCAAGTGGTGCTACAAAGCTAAAAAACATGTTGTCTGGGTATGCATCCCACAGGACTTTGATCCTACCAGAGAGAGGTAGAAGGTATATTTGGCATGAAACAATTTTAACTTTTATAAAAGTATTTCCACTATAATTTCAAAGTGCATCGCTATAAACCATCACATGGTGTGAGTTAAATCTGAGCTCAGGAATATTCGACATCATGCAATGATTTCTGGCTGAAAGCAGCCAATGTGTCCAAAAGAGAAGAAAACAAGTGAGTAAGTCAATTTTCCACTGAATATCTGGGTCACGGGATTCTTTTATTTCTGGGCTCAAAATTAATGCAATTTTCATGACAGATTTTTAGTACTGTGAAGGCCAAAATAGCAATTTAGGAGCAGTTTCATTCCAGGTCCCAAAGGAGGTGGTTTTGCAATTGATGTACACTGCTGTAACTCCCCACTGGCACAGAAAGGGGTGATCCATCTCTCACCCGTTGCTGCAGGTTTCCATCTCTTATGTGTGTTTCCCCACTATAATTTCTCCCCTGGGACCAGTTTTCGGTTGCCAGATCAGAGGGCTGACCTGCTTATTAAGTGTAGAGGTGCTAGCACTGCAGAGAGGAGTGAGAGCAGCGTCACCCATGGGGATTCCTACCTCGCAGCCCTAGCACTGCCCCTGCAAGCCCACTCTGGTGGCTTGCAGCTTCAGGATGTTCTGAGGATGGATCCACAAGCAGCCAGGTCACCCCATGCAGGCAGGAAAACCCAGCAGAGATGGATAATTTCTCAACCTCTCTGTACCTAGCTTTCCCTAGACAATTTACCTACCCTGCCACGGATTCTACTGACTGTTGGAAATAAATAGAAATCTTTTAATTGACTTCTAATATTAGGATCATGGTTACGGTGTTATGCTGTTTTGTGTCAAGGTGAGCTTGTGAAGAGAAATATCTTTAAAATTGTATTTTATAGTCCAATTTAAGCAAGTGTAGCAGTTCAGCCAAGACATTACCTAGCTTTACCTCTGCACCTCGTCTCCTGGTCCACATACCTTCTGCTCAGCTATGATTTAATTCCAGGGCAGCTTGGTATAGGAGACTGCTACTACATCAGTGTTCTGAAAGTTTCTCTCGTGAATTCTAGGCAGCTGGCAAACACTAATGCTTCTCTTTTAAAAACATGTATTTTAAAGTCCCTCTGTCAACTATTCCATGTGGTGCATGCTGCTGTTTCCTGGAAGATACTCACTTAATTAAAAACCCACATGAATGAGAAGGGACAACAAAAAGAAAACGGCAGCCAATGGCAAGGTAGGACTTATTATATATTTTGCGTATCTCTACTATTTGTTGCTAGGACAAAAAAATTACAGAAGTCTCATTTCACCTGAACTTGAAAATGTCTTTACATCTAAGAGAGTTATCATACTGGTGACTTGTCTCCAGTCCTGTTTCTAATTACCACAGTTCCACTGGCTAGTGGGCTAGTAATGTTAGTTTTTAAAATACGATGCTCATTATTGAATCCCATTATAAAATTATCCTATTATCCCATTATAAAGTTATCCTGTTTTTACTAGATACAGTAATATACCAACCAATATGAAGCTAACCTTCTTTAAAAATAAACAAAAACCCAAACCTCGACATTTCTGTCTCTTCCACTTACATAATATAGCACATTCCTTCCAGGAAATGCTTTTCATTGTTTACAGTGGAGGACAGAAAAGAAGGAAGTGACCATGTCTAGTACATTTCTCCTCTTCTTTTCACAGTGTGCAAAGAAAGAGGGGAAATAAACTATAGAAAGTGGTTATAGAGAGCTCCTACAACATCCAGTACTGTAAGGAAGTAATGAGGCATTTCACTTCTCTATGAACCATTTTTTTTATTTCCTGTATTAAAAGACAGATGGCTCGTTGCGGGCAGAAAAAATCCCTTTCTCTCCCTGCAACCAAAACTACCTTGCAAATAGTTACATGGAGATTGGAAAGAGGATCTGCACCAACCCCTTACTTCTGATATGTCTCTTTACTAGGCAAGTGCACTGTTTCCAGCAGCACATACTGTTAAAGAGGCACAAGCATTTGTATATGTAAATATACACATATATACCTATGCACACTACCCAGTAAAGTGCCCAGTAAATACAGAAGGAGCACTTGTAAGTTTCGACAGAGAAGTGTCAAGTATCACAGTAAATTTCTGTCATAGGCATCTGCAGCAATTTCATAAGAAGAATGAAATGTCATTCCAGCACATGCATGCTCAGCACCTTTTAAACTATATGCTTAATGACATGTTTGGGAATGGTGGTGAGAACAGGGTTACCTAAAGGGTGGTGTCTCAGATAAATCCACAGCAGGACATGGTGTTTGCATTCCCTGACAGGTAGCACGGCTAACACTATACTTACTTCATACAGTGCAAGGCTGAAAGAGCACACACATTCTGAATTTTCATGTGGTAGTTTGTGTTTTGTCAAATTTAATTGGAAATTATTCTGGTCTGTTAAATACTGTGTGCAACTCAAACAGGCTTCACATTGAATTGGTGCAGCTACCAGCTGGGATACATGTGAAAGACTGAGGCTCATCCTAAATGTTTTAGGCTAGCTTGGAACGTCTTTCTTGGAAGATTTCACACTACAGCATCTTATTCTCAGTTTGAGGAGTGAGGGTCTGAATTGAAGATGTCATGCAGATGCCGAAGGACAAATGTTGTAAGATCTCCTTTTTTTAGTGTTTCCCAGGCTTTTTTCCCTGTTCTCTTACTTTCAGAAACTGAGAAGGATGCAAAACCTGTGGCCAGAAGATGAGAACAGAGCATGACAAGGGTGCCTCAAGCATCCCTGACTAGCTCTTCATGACATGAAAGCTCTGCCCCTATAGCTGCTTCTATCTAGGCCTCTCACCTCAATTTGACATGTAAAACTAAAGACATGTTTTCTGATGGGAACTGTGCTGCCTTTAGTTGAAGCTCTCAGTCTCTAGAAGGAGAAAGCCAATTCCTTTCTGTCCCTACTCTCACAAAGTAGATGATCACTCCAGAAGTGATTCTGCTGGAAAGATTCCCTTATCAAACTTGTTTTCTTTCCCTCATGTGCCTGCTCTGTTCCTCAGTTTCCATGCTATGCTGCTTTTGATTCCAAGCCAGGGCACTTGGGGCACCCTCAACCACCATATGGGGCGCTCGGCTTGGATTTTGGGGTTATTTAAATCGTGACCATTAGCGGCGGATCCCCTCGGAGGTGCCCCCTGAGGGAAGAGGCGGTGGGACTGCCGCCTCCTGAGGGCACCCGGTGGTCCGAACCCCCTGCGGAAGGGGGCGCGCTGAGGGCCGCGCTCTTTTATTACAGTAATTATTGTTAATTAGACTTTTCCCAGCGCTGTTTTAAAGACCGCGCCCGCCCTCCCCGCTCTCCTCCGGACCGACAGCCACCCCGCTACCCTTCCGCCCTGCCGCGCCGGCTTCCCGCCTACCTTCAGCGTGGCCTTGCGGACCTGCCCCAGCGCCTGCAGCGCCCCGGGGGACGCCGTTTGGAAGTTGAGGTAGTGCAGGGCCACCCGCGCCGCTCCCGCGGCCAGCCGGCTGCTGGGGCTCAGCTTCTGCTCGGTGCCCGTAGCCGCGGCAGCCGGCAGCAGCAGCACGCTGAGGCAGAGGAGGAGGAGGAAGGCGGCGGGCGGCGCGGCGCTGAGCTCCTGCATGGTGCTGAGAGGCCGTGGAGGCTCCGCACTGAGGCGGGCTCCGCCGAGGGCCGGTACTAATAGCGGGGGCCCGGCCCGCTACCTCCCGCCCTCCCCTCCCTCCGCTGTCAGTGCCTGGGGAAACTCCTGTCTCTTCGCCTACTCCCTTCAGCCCTCCCACCTGCTGCAGCCCGCATGGGGGCTTCAGGGGACTGGGGGAGTCTGAGACCCTAGGGCTCCCTCGAGACAAACCGCTGCCCCCTCAGCCAGAAGAAGTGCCAGTGTGAAGTGAGAGACTGCCACTTGGAGACAGATGAGCAATCATATAATGCGTATGTGAACAAATACAGGTAATTATTAGGGAAAAAAAGTTATCGCCTCCTCAGAGTTATCATAACTCAACACTACCTAAAACTCAACAGGTTCGCTTACAGATAGACAGACTTTCCCTGAGATGCAGCTGAAATATTCCAAAAACTGTGCACAAGATGCAGATGAAGCACTCCTCCCTGAAATAGATCTCACTAAGTGAAGTTTTTTGGAACCAGAATGTCATCTCTCTTGTAGTGTGAAGAAAATGAACTGAGACAGCAGCCTGGCAGCCAGATTGCCTTAAGATGATTTTTAGGACACACGTGAGCTTGCTGTGTGCTACTGCTGGAAGCATCTCTTTTGGAGAGACTGAATATGGGATAACATATTGTATGTATGGGTTTTTTCCTGAGCTAAAAATACTGGGTTTTTAATGGTCTGCTCTATTACCATTTGAGCAGATGGATGGTTGTATTGGGCACAGCTGGGAACCTGTTTTTACGCTTCTGCATGTGGGGCATGCTTCTGCATTGGGGCATCAAAGTAGTAAATCAGAACTCTTGTTAAAGACTCAAACTGTCTCCCATAGAGCATTAAGTTGCCTTTATTACTGTAATGATTTTTCATAGAACTTAAAATTCAGTATTTTTGAGGCTTTCCTATGTGAGGGAAATAATTAGTAAAATAATAAAAAATCTTCATTACACTGTTTTCTGTGCCACCTCACTCATTTAACTGCCCTCACTTTGTTGTGATAATGATTTTCCTTCCTGAGATATTGTCAATAAATAATATTTTGTATCTTCACATCCTCTGGCATGCTGCTTTCTTTCTTTCCACTGGGGTAACAGATGCAAATGTAATTCCTCTCTTTTTTAGCTTTCCTTCCTAGAAACCCTGTGCTGTTTCTGCGTTGTCCCTTCTATAGCTTGGTTTATTCCTTCTTATTGCTTGTTAGCAAATTCTTTGTTACAATTTCTGAAGCACCTCAAGAAAAATGGGTTGTGTTTTGAGTGAAAATGTAGGATGAAGACAACCATATGGACTCCAGCCAAGAGCTCATCTCACCCAGTACCCTTGGACAGAGCTTTTTCTTTGCGAGGACCAGAAGAACAAGGCAAAAATAGCTCATGCTTCCCAAGAATACCCTCCCAGCTTTCTGCCACTTACAGCTCTTTGCTTTCCTGATGTGGTAGGGGTGTTTTCTGGGTGGTTAGTAACCTTCAGTAGATTTCTCTTCTGCAGAGTAGTCCAGTTGTCCCTTGAGCCTGTGTCAGGTGCAGGCAAGGCTCTGAACACTACTCCATCTTTTTTTTTTTAATCTGAGTGTACTTGTACCCTAATGGTTGGTTTTCTGTCATGCACTATTCTTGGTTCCAGACAAAAGTATGGAACCTTCTCTCTCTTTGACATTATTTAGTTTTTCCCATCTCTTTCTTTGACATTATTTAGCTTTCTATCTTCATCCTCAGAATCTGTGTAGCAGTTTCCCCCAGGACTTGTACTACAGAAAAATGAAAGAATTATTTTCTGATAGGAATCATCCTAGAAGATGATGAAGTTTTTTGTAAATTCAATTTCAGTAAGTTCGGCATCCATGAGAAAGTGTGCAACTATGAGGTTTGGGATGATTTTTTTTTTTTTTGCCTTCAGTCTTAACTGATACAGTCAATAACTTAAGCAGCAAATTAAGGTTCTTTTATCTAGTTTGGGAGCCAAACCTCTCATCTTCATTTGAGTTATATCCCATATAGAAAGGTTAACTTTAGATTAATTTGGCACCTCTCCCAGCTTTACAATGCACTGCTTGTCTTGACATCACACAGCTGCTTATGAGAGGATAATGGCATTTTTCATATATTTTAGGGGGAAAGTGTTTATAAAGTTTTGCAAAGGGAGCAGGTTAACTTTTTCCTTATTGGGATACGTGCCATTTTTTTCTCCAGTGTTTTCTGTTTAGCCAGAAGAAACTGCGATCTAGTCTTTTCTCATTTATCCCTGCTGCGATGACAGCTCTGATGTTACTTTTAATTAAATTCAAAGTGTGATTCTTCTTAGCTGACACTGGAGGGATTTGATCAGTGTCAATGGTCTCCTGATGCTACCAGTTCACTTCGTGCACTACATTTCTCACAGTGGCTCTCTGAAGGTAGGGCAGAGGCCATGAAGGGCAAGCAGCAAGGTCAAGCAGGGATGGCTGGTAAGAAAAGCTTTGGTGCAGGATGTGAAACAGGGTGGGGAGGGAGGAGGTGAGGGCTGCAGGGGGCCAGTTCTCCAGCTCGTGACAATAGCGTACTTGCATGCTGCAGCTGTCCCTGTTTGAGGAAAGAAGTTGAACCCACCCTGCACAGATGTTTCATGCTCACGACTGATGGCTTGGGTTTTGTGGAAGTTCAGAGGCTCAAATAAGAGGTAAGAGCTTAAAAAGAGGTAAAAGCTTGTAAATCTGGCTCTCTGCCACTTGTGCTGTAAAAGCCTGCAAACCTCTGGTGTCTCAGTGCTGAGCTGTGAGGCTCTGACCCACCTATGACTTTCTATGTGCTTCCTTTTCCCCCTTATGTTCTCCTTTTCCTGCTGTCTCAGTCAGCATCGCTGTCAGTGATACAGCTGTTTCCTTCCTCCTGAGCGCAACAAAGAGGCTGTGAGTAACCAGGACCTGAGGGTCAGTTTGACAAGGACAGAGAAAGTCTATCACAAAGCAGGGACAATCCGTGGCAGTTTCCTAAAATACTGCAAAGATTATGTTGCTATAATTTGCTGTTGATCAAATGCAAGTCTGAATTTGCAAAACATTTCACCATGGGAAATACAAGCTCAGATGCTGAATATGGCCAGGTCAGGGCTAGTGGGATATTCCTAAGTATGTGCAAACACAGACATAATGTTTAGAATATTTATTTTAAGCCCTGATTTTATGAGGCCTTTAAAAGCTGAAAGCGCATCCTCTACCAGCCAGACCTCAAGCTAGGCGCTGCTCATTTGCTTCAGACTCTTTGGTGACTGTGAAAATGGAGCTCTACAGCATGTAACAGCTGAACAAAAGAAACCAGGGTGAAAGATCTACCTTGAAGGGAGATACGTATTTTAGTTAAGTTAGTATGTGGTGCATGTAGGTTTTGTCCTTATAGAATATCTTTTTACCTCTCATCCCAGTTAACTTGATACAGACTCAAAGGATGGCAGTGGTCTAAGTTACCCATCAATAAGCCTCTCTCACTCTTCCTTTTTCTGTTCTTCTTTAGCTAACTGCATGATGGCAAATTTCCTAGTATTAACATTGTGTGGTGGTTCGCATCATGCTTATGTCACATTTGACTCAGACCTTTTGGAAATGGAAAGGAGGTTTGTTTCAGGCAGCTGGTCTAAAAAGCATTCTGAGGTTTTAATTTTCTTACTATCTTTTTTCATACATCAAACACTTGTTTAGAGGCTGTTTCTAATTTGTTTCATATTTGAAGACTGTTTCTACATCCTTTGCATACAACAGACCCCACTGGCTTGTAATCACTGACAGATGACTGTAATACATATGAATACAATGAATTTGGACAAACTTCAGTTTATTTTGTTTTTCAACTTTTCCAGTTCTAGCTTTAGCATCATGCTGTAGTTAAAAGTAAGCTCTCTTACTTGATTTTAACTGAATTGTTTATGGCTTCCTCCTATCCCACAATATTTATGGTTTTATTTTATTCCCAATAATTAATCACAAGAGCTTATTTTCCGTCTAATTAGTATCCAGATTTTTTGCTGGATAAATCAAGCTTTGAGTAAGTGATCATCTCATGTATTGCTGGGCTGATTTTGCCTATGGTTAAGCATAGGCATAAAAATACATATGTTGTTTTAGTGTGGCTCATTTTTTTCAGGGAAACTTGGTTTTGAAGGCTTCTGGCTATTTTTAAATCTTTCTGGTTATGAATGCTTTTAATTTATTTTTTTTTAATAAAGATAGACAAGTATGTTTGGTGTCAGCAGTGGCAGATGCCATTCTTGCACACACAGGTATCAGAATTTTCGCAGTGGGTTTTGTATATGTGACTCAACACAGACTGTTTCCTGCAGGTACTGTCGCCCAAAATATATGATATGCTGTGATTTGACAAATGGGCAGGCTATGATAAAGCCAAAATGAAGTCTCTTATGGTCCGAGTCAGTGTACAGTAGACAAGTTATATAAAAACCTGTGTGTCAGTTGGCCTCTGGGGAAGTTTGCTGTGTAGTTGTAATAGTTCCATAGGGAACTGACATTAAAATAAACAAGAAGGGAGAAAGCAGTTGAAGCCAGTAAATGCTCACTATGAATTACCTTCAAGGCCTTTGACTGGGTCTGCTATTAAACTTACAGGATTTTTTTTTTACCAGAATTGTTGGAGCCAGGAAATGAAGAAAAGAGAAAGGATGTGAAAGCCATCACTTAAGTGCAACTTAGTTGGGTCAATACAGGATTAACACTTGGCTTATAAGGGACTGCGATACCTATGTAAGTCCAGAAGGTCTAGTAGCCCCTTCCAGCCAAAACCTTGCAAAATGATTGATGCTACCTGTTTCCATTATTTTGTATGGTTTTATATTGCTTTTCTAATCGTAGAATCATAGAATGGTTAGGGTTGGAAAGGACCTTAAGATCATCTAGTTCCAACCCCCCTGCCATGGGCAGGGACACCTCACACGAACCCAAGGCTTTGTCCAGCCTGGCCTTCAACACTGCCAGGGATGGAGCATTCACAACCTCCCTGGGCAACCCATTCCAGTGCCTCACCACCCTAACAGGAAAGAATTTCTTCCTTATATCCGATCTAAACTTCCCCTGTTTAAGTTTGCACCCCTTGTCCTGTTGCTACAGTCCCTAATGAAGAGTCCCTCCCCAGCATCCCTATAGGCCCCTGGAAGGCTGCTATGAGGTCTCTACACAGCCTTCTCTTCTCCAGGCTGAACAGCCTCAACTTTCTCAGCCTATCTTCATATGGGAGGTGCTCCAGTCCCCTGATCAACCTCGTGGCCCTTCTCTGGACTTGTTCCAATGCATACCAACATCCTATAAAGTTCAGTCATGAGTATGCTTCTGAGCTCTCTTTTAACTGCCCCTGTGCTGTTAGCAGACTTTTCCAGTGAACTATCTGTTAGGACTTTTGGTCTTGCTGCTTGGAAGCTCCTCTAGTTCAAAAGGAATGTTTGATGATCACTGTTAATCTCCCATTGCACTCTGTTTGCTAAGGTGTTTGAAGCCTTATGGGATTCACTCTACCATAGCTTTAGTGTGTCAAATCAGTATCTTTTACAGCATCAACTATTTATGTGCAGAAAAAACCTTTGTGAACCCAGTGAAACAGAGAAGCACAGAAATTCTCGAACACGTAAGCGTTTACAGGGTCTTCTTTTATTGCACTTCCCCCAAAATCAACAGTGGTTGCAGTGTAGATGTGCTAGCATCAATTTTAGTACCACAAAGCACATGCAGTGTGGATCTTCTCTCTTTACTGGTGGTCTTGCATGCCCCTGGGGAAGTCAGCACAAAACAGCGTGTCTCTGTGCTGCATCTTCAGCCATTTCAAGCCACTCATGCAATACACATCACTGATTCTTTGCAGTTTTCTTGGGGCTGTTTTTTCATAATAGGACCATATTTAAAGTCACCCACCTTGGGGAATAGTCACAAAGCTCAGATTTACTACTTTCACAGCTATTTTTAGTTTCTTAACCTTCATCAAGGATACAAAATGAGTGCCACATTTCTGGAGTTTGGCAGAAAAGTAAGCTGCTCAGTGTGTCAGTATCACAGGTTTGGAGGGTATTTCTTGGGATGGACTTTGCTTGGGAGTTGCTGGGCTGGAAAAATGAGGTGGACTTATAGCAGATGGATAAATTTAAGAGCTAAATAATGGAATCAGAAATGATATCTTGCTAGAAAATAGGAATATATGCAAAATTACCTAAATCCAAGAAAAGTGAAAGGCCATATTTTATAACCAGTGGGAGTAAATCATTACAGTTTGCTATCACTGTTATTCTAACATTAAAAAGGAGACAAAGAACATTTTGGTAACCTATTTGGATAATTTTCTCTTGATTATGGAACAGGTATGGAACAAAGAAATCTTAGTTTATAGACTGGCCCCAACAAACAAATCCCTTACATGCCCAGTGAGATATAGTCACACAGAGCCAAGAATAAACAGAAGCAATAAAAACTACCTATTAATAAACTGAGATCACAAATCTGCCTTGTAAAACTGTAACAAATAGATCTTGGACACATGCTCAGGCCTGTTTAAAAATTGACAGAAATTAAAGTAGCCATTAAAGATGAAATGCTGATAGGTTTACAAGAATATTTGAGTATTTTACACCACTGGTGGCTGTCACAGAGTCTGTCAGAGCTGTAAGGTCAGGCAGAGCTGTGATGTTTGGTTAGAGTCTCTCATTCCTTCATTCTGCTCTTTCATCCATACTACTTCTCCAGAAATGTTTGGGCAGTGTTTCAGATCTCCAAATGATGGGATCTAAAATAAAGCCCCTAATGCACTATTTGGATTAAATTAAATCTCCCAGCAGATCCAGATGGATGCCAAGTCACAACCCCTCGCCCCACACACTAACTTTTTTAATTTATTTGAGCTTAACGTTTACTTATAGCTGATAGCAACAAAAAATCCCCTGGAAATACTGGCTTTTTTGACACTGGTTTTATAAAGATTCGATGTATATCACTGCTGAATGACTATTGCAACAGAACAATGATTTTTGAAGTGTTTAGTTTCACAATGTTTAAACAAGGCATTAAATATTTGCACAATAATTAGGGAATGACGGCTCAGTGTTTTAAATAAGGTAAGGACAAACGAGTGAATTCTTACGCTAAATTCCACAACACTGTATCACAAACCGTCTTTCTTGCAAGGTGATGCGTTTAAAAGGATCCAGCAGAAGTAACAACTGAGATGAAACACATTTTCTGTGTTTTGCTCACTATACCCTCCCATTTGTCCTCTCCTTTATGAATGCTGTTCTCTCTGCCCTTTGCAGTGCTTGTTTCCAGGGTCTGCTCTCCCTAGGAGCCGTGGATGCTGAGCTCTAAGGTCCCTGTCTTGTATAATTGAAAGCCAAAATGGGAGAATCACTGGTAGAAGCACAGCTGGGGACAATCCTGCTCTGTCACTCCTGAACAAAAACTTCTAGGCAGATGGACCTATAAGGTGATCCTGTGTTTTCGGGTTTTTTTTTTTTCATAATTTCTGATATCTCTCAGACAAAAGATGAAACACAGACGAAAACATATTCACCATTGGAAGGTTCTCTTGATTATCTAGGGATATTAATTAGGCTGGAAAATAGGTATTGTTAATTCTCTAGTAAGAAGTTTTGTTACAGGGAGGCATTTTGGAGATTAACTAATTAATGTGTGGCATTTTCAAATACTGAATTTTGTACTTACTGCCCTTGATGATTTGTTCCAAGTTAAATACTGTCATCTGTATTTATGCTAGTAGATATATTACTCAATTTCCAGTTCACACCTATAAAATGGTGTGATGACAATTTGCAGGACACTTATTTTACTGTTCTGCAGGGTTTACTGTACCCCCAGGAAATACAGTCCTGAAGCAGATTGACCACCCTGATAGCAATAAAGGCAGGTTACTCTTCAGTAGCTTCTAAAACCATGTCACAGAACCAACGAAAATCCATATTATGGTGGGTTTTTTTGATTGTGAGGTTCATATTTGGCTATTGTAGATACTACTTATGTGTCTTAAAAAAAAACTGGAACTAGATTTTTACTCTGAGCATTAGATGAATACAAAATAAAATCACCAGAGCAACTGACTCCCATTCTTTAAGTAATTCACATATCTAGGTATTATCTCCTTTACATCCTAATGAATAGTTTCATTTCTCAGCATGTCTGTCATTGGTCAATGGCAGTTTTCTTATCATTGCTCTATCTCATGATAATCTCTTTTTCTTCATTCTGATTAGGAATAATTCCTCCTTTGTCCTTTTCTGCATCACTGTATGTTCCCAGAACTTCAGGGAAAATGATCTTTTCTTTCTTGATTAGTCATACTGTTCAAACAAATACCTACTTGTTTCCTCATGTAAACGTATAAGAACTATTGTGTTTATTTCTTCAAATTGCGTAGTTGGGTTTAATCAGCAGTATTGATTGTGGAGTCAAAATGCAAATCTCTCTGTGAGGTTTAAGGATTAAAGAAAAGATGGAGAAACAGCATTGCTTACAAAGCACAGACTTCAGTGTGGCCAATGTGGTGCTTTTCATGACCATTGTAGTCACTGAAACACTGTATATACTGGAAAAAAAAAATCATCTGTGTGACAACCGAAAGCTATAAGCTTGGCGGCAGCTTTGATCCTGTAATAAGACTGACTAAAAGACTTTCAGTCATTTAAAGCTCAAGGAAGAAAGAGTTTGTAAAGAACAGTAGAGGAACCCTAAACAGTAATTTTCAGTGACATTAATTCCAGTTGGAGAGACTACAAAGAGAAAGTTCTTCAACTGTCATTGCTGTTAAATTTCAGTGAGTTTGTGTATCTGGCAAAGCTCCACTGCCATGAGCTGAACACTGCACAACTGCATCATGCTACAGCAGAGAGTGAGCTGACCGCTTGTGCCATCACCTCTCACTACATGCTGTGGTAAAAATGGGGGTTTGTGTTTAGGTGAAAATCCTGTAATGGCATTACTGTTTAGCATTTGTCCTTTATATTACAAGTTTCTATGAGAAATAGAGCAAATGAAAACCAGAAATGTCATGTGTAGTCTTAAACAGTAGTTCTGATCTGGGAAAAGAAGACTTTGGTATATTCAAATCTTCAGTTTTTAAGAAAATCTGCACCATGGTCTCTAATTTTGCACATCAGCAGATTGGTAGGTCAAGACCTAAGAATTTTATAGCTTTTTACTGATATTATACTGATGGGGAATGTGATACTAAACTCTTCCCTGGAAATGATTGACATATTAGTATATATCAGGAGGTGTTTATGCCCAGCTCCAGCACAAACCATGGATCTGTTTCTTGAGTTTGCTTTTCTTTTTGCATATCAAGATCCAGACATAATGGCATTCAGCAGTCACCAGCTTTCTCCCAAAATGTGTAGAAGGCATAATTTTTCACCTGGAGACCACCTTTCCTGCATTATGTTTGTTATCACCAGCAAAACGCATCTCATTAGCTAAGCTGCTTCTGCTCAGGAATACAATGTAATCTGGGAAATTATTCTGCTGTTTCACTAAATCAAAATGAAATGTCAGGGATTTGGGCTTGATACCCTCCCAGGACTTTAAGAAAATGCAATTTATGGCAGAAACTGGATTAATATTTTGTATTTTACAGACGCAAATTTGACATTTTCTGTTGGAAAACACAACTGCCATTTTCCTTTTTGGGGGGAGTTGCTTTTTAATGTCAGACTGTCTGTACTGAATCAGTGTTAGCGTGAGATCTGCTGTTTGGGTTACAACATGAAACTATGTTTAGGATGGTTTTGTTATTTTTTATCTATTTATTTATTTATTTTTAAAGAAAAATATATCCAACATTGTGTTTTATTTTGCCTGATATCAGTGTTATTAGGCATTATTATAAAGTGCTGCAGTATTTCTTTCAACCTCTCAGATGATATGATTTGCTGCCAGTTTTAGAGCCTGACACTATAATCTTCTCTTTTGTAGGGCTGGGCTTCGGATCTGTAATATGTTTGTGAAAAGAACATACCCTCATACATATATGAAGCAAAATAGATATATACTGACAGAAGTCTAACATATGATTGAAGTATTGCTGTGAATATTGTGGTTAACATTTCCTTCCTGAATCCCTGATTGCATTCATCCTTTCCTTTTGAAAGAATTTTTAACTGAGGGTAGTATTCCATTCTTGATCTTGTCTAAACAAATCTAGAAGATTTAAGGGAAATTATTGTGTCAAAGACAAAGAGGGAGAACTGTTACATTTTTCTGTGCAAGACATGACCATTATTGCAGTTTTCCATGCTCAAATCTATAATGACTTTTTTTTTGACTTTTTTTAAGTAGCCCTGGCTGACCTTGCTTCCAAAGGTGAATGTGAAAAACAATAGCAGGGGAGTGAATGTTGAGCATATTTAAAGCACAATAATGGGAAATGCTCCTGTTGCCACCGAGTCCATTTCCTTCCCTTGGCAACATCTATGGCTTGTCCCCAGCATTGTGCTACTGGCCTCTGGTTCCCTGAGCCTCTTCAGTAAGGTAACTATTATAAGTATTAAAAACATATATTCTAGTGGTAACATTTAAAGAGCACAATGAAATCTCAACAAAACAGGCCTAAGATACATTTTTAAAATGCATCCATAGGTTGTTGCTTATGACAGACATGCTAATTTTTACTAACAGATTTCTCCCAGTAGCATCTTCCAGTTTGATTTCTAATGAATGCTTGGTTAGATACTGTTAATACTCACTTTGAATAAAAACACTGCTGATTGCATACTTCTTGGGTTTATTTTCTTCACATTTTTGGACAGAGGAAATTTAAAAGTCTTGCTATCTATTGGCTTCTATACAACAATAGATCAATTTTAATAACTGGAGACCAGTAACGAGTGGTGTCCCTCAGGGATCAGTGTTGGGACCGGTCTTGTTTAACATCTTCGTCGCTGACAGGGACAGTGGGATTGAGTGCGCCCTCAGCAAGTTTGCCGATGACACCAAGCTGTGTGGTTCGGTTGATACGCTGGAGGGAAGGAAGGCCATCCAGAGGGACCTTGACATGCTTGTGAGGTGGGCTGATGCCAACCTTATGAAGTTTAACCATGACAAGTGCAAGGTCCTACACCTGGGTTGGAGTTGTTATGCGGGAGTCACGGACAACGCAGAGATGATCAATGTGATCAAGCGATTGCCAAATTTATTACAAAGCCTTAACTTCTTATATACTATTTCTTACATGCACTTACAGTGATTTGGCATATTATGATTGGATACATGTCTTGAAGACCCTTAGTGACTAACATATAATTGGTTAAGCACAGGTGTGAGAACTTGACCTCGAAAGCTTGCCAACAGTCCACAGTTCTCATTAACACAGTGAATTCCAGCTTCTTCTTATCTTGCTTGCTTAAGCTTCTTTGGGCCTCTCATGGCCTTGCTGTGTCTTTCAGGATTATTCAGAGTTTATGTACTAATTATGCATTCTCCCGTGAGAACACTGTCTCCACAGGTTGGAGCAGTCCCAGGCACAGCTACAGGTTGGGCAGAGAAGAGATTCAGAGCAGCCCTGCGGAGAAAGACTTCAGGGTGCTGGTTGATGAGAAAATGAACATGAGCCGGCTTCAGTGTGCACTTGCAGCCCAGAAACCCAACCGTACCCTGGGCTGCATCAAACTGAGCGTGACCAGCAGGTCGAAGGAAGTGATCCTGCCCCTCTACTCTGCTCTCGTGAGACCTCGCCTGGAGTATTGTGTGCAGTTCTGGTGTCCTCAACATAAAAAGGACATGGAACTGTTGGAACAAGTCCAGAGAAGGGCCATGAGGATTATCAGGGGACTGGAGCATCTCCTGTATGAAGACAGGCTGAGAAAGTTGGGGCTGTTCAGCCTGGAGAAGAGAAGGCTGCGTGGAGACCTCATAGCAGCCTTCCAGTATCTGAAGGGGGCCCATAGGGATGCTGGGGAGGGACTCTTAACTAGGGACTGTAGTTACAGGACAAGAGGTAACGGGTTCAAACTTAAACAGGGGAAGTTTAGATCGGATATAAGGAAGAAATTCTTTCCTGTTAGGGTGGTGAGGCACTGGAGTGGGTTGCCCAGGGAGGTTGTGAATGCTCCATCCCTGGCAGTGTTGAAGGCCAGGTTGGACGAAGCCTTGGGTGAGATGGTTTAGTGTGAGGTGTCCCTGCCCACAGCAGGGGGTTTGGAACTAGATGATCTTAAGGTCCTTTCCAACCCTAACTATTCTATGATTCTATGATTCTAACTGGACTGTTGTACTAATATGAGTTAAAGTTACCAAAGTAACAGGATTTAAACTGAGAAGTTGGATGCAAGTTGCTTTGTTGCTCTGGTTTCTGTATATGCTGCTATGTCATAGTCTAGAGGCTTTCTTCAGAAGGTTAAACATGTCTTTTTAACTGCTATAACTTTGCTATGATGCAAAAGCTGCAGACAGATGGAGAAAAATGAAGTATTTTCGTAGTGGCTGAGCATTTTCAGCAGTCAGTGCCTGGCCCTGTGCGGACTGCAATTGCAAGTTTGCACAGGCAGAGGAAAATGTGTTAGCAGGCAGGGAGGAAAAGGCCAGGGACTTTACAAAGCACTTGTGAGAGCAATGGAGTTTTGCTTGGTAATATATCACTGGAGGCAGCGAAAGCGGGGAGGGTGATACTTTTAACCCACTTTTTCTCATGGGCATAAATGCCATCCCCATTTTGCACTCTGAACATTTGTCAGTCAGAAGATGGCAGATTTAACCTCATATTACTCATGCAGAGCTTTCATTCAGCCTTCTACGTGGAGCCCAGTACAGTTACGTGGTTCTGTAGTATAAAATCGGTGAAGTGTGACCTTTTTTAATGAAGTTGTGCAAGTTCCTCTTTGTGAACACTGGCACTGCTCAGGGGTCTGACTATAGTGGCAGGGCAGATTCTCAGATCTGCATGTCTTTTACTGTAACTGAAGAATTAGGAATAAAAAGGCAGAAAGAAACATGCTGTACATGAAGGTAGAAGGAAGCACCTCTAGCTGGTTTTCACAAGTGGTGTTACAAACTAGGCACCCTCAGTGACACGTTTTTCTGTTTGTGAGCTTGTTTATAAAGACAACCAAAATCTACTGGAATAGATTAGTGTTTTGCTGACAGCATGCAGATGTTATGATTTAGGTATTTATTTTTAATGAATTATTTTTTCTAGCCTTCTGGATTCTAATTAAGCAACTTTGCGTATTTGCAGTGAATGTAGGATTTTAGAAGGAGCAGAGTAAATTTGACTTAGACATAAAAACTAAATCGGGGGGTTTGATATTAATATTTCACTTATGAAGGCAGCCTATTGATTCAAAGAGGAAATGCCTGGCAATCCCAGTGAAAGAGTCACAGGCACCCGCTCTTAACTCAAACAGATTTTTGGCAGGAATGATCTAACTGCTTATGCTAATTGCGGCAGAAAACATTTTCTTATACAAATAATGAAGGTGCCTGAAAATAGAAGACCGTATCATGACATGACATCATGAAACCAAAAAACGTTTTAAATGAGCTAGAAATGACAACAGAAATCTGCTGTTATATTAACAGAATTCGAGATGGTGGAAGATAACACCAAAAATCATAGACAGTGGGATGGGAATGCACCTGAGGAAGTCACACAGCCCATCTTTTACCAGTTGACTCTCCCAAGAATAAGATTGTTTATCACAGGAAAAGCCACGGTTTTGTCTGGGTAAAGGTTATAAAAAGCCATAACTTTGATAGAGCATATGATCTTAGCCCGCAATTTGTGTGACTTTGCTGTCGTCTGCATATGTGTGTTTCTGCATGTTTGTACACACACACATATATATATATGTATATACTGGATATGACAGATATTAATTGCCAAGTCTCTAGATAGCTGCATCTGTTTATACTGCTAGATACTGTACAGTTACACCTTGCCAATACAATTCCTCTCTGGGTTTTTTTGTGAGGTTTGTGTTGTGAGGATTTAGTGTGGCAATGTCCTTTTCTAAAAGCTCACTGTCAGTCATGGGGTCATCAGAGAGCTTGAGAAGGGAACAAAATTTTAAATGTGAACACAAAGGTACGATCTCTCTGTTGAGATATTTATAACCATCTTGAATATTCACATCCAATCCTTTCACTAGTTCTGTGAAGTGTTAGGAAAATGATTTTTTTTTCCCTGCAGTTATTTTTACTGTGCTTCCATCTGGCAGCAAAGTAAAGAGGCAGCATGAGTTTAGGACAGGCTTGTTCAGGACAGTATTGCTGACACTTTAAGCAATTTATCTTTCCCTGATCAATCTGTCTAATTAAATAAAAGCACAGAATTGAAAAATGGATGTCTGAAGTACGCTGTGGTAGACTTGTCAGACTAAACCAAAGATGACCTGTTTATGGGGCCAGCATGTTTCCAGGGTTGGGAGCAGCTTTGCAGTTGCTGGTCAGAAAAGGAATTGCAGACATCAACTCCTCGGTTTTACCCCTGTTTTTTCTTGCTTATCTGATAGCTGAGAGGCAATGAGAACAAGCAGCAGCCTCTCAGGTGGGAATGCAGGAGCATGTGAGAAGCTCTGGGAATGAGTTGCTGTCTGGAGCTGAACTTTAGATGCACCATTGTTGGGCTCTATGGCTTATCCTAGCTAAGACAACAGCATCAACAGTAAATTGTTACTTTGTGAACAGCATGCAGTGCTATATCAGAGAAATTGCAGGATTGCTGTGGCAGATATTGATAGTAAGCATATAAAATAAATCTTGAAGGAGGAGCATAACTTAGTTTAACAATGCCTGGTTGCTAAATCTATTTGCTGTGTACCCAGTGCACACATAAATGAGAAAAGCATTGCAGCAACAAAAGATATTCTTACCAATTCAACACATCATGCAGCATCAGCAAGACCATTTACTGCTGGACACTTTCTTTTCTTAAAGCCAACCCTGCCCAAACTCTGACAAAGCCAGTTGCTGCATACATCAAGGTCAGGATGGTATGGTTGTAGGCTGAAACCTGGCTGTTGGCTCCAGCAAAGGGTCCCATTCGGCCCCTGGGAGCTAATTGTGGCATTTGGAGCCCATTTAATTTTCTGCTGACTTCCTTGAAGACGTGTTGTGAGCAGTGATTCATCCACCAGTTCTTCCCAGTCCCATGGGACCTGTGCATGGGTTGCTCAAACTGCTGTTTCTTTTCCATTTCCTGGAAGCACTGGTGTTTGGGGCAGGTTGCTGGGCTACACAGTGCTGCTGGACACCTTCCACGTCCACACTGGGGCCAGGGCTGGCCATCAAAACATTATCCCCTGAGCCTAATGTCCACAACATAATCTCCCTGAAAATCCCAGCCCTTCAGTTTTGTAGGAAAATTACTTTTCCTGTGAGGAACACAGGGTGTGAGGCTGTCTGTGGGAAATATTCTCAGGGAATAAAGGCTGGGAATGTGCTGAGAGCAGCATTGCTCTTTCAGGTGTCAGTATAAGGAACTTATAAAAAAACCTTTGTTCTTTCTTGTTGAGCAGAAAGTGCAGCAAAATGGGAGTCAGAGCTATGAAAAACTGGACTAGAAGCTGAAATGATGTTGGGGTAGCTACAGAAGGAGGCAGAAGGGTCCCTTATGGGAGATCCATATGAAAAGTTGTACTTGAGTGAAAGCTTATATTAAGATAGTTTGTTTTCCTGTTAATTACATTCATGAAAAAGCACAGTCTGGGAAGCATGGAAGTGTAAACCCAGAGGCTGTGTTTTCTGGTAAAGCCTCTTTCTAGCCTCCTTCTCCCAGGGTGGTTGTTACAAGTGCAGGGTTCCTGGCTTTGCTTTGTTCTTCTGTGGGGCAAAGCAACTTTCAGCAGCAAGTAAGTGAAGCTCATTTTACCAGTGTCTAGGCTGTACAGAAGTGCTGTGTGTTGCACATACCAAGGTAAAGAGTTGCTGTCTGGGGATAAGAACATCCCACCCTCACCCTGGGAATTTTCCATGCTAAAGCTCTGCCTGGGCTGATGTGCTTCCTAGTAATTACCAAATTACCAATCTGCCAGTGGTAATAGCCACCAACGTAACTTTATTTTAGGCCAATTCTTCACAAGGCTTACAGCAGATAGGGATCTCAGGGTCCTGGAAATGTTTT
The DNA here is from genome assembly GCF_028554395.1 of Pezoporus wallicus. Lineage (NCBI taxonomy): Eukaryota > Metazoa > Chordata > Aves > Psittaciformes > Psittacidae > Pezoporus > Pezoporus wallicus. The sequence continues at coordinate 1,399,608 of NW_026641037.1, read as the reverse complement.
TCACTTTATCAGACAAAACATTTTGGCACGTACAATGCTTTTAATAACCATAACAGATCTGTTTGAGCATACTCATACCAAGAAGAGTTTCATCAGTGCTCAACAAGAAAAGCAGAGCTGGGCATAGTAAGAGGGAGCCTTTAAATGAGAAGAAAACTTAAAAATTTAGGTTCTACGGAAAAAAATTATACAAAGGTGGAGAATTATGGTTTGTTTGCAGCATGACTTTGGTACATGTGAACAGACTTTGGAAAGTGAGATTTTGAGCACCTGACTATCAAACCTCAGTGTGATTAGTTGTGACTAAATAATCTAAATCTAAACAGTAAAATATCTAAATCTTATTCAGACATACAGATCTAGATCTTCAGTCACACTGAGATGATCCAGGACTAAATGACTGGAGAGAAGTGTCATCTTTGGGAATTCTGTACATGTTACTCTGGTCTGGGGAATGACCAAAGACAATGTCCTTTTTACTGAAATTTAATGACATTAAAAATGTCATTGTAAAATATTCCTTTTTTCTTTTTTTAATAAGAACCCCATATAATTCTGGTTCCTTTGTGAGGTCAGCCTTGTGTCTGCAGCTTGGCTGTGAGAGGAGAAGGAAGCATGGGTACTTTGTTCTTGCTGGTGCCACCCCTCCTCCGTAGCCTGTAAGAAATCAGGCTTTAGATGCAAGCACCTTTTTCCACCCCTCTCACCTCCTATGAATCTACTCACTCTCTAATTCCCTGGAATAATCAGATTTAGAGAAGTTATATAAGGTCTACTAATTTATTTCTTCTCTTTTTGTGGTGATGCAAATGTTGCCATTCAGCACGAAAAAGCCATGCAAAACAATACAGTTGTTACCAGCACTTGAAAAGACTCCGAGCAACACATTCCCCAAAGAAATTAAGAGTCAGTTCTTGTTCACCAGTGGGTTATATGTAAATTGGATAGCAAGGCACTGAAGTGGAGATCTTGGAGCCCAAATCTGTCCCAAAGCACTTATTGTTTAGAGCATAACCATACTGGAAGAAGTGTGATTTTATGCAGTTTGCCAAGAGAAGCAAACAATTCAGGTCTTGTGTGGGGGCCAGGATGGGATATTACTACTTGGCGTCATTCTCAAAAGCTGGATTTTTATCTGTTTCCTTTTCTTAGTTCAGTTTTCTCTTTCCATTTTACATTCTCTATAATTTTACAAAGCAGTATGCTTGGCATTTGTTGTTAGATGTTAGATATTTGAAATAAAAGTGTCACAGCAGTTCACTGCCTTGTATTTTGTTTGAATGCTTTGTGGTTGTGGATCTTATTGTAGATATGTCACATGAACTGACCGACCAAATGTCCAGAAAAAAATATTGCACTTGCTTTCCTTACAAGAAAGGATAACTTTGTATTTTTTTCTCTTCAATTTTTTCTTAACTAAGACTTCATGTAATGGTTACCATGTGGTCCCTGGCTAAGATAAGTGTGAGCAAAGCACTGGCTATGCAAGGGATCTCTGAGCAGGCAGCTGGCATTCACCTGAGGTTGCTGAGGTGCAGAGCATGCAGGCAGGACAGGCTAGGATCCATAAGCTGCTACTCATGGTACATGCAGTTATTTACACTGGGAACACCTGAGACAGAAGGAATTCCAGCAGCTCGGGATAGGAGAAGCCAATACAGGTCCTTTCCAGGCCATCCCTCCTAGGCCAATGGGGAATACTGGGGATGTTCAAGGGACAAAGAGGGGTGCTCAGAAGTTTCCCATACAGACACCAGTGTGGTGTGAGGTTGTCTCTGAAGGTTTGATCTTCTGTTTAAAAAAGCAGACAACTTGTTTTAGTTCAGAAGGAAAAACCTCATGTCTGAACAGTGTGTAATCAAAACAGAGTCCACAGGAGATGTCCACAGCCAGTTCAGCGTAGTGTAATCTGCCTTACTCATCCAAGTGAGATCATGGTTTATATATCTAGTTATGGTAACTTAATTATTGACATTATTGGCAATTTCATTCCTGATGGAAGCAAGGAGAGGTAAGGTCACAGCCTTCTCATGTCACTGGGATCCATTTTTGCTTTCTGCCTTACTGCTGGTGTTAAGAGGTAGATATAATTAGGATTTCCCTAAATGGAAAAAGTTAATATATAAATAAAACAAGTTGTAAGTGAAAGGTTGTGCAAGCATAGCATGATTTCCAACAAGAACCATCTCAGAACTTTTGCTCATTTGCTTAGCTCATATAACACTATTTTCAAAGAAATCTGCTCATTTCATCCTTTCTGAAAGAAGCTCAGGAGCACATGTGATTTGCTGTGGGTAGGTCTGACTCGGGTTGCAAACAGGTGACATGGACAGAATGGGTTTTCCTACCTGTGTAAGTCAAGGAAGGGCACCTTACTTGGCAGTGAGTCAGAACTGAGTCCTCTGCTCAGCCTCAGCTGGCAGATCCCCAGCTTGGGGTCCAGGCAGCTTCCCAGCTCTGGCCCAGAGGGAGGTGAGGGAGGAAGGGAGGGAAGGAGGGTCTCAGAAACCAAGTGTCTCAACACCAGGTGAAATCTTCCCAGCTAACAAAGCTAAAATGACCTTTGAGTGAAACTCTAGCCTAGGGATACTGTTAATTTAACATGCATTTACTCAGTATTGATTACAGCTGTGTGTAGCAATCATGGTACTCCTATAGTGCCAGGAAATGTTAGTGTAATATTTCAGTTAGTCACGCATATAACTTGTATTTATTCACTTGTCATTTGTGTGGAAGAACATGAATCTACTTGGTTTTTTTTTTTTCTAATGCTATGAATAATATTTATGAAGTTGTTTGTACTTCAAAACCACAAGGTGGTGAACACAGATATAAAAATGCAAAGAACTGTAATCTCTAAGGAATGAAAATGTGAAATCAAGTGTTGAGCAAGATGCTTCTAAGGGAAATAATATATTTTCTGAATTATATTACAAGTGATTTTCTTGCTGTGTAGAATAATTTTTCATTCATTCTTTGAAGGGAAGTAAAAAAGAAAACTGTGCATTTCATGCTCTTCTCCAGCCCCTTTAACAAATGCTTAGGCAGAATATTTTGTCCTCATCTTATTTTTGATTACCAGTTTGTGAAATTTTTTCCTCCCCTCTCCAGGTAGATAAACTGATAGTTTCCAGTTCTTTGCCAATGAGGAAAGGATTGTGCTTCCTCCCACTTCTCTTTTTTCCTTCTAAATAAGAGATTTTTGTGATTTAGTTGTTTTTTTTATTTCCTCTTTCCCATAGTATCACTTTACTGGGATCATGAAACAGAACAAAGCCTCTTACTCTCAGAGTTAAAGCTGGATATGTGGAGCTGACTCAGAATTATTAGAATGATACTGATTTTGCATATCCCAGTTTTGAATGGTCTCAACCCAGTAAGAATATTTAAGATAACCAAGTCAACTACAGGTATAGAATACTGAGTGATAGATCCACAAAGATGATCTGAGGTCTGGGGCACCTCTCCTATGGAGACAGGTTGAGAGAGCTGGGGTTTTTCAGCCTGGCAAAGGGAAGGCTCTGGGAAGATGCTAGAGCAGCTTCCAGTGCCTAAAGGGGCTGACAAGGTCACAGACTGTTCTAGGATTCAATGAATTTTGAGAATTCCTGCAGTGAATGAAATATCTACTTATTCTGTGCTACCTGCTGCAAGTGTTGCAGCTAGAATAAGAATTCATGTAAATGTTGGGGAAATGCAGCAAGGGGAAGTGGCTGCAAATCAGGAAACAAAAAATTGATGGCAGGGTGTTTCCTTGGAGTAACAATTGCTAGATAAGACTGTGTGAAAAGTGGAGCAACAGTTACCAGGGTGCTGTCAGGAAAGAGCTCATATTCTGAGGCAGGTTATACCTCGATAAATAGGACTTCCAAGTAGAAGGCTGCATAGTGAAAGACTAGTTTCAAACAAATACACAGATCAGAAGTGGAAAGCAGTTCCTTAGATCTGGGGCCTAGGAGAGACAGTGAAAAGCGAACTGCACAAAGGTAGGAGGATTCATTTGCAAGGAAAGGAAAGTGAGTGATTGGGTGTATCAGCAAAGGAATTAATCACTAAGTTCAGGGAACAACGGTGCCACTTAATAAAGCTGTTTGTCTGGAATGTTCTGCTTGACTCTGGGCTGCAGTCTAGAAAGAGAAGGAAAGAAAAACAACCCACCTTACCCACATCTTGGAAACTCCCCAGAAAAAAGGTCAGTAACTTGAGGGTGGAGGAAATGCCTGATGAGGAACTGCCTGATGTGCATAAAATACTCAGTCTTGGGAGGGGGGAGGGGAAGTTTGACAGGAGGTCTGCTTTTGGAATACAAGTTACTGAGGGAGATAAATTCAGAGCTAGGTGGCGACACCCTGAGGCTTTATGTTGCAGTTAGAAAGTTCTTGTTGGATACTTCGAATGTGTGACAGCCTATTGCTAGCCAAATTGCCAGTTCTTTACCAAAATTACCTGCTAGCCAAATTAGTAATATACGTCAATTTAAGAACAGAATAATATCTGTCCAGTGAACTATGCACATTATATATTTACAGGGCTATTAAGGGTGTACAGCAAGGCCTGCAATGGAGTCAGTGGGAATCAGCTTCTTTCTCCCGGCCGTCTCTGCATTTCTATATGCTTTCATTTCAAAAGAATGGAAAGTCTAGCCCTGGTGACAAAGAGTGCTTTTACATCACTTCACTTGGTCTTCAGCCAGAGGGAGGGAAACAGAGCCCTTGTCAAGGGTGTGAACTTCCTTCATTCCCAGGGCAGCGGGCTAGCAAGCAGTGGTGGCGTGACACACCAAAGGTTGAGCATTTTATTCAAAATCAAAGCTTCCTTCCGAAATTGCTGGGCTTAGTTACAGAGTGCTTCATGTCCACCCTGCTGAAAGGAGCGGTAGAGCTTCTAAAAAGTTTGTGTTTCAAGAATGCATCTTCCCAGTGATGAACTACCCAGTAAACACTTCGGTTCAATGCCTCTCAGACATCTGTAGTTGTTCAGTATTTCAACCAAGTAAATTCGAGATGTTTTAAAGCTTAGCGCTGTTAACAAACAATGCTACTGTGGTGAGAGACAGGAATATGTGTATCCTGAGGAAAATTTTTGCAGGCACAAAGGAAAAATTGTACGCTGAGTGAAGTAGAAGTGTTATCTAGTAATTCAACTGCAGTCCCTAAAGCCAAAAGTTCTGAATTCCCCCCTCTCCCAACTCTGGACATTTTATTATTGTTTATTTATTTATGTTTATAGTTATTACTATATTATTCTATTTATATTTATTATTGTAATATTTATTTATTACATGGACATATTTATTATTAGTATATATGCTAAGCAGCCTCTGATAAACTATTTTTTTCCTTAGAAGGCTTATTAGACATAATAACTCTTTTCAAAGTGAACTTCTCTGGGTGCACTGAGGAAGGCAACAGGATAAGAGAGGTGAATTAAGCTCTGGAGAACATATACAGTGCCCTCCTGCAGAGTGCTTGAAATCACACTGTTCTGTTCGCTTCTGTCTCCACTGTGATGCAGGGAAAGTGGAAAGCACTCTCTCACAGCAATACAATAAAGCCACCAGACCCAGCAGCTGGGGAATGGGCTAGCTTCAAAATAACACCTGTGCAGATAAGCCTGTGAAAAAACAGTAAAAAGCTGCAGAAATGGTGATTTCTGAGGAAAGGTGATAGACCCAGAGGCCTTTTGGAGGGGGAAGTTATTACACATATGTACAGCGGCCACCACATTTAGAGCTACATGACTTAGTGATGCTTTGGCCCATGTGACTTCCCTGGAAGCCAGTACCTGTCTTTCTGCCTGTCCCTGGGGCTCAGGCAGTGAGCATCCACCTGGTGAGTGTCCCTCACTTTGGTCTGTGTTGGTACATGAGTGCCCATTGAAGTGCAGGCATTCATGTACCCATCTCTCTAGGAAGGGTCAGTGCTGGAAACCAGAGCAAACAGATCCCTGGGCACTGAAACCAGGCAGTCAGGGCAATGTGGTCCAGAAAGGGAATGGCACGTGAAGGTTTAGAGGTCTCTGGCATCGCCTTATTTCAAATGATAGCCAGTTCACAGGAAGTTTAATATTAAGTTAATTAGCAGGTATTATAGCAGTCTGCTCTGATTCTTTCTTTACATCCTACTATGTCAAAGTACCCAGATAGTAATACTAAAAAGAAACCCTCATGAGAGTACTGGCTCGGCTGAGAAGCCACACATAGTTAATGATGCTCTTCTACTCTCACTGCAGGTATTTTTTTACACATTGCCTGAGCAGATTTGGCTATTAGAGATACAGCCTAGTACCCACTTTGCCTTAGGGAAGAGCTAGGGGGTTTAAGTAATTTTGGAAAATACAAAGAACAATCTTTCTGATGAGTGTGCTTAGAAAAAGGAGCAATAAACCCACCAAGCTCAGTGCTGTTTGACTCAGCTGAGAAGGGAGGAGGTGTTTGCTTCGGCAAAGTATCCTTTCAAATCTCAAGAGGTTCCTTAGGCCAAGATCTTTGGTCTCAGATAGATTTATGATGCAAAAATGCTTTCTCAGCCTTTTCCCAGCTGTTTACAGAAATGAGACATGTCTTAAGGAGATTGTACACAAGTCCAATAATATTTTAGTGAGACAGGAAGAAGGCAGGAGATGGAGGGCTTTATAATAACACATTCATTACCACATGAAGTGATTTAAAAAATGTTTGCATGCCTATGTATGACAGATCTTTCATAATAAGTCGCTAATGAATGTTGGAGGCAAAGCACAGGATTCTTTCAGAGAATGGGTAATAGTCTAATGATGGTGAAGTAAATTTAATCATGTTAAATGCAGTTCCTGCTTCTTTGCAATTTTGTCACATTTTGAAGCATGTTCACTGAAGAAAGTAATAACTTAGAAGAACTAAACTCTGAAAGCTAATTGTTGTTTCACGTGAGTATTTACTACCAAGAGTGTTCAGTGGACTTGATTGATCTGGGCAATGCAAAAAGGTGAGACCACAAGCACAAGAATTTTATAGCACCTATAAAGTACTATATACAGTTTTTACTCAATTTTATGCTGTTAAACTAAGCATTTGGTATCATATGGCACTTTAAGTACTTTGATTTATGTTAAGACAGAAATTGCATCTGTAATAAACATTTTAAAGTATGAGTTTAAGAGTAATCTGCTGTATTTATTTGTGACATAAACACTCACCTGCAATGCATTTGAGAATCGTCTTAGCCTTAACTCACGCTGCACATTACAGCCATTAAGCTTCAGGAAACAGCAAGGTCATATCCAAGGTGAAGACAGAAGTGACTGGGAAGAGAGGGGTGGTGTGGCAAGCATTTTGAAATAGCAAATGGGAAAATATTCTTTTTCTCCTGTTCAATATTCCAGATACATGACCGTAATTTCTTACTGTACTGTAAAGAGTCCTACGTTATACTGAACAAGATAAAGTACCAATCCAGTCTTGCTTAATATGAAATATTTAAGCACACAGCCATGAAAAAAACATGAAAAACCCACTGACATATTTGATTTTAAATATAATCTAATTGCATGTGTTTCAGGTTTATGAAAATTCCCTCACAGATGGATGAAAGCACAGAAACCCTTTGTGGTACTACAACTTGCCACGGTGTCCATGTGAAGAATGCTTCCACCATTATCACCTTCACTATTCTGGTATTGAATTAATTATGCTCATTAGAAGCTGCTTAATAGTAACACAAAGTGGTAATTTTAAAATTATTTGGGTAGCTTTTTTAATAGCTTAAATAGCTTAATCCTTCCATCTTTGAATATGTTTTGTATGATAGTAATAGAGTGTTCGTAGAGTGGTAATAATGCAAGTGTTTAGGAATGAATGGAATTGTTACGAATGAATGACAGGGCTTTACTGGCAGAGTGGGATGTTAACACTTATTTGTTTATTTCTTAGGATATCACAGAATATGTGAATTCAGGTGGATCTCTGGTTTCCCAAGAGCAAGCAGAAGAGAGGTCATGAAAAAGCAAGACACATTATAAAATCATGAGCTTGAAGTTTTCAGGGTAGCACAGTTCATTTGGGTAATGACTTGGATAAAAAAACAACAACAACAAAAAAAAAACAACCCAAACCCAACAAACAACAAACCCAGTATTCTTTAGTTTAAATAATAAAGTTAGAGAGAAATCACTAAACAATATTCAACCTTCCAGGTCGCCTGTGCTGATCTAGCCTTGTTTTATCGCTGTTTTTACAGGAAAAGGAAGGAGACAGTCTTTTTCTGTTTGTTACATGTTGATGGAACAGTGGCACACAGGACATCTTACGGTAAGGAAGCCTTGGACTGTAATGTTAGAGTTTTCCATAAACTGAATGGAACAAGAAGATATCAAGCCAGTGCTTAAAATTTTACTGCTAAGTTTGCAGACAGTCAAGATGATATCCTTTGCTGAGTATTTATTTTTCCAGGTATCCTTTGCCATGGTACTTGGCAGAGCCAATCTACCATGCTTGTCAGAAGCTCTCAAAACTGCTTTTGCAGAGTGCATTTTTTTGGTCTTTAATGTAAAAAGCACTGCAAGAGAGGTGCCCAGGATAAAATCCTGATCCGCAAGTCAGCTTGAAAGATTGTAAAATTTTTTGTGGTAGTTAATTGATTAATTGAAGTCAACCAAATAAGAGCTTTGGTGAGGATGTCCCTAAAGCCTCTGAAAGCTGTTCACTTCTATGCTTTCCATTGGCATACACAGCTGAATCTGGGCCATAATATTATCATCCTACATGAGAAATTGCAGTTTAATAGGTCTACTCACTATGTGGTTTTCCTATTACTATGATTATGGAGATAGAAAGCCTTTTTGAGCCCTAGGAGATGAAATCTGGGATTTTAAATATCCTTTAAATATCCTCACTGATACAATTGATCCAAAGTTACAGAAGATAGTTTGTGTGGGGTCCTTTCGTCAAAGTGCTGGCATTGTGTCACTGCCCATGAAAGTTACATGTTAGGTTTATTTGAAATCAATATGAAAGTATTATACTTTAAATAATAAAATCAAAGTATTACTGCTTAAGCAGTGATAAGGCATTAAAATGGCTCCTCTGAGTGTGTGCTGGTTACCTCTCTTCCAGCTTTAACTACTACTTCTCTGAATTTACTTGTGCCTTCTGAACTGACATTTAGAAATAGTTACAGGGACATGTTTCTGATGATACTAATCTGGGACTCTACCGATTTGTTGAGTTGAACTTTGCTGGGTACAACTACCTGGAATTTTATAGCATAGGCTGTTTTGTTTCTTGTTGTGAGGGTTATCTTTCTTGACTTACAGTATAATGCCTCTGAAATACCTGTGATTTAAGATTATGCTCAAAATAATCAAAATAATGAAGAAGCAGCTGTCAGCCATAGAGAAGTCAGTTCTTTTGACTCTGGCTCTGTATTTCATGATCAGGGTGGGCTGGGGCTCCCTTCACCCGTATCAATAAGGGATCCAGATGTGTCCTGAGGCTTCTCAGCGTTTTCTTACTGAGAATGACAGTGGGAGTGTAGTCTGGGGGCTCTGGCTTTTTGCAACAGCCGTATTTGTGTCCTGGAGGGAAACCAGAGTGTGTGCATGAACAAATAATGTTCTGTGGATCACAGAGACCTGGAAAAGTACTGGGTGGTATGGCAACGGTCTCCTGGAATAATTGGGCTGGTTAGCTAGGAAAAAAAAAAGACTATATTTACATAGGCTTCGCTACATATAACTTCGTTTTCCAAAGTTATCCCCTTTATCTGTGTATATAAACTATTTCCTTTTAATTATGCCCGCTATGAAACTCAAGGTGATCTGCACGTTCACGCATTACCTTTGAGCTCCCTCAAGCGGCAATGAAACCCTCAGGTTTGTTGCGTGGGTGCTCTCGCCAGGAAGCCTTGCTGTTTAAGACCATGTTTTTTAAAAGCGACTATATTAAACTGAAAGAGCTGCTCTGATTTCAAGAAATCTAGACTAGTTCAGGGCAGTTGGAAATGTGACACTATTATTTCACAACATAGTTATCTTTTGACAGTTCTGTTAAAAAAAACGTGTATCAAGTGAATAGTAAGCATTTTATGCCCCATAGTAGTTTGTGACAGAGCTTGTTTGCGCTACAGGCACATGGTTCCAGCGTGTTTTGAAAACTTATTTTACTTTCTTGAATGGTTGCAGATAGAACTAATGACTGAGTAGCTGGAAGGTGGACATATTGGTTCATGTCATTTCAGATAAGACTTGACACTTTTTTCTTTCTATCACTCTGAAAAGGTAAATAAATCCTTTGGCTTAAATAACAAATATTTCTGCCATCATTAAGAACATGTTTTAATCAAAAAGCACCATCCCTCAGTTGGTGGGTTCAGGTCATCTTTGGTGTAAGAAGATAAAATTTGATGGAAGACTGGACTTTTTTATATTGAATAAATAGCTTTTTCAAGGATTTCTCTAATATGGGAATACCTTTTAGGACCTAAAGTAAAAAGTAAAGTAAAAAGTAAAAGACTTCACTATCCAAAAGGGGGGGGGGGAACGACACGGGACGGGGGACAATGAAGAAATTTTACAAGCTTTTGCATCTGTGTGCTTATTACAGGATTATTGCAATGTACCCCTTAACCTTTCTTTTTACTTTACTTTTGTTTTTATTTTAGTATTTTTTTTTATTTGGGGGTGGTGGTGGTGGTGGTTGGGTTTTTTGAGTTTGAGACCTGTTACAAGAGGTTTATTCTTCTTGAGTGTCTCAAGAAAAATACTGGGGTAAAAAGCCGAAGCTTAATCATGGGAGGAGAAAGCCAGGTGAAACTGTGGAGGAGGCCAGGACATATCAGGGCCGAAGTGCTGGCTGCCGTTATTCCTTGGCACCTCCAGCTCCAGACAGGCAGCACGCGGGATGGGCAATCTGCCAGCAGGAAAACGAAACACACCTCCCGGGTTTTATGGCTTTAATCAGCCGGAGGGCAGAGAGACACCGTTCTCCACAGACCTCGCTCGCCGTTTGTCAGTGACAGGCCTGCCCTTAACATGCTTTTACATAGAATAGGAGGCTACAGGTGCTGAAACCTGGAATAATGTCCCACCAGCTGCGTGCCTAAGATAAGGTTTTGTCATTGCTGCGATGCTGGGCACGGTTTCTGTAGCTGATGCTCTCACCATACCATTAGGTCTGTTTAGGGGTTTGCTTTGGGGGCATTTGAAGGAGTTTTTTGCCGCTGTTAGGCTCCTGTTTAGCTCAGGAGCAGGTTTAGTCCAACCGCCGGACCGCTACCATGGAAACGTGACACGTGAGCCACGGGGAGATCACGTGTGTGCAGATCACGTGACGGCGGCTGCGATGGCCGAGGAGGAGCGGTCGCTGCTGGGTTCCGTCGGTGGTGACGATGGCGGCGGTTCTGCGGAGCCCGTCCGTTCCCTGCCCTCCGCCTGCGACCCGCGGTGCTTGCCGCACCGGCTCATTGTCCTCACGCTCATGTGCTTCCTGGGCTTCGGTGGGTGGCGGCGGGGGCGTGCGGGTGCCTGTGGTACTGGGGGCAGGGCTCTGAGGCATCCCCTTCTCTTTGCAGGCAGCTACTTCTGCTACGACAATCCAGCGGCTCTCCAAACGCAGGTTCAACGGGTGAGTGGCTGCCTTCGGCCAGAACGGGGTTACGGGGTGAGGGAAGCACGGGCAGCGGCGGGGTCGGACAGCGTGCTGCTGCTCCTTAAGTAGCTTTGCTTAGATACTTGTTCGGTGTCCCTGTAATTACCTTAAGAGTAAGTACTTTTTTTTAATTCCTCTCTCCTTTATGTAGGATATGAAGGTGAACACAGCTCAGTTCATGGCACTCTATGCTTGGTATTCCTGGCCTAATGTGGTTCTCTGCTTCTTTGGAGGTTTTCTGATAGACAGAGCTTTTGGAATACGGTAGGTGTGATCATAGTGTCACTTACCTTCAATGGGTGGTAAAACTTAAAGTGCATGTGAAGTATAGGCTGTGTAATACAGAGTTTTTCAAATTATAATAATGCCTTTCAAATTATAATAAGCTTTTCCAAACTTTTTTCACATGATCTTGGAAATTCCACTGGCATAAATGAGCTTCCTTCTCTTAAATAAAGTTCCTTCAAAAATGGCATCCTGTACTACCATTTTTTTAAGGAAGCTGTCAAGTTGTAGCATTTATTACAGGGATCTTTTATTGCATATTAGTTCCACTTGTTCCCTTGCTGTAGGTCTAATGTAGTGTCTTATAGGGAAAAAAGGTTCTAGCTATGCATTAAGTGATTTTAATTTCCTTACAGGTTGGGCACTATAATATTTAGTATCTTCGTTTGTGCTGGGCAGGTAAGTGCAAATGAGAGGGTGAAGGGTGATGCTTGTCTGAATGTTCTTTACTGGGGCTGGGGAGAAAAAGCCCAGATGGCCTTTTGTGTAGTGGTGGGTATTTCAGATGGGAGTAGGCAGGTGAAGAGGAATGAAACGGGTGAGCCCTGGGTTTTACTGGGGCAGTTGGGAACAGATGAGGTACCTGGGAAGAGGGGACCTGGAAGATGAGTGAAATAATGTAAAGGAATCAAATGTTTTATTTGTTTGTTGTGAAACTACTATGTAGGTGTATTTGGGTCGGGTATGACGGTATGGTGGAAACATGACTTGAACATTTAGAGGTGTTTCTAAGCTAAGTTTCAGGGTGGGTCAGGTTGGATATCGTTTAGCCAGCTGAATGATGAACAAGGCCAAGGGAGCAAAGGCTATAAGCTAGGAATGAAGTGGGTGTGAAGTATTTGTGCAGATCTGGGAAAGAAAGAGCATTTTTGTATCTGTTTTGAGATGGTTCTGCTTTGTTCCATACTTCAAATATAAAATCAAGATTTTTCCTTAAACACTTGTTTGCCAGGTAGTTTTTGCTTTGGGAGCACTCCTTAATACTTTCTGGCTGATGGATGCAGGCAGATTCATTTTCGGGTAAGTCTAGAAGAGCGTAGTATTTGCTGTCTGAGGTAAGGACTGGCTTTGTGTCCTAGAGACCACTACCATGTGTACGCTCGGAGACAAAATCGCTGGATATTGAGGCATCTATAAAGTTGAGGTATGCAAGATCTTCAGTTGTGTTCCCAGTCTAGTCTGAAGTTAGAAAACAGAAAAAATAGTACATTCAGTAAGCTGATAAAACTGTGTTACTCTTTTTAATTCTTACTTTCCTGAGTCTTTAGACTCAGGAAAGCAACAGCAAATACAACAGGGCTGCTACAGTGGCAGCAAATGTGAGAAGAAAAACCTCCTAGATGTAAATGTGCCAGAGCATGAAAATGTTACAAAATCTGACCAACTGAACGGGGGGTGGGCAGATGACTCTATGAAATTCTGACTCCAGGTAAGATGCCTACTTTTGGTTTCATTTAGGTCAGGTTTTATAACACTGCAGAAGAGAAATTATAAACTGCTGCTTACTGATTTAATTTCTCTAAATGACCAAAGGCAATTATAATTGGTTCAAGACTACTTAAGATACCTTGTACTCTCAATTATACTTAAGACCTTGCAATTCTTTTTTTGAATTGCCTTTTAAGAATTCTGTTGTCTTCTATATATGCATTAGATCTACTTACACACAGATATATTTCTCTGAAATAGTCATTTTGGAATTGCCAGCAGCTGATGGACTGCTTCCTATTGCTTTGCCTGTTGCAGTTAATGTGTTTTCTTTTGTGCCTTCCTTTTCTAGAATAGGTGGAGAGTCCTTAGCAGTGGCACAAAACACGTATGCAGTCAGCTGGTTTAAAGGCAAGGAGTTAAATCTTGTGTTTGGATTACAGCTAAGCATGGCCAGAATTGTAAGTGTAAAACTGTGTAGCTTTAATTTGTAGACCTTAGGGTGTGCGGTTTGTATGGGCAGTGAGACAGGTGGGAAACAGCATTTCTAATGCTTCTGAGTAGTTTTTGTAGTAAATAGGCAAAGGATACACAAGGAAATGGTTTAATAAGATTTCTTAGAACCTGTCAAACTTCTTTAGAAGACTGGTGGTGTTATTAATATAGACTGCTGGGTGGGACAGTCACATTGCTGTTTTTCATCAGATTGATTGTTGGTACAAGCACTTAAACTGCTGCTAGAGCTGGGTTTACACTAATATACCAGGCTGGGAATGAAGAGAGCAGAGACATCCCTCTTCTGTTAGGGCTCCTCCAGCAGCTTGTGGTATCTTAAACCGCTGCAGGTTATTTGCCTCAGCAAAAGAGAGTTAGATAGTCACAGCTGGGTCAGGCTGTTGCTAACTATCAGTTGCTGCATCTCAGCTGAGCTGCAGTTAACTGTCTTGTTAGCCTTCATTTTGGAGCTATGGACACCTTTTCTAGGGACAGAAGGGAGTTGGGGGAAGGTGCTTCTTCCTGGTGCCTGTCAGGTGGCAATCCTGTTTACTTTAACATGAGATACTAAATTTAATTAAATTAGTTTCTGAGCCAACACAGTGTATGATGTGGATTTTATGTCACTTTAATATCTCTGTTGAAACACAGTTCTATAAAATTTCAGTTTGTGATGGTATATTGTTGTTACAATGATGAATTTGTTACAAACGTGACCAAAACAGCAGGAAATAATTTTATGATTGGTGCTGATAGTTTATGATCCCTGCGTAGCGTCTTACCTGTTTGTTTGAAACAGTGTTCCATAAGCAGTTTGCCTAATGTTCCTTTTGAATTAATAGGATTGTGAAATGCATAATTGTTCACATGAGTCTGTTCTGCCTAGGGAAGCACAGTGAACATGAATATCATGGGATGGATATACTCTAGAGTTCGAGCTCTTCTGGGGTATACTGGTCCCAGTACTCTTGGGTTAACTCTCATGATAGGTCAGTAATACTTCGAATTGATGTCATCTGCTATTTTGGGCCTGTGAATGTTAACAGAATGCATACATGTTAATGTTTTCTCACTAACTTGAAAGTAGGATGCGTATGCTTGAGACTAGGAAGAGCAGTTCAAATACTGTTTGTATCGATGGCTAATATTCTTATACAGAGTGTATGATTACTGCATCTGCTATAATGTTGTGTGATTATTTGCCAAACTCAGGTTTATATCTTATGGAGATGAAACACTTCATGTGCTTTGAGTAAGGGACAGACTTGAAAAATACTTCTGAAGGGTATCATGTCAAAGCTTGCATGTAGTTGTCTGATGTGTAAAAGTGAAATTTCCACTGCCTTTGGATCTTTTCCTTCAGCTGTGGGTATTGAGGGCCTGGTGCTGGTAACAAGGCACAGGGTTTTTTCTCTTATTACAGGGTGCAGATAAGGAGCTTGGCTGTGCTGAGTGGGAGTAGTGGTAATGTTTTAAATAAATATTTTAAAGAAAATGAATGTAGTTACATGTTTGTAATCCAGTCAAAGGTAGATGTCTCATGTGGTAGGCTTCAGTATTTACACCTTATTCTTTGAGTTGTATAGCTATTAAGTCTTACATATAAGAGAAGCTGGTGTTAAACCTAGTTTTTGTTAGATATGTAAAGGTATGCTAAGCTAGTTGTGCATAAAGCTGAATTGCTGCTTGACTCAACAACTAAACATGTCGCATTGCCTTCTTGCAGGTGGCGTAACATGTCTCTTTTCACTGATGTGTGCATTAATCCTTGCTTATCTGGACAAGAGAGCAGAGAAGCTCCTTTCTAAAGAGCAAGGGAAAACAGGTGAGTGGGAGCGTGGTGTGGCTGAACCTACCTTCAGCTTCATTCTAGAGCAAACCCTTTCAGTTACACTCTGTGCACTGTGCAGGTTTGTGTTTTAGGTAATTCAGTGGCTGCTGTGTCTTTTTCTGCAGTTGTCTTTAATAATAATTTTTAGTTCCTTTTAATATCAGTAGGAAGTTTCAGAGTTTTAAACACCAGTTTACAGGCAGATGCACTGTAATCTGCTTTATTTATAAAGCATGCGGAGAGCTTCCCACTTCACAACAATTTGATCTGCATCATTGTGTCTAGAATTTTGTAAGTGTGCAAAACCATGCAGCTGTTCTCTGTCAGCATGCGGTGTTTTGAGTTTTCCATGTGAGAGAATTCAGACTAAGTAAAAAAATAAACTCAATTTGAGGTCCAGGTAAGAGCATTTAACATGAAACTTCAGACATGAATTTTGCTAGCTGGGTAAAGATTTCCTTGAAAAAGTGGTTTGTATTTAATTCTGATGCATAAGACTTTTGGAGGCTTTAGAGAACTTGTACATTCAGCTTAATGTAAAAGGGACAATTTGTTCTTGACTTTGGTATTGTTGATTTAGCACTTGTATATTCTTAACTGACTGTGTAAATTTTAAACAAGGGAGTAGACAGTGGCAGGAATATATGTGTTAGTAATGACTTGTGATCACCTTAATGTTTAGTCAATGTGGATGAATTTTAGCTATGCTTATGCTGGCTGAAACAGTATTGTCTCTTGCCTCACTCCAGGTGAACTGATTAAGCTAACTGATGTGAAGGACTTCTCTTTGTCCTTGTGGCTTATATTTGTAATCTGTGTCTGTTACTATGCAGCAGTTTTTCCTTTCATTGGACTTGGAAAGTAAGTATTTTCCACTTATGTAGCTATTCCCCTTGAATGTGGCTAGGGGCTTAACTAGATACTGGTGAAAATGCTAGCATTATTGCTACTAGTATTTAAGAATCACAGATGCCTACAGAATCCCTGGTCTCCCAGCAAGTCTGTGCTGTGGTTTGTCATATAGTTCTGTGACATTGTTCACTATACTTGTGATACAAATAAACACAGCTCTTACGTCTTCCTTATCTGTCGAGCTTTGTGGGAAATGCCATTGCTTAACATAGGCTGAGCTGTCAGAACTCCAAAGCATAATGCATGCTCCATTTCCTGATTAAAAGTTGGTACAGATTTAAAGCATGGCGTGAGTTTTGGTGTGGGAAGCTGCAGACAGCTGTCGTATAGAACTCCTTCCATATGTGTAAGCTATTAACTGAGACATGGGGGTTTAAATATAGTTACAGCTTTGGACTGAAGTTCTCTTACTGTGCTGACTTTGGTATATTTATCATGTTGAAACTTGGGGCATTCATATGTAGGTTTCCCTTTTGAGCCACATTACTTGACCTACAATCTCCATCAAATGGCTTTTGAATATATTTGGATTTAAAAACAGATCCCTTGAGCTCAATGTGTGTTTTATAGTGAGTGAGATGGAAAAGTCTGAGAGACATTGCAGTCAGCAATGCAGATGTCTATTTTTTGCTTGTGCATCCTTCTGTATTCTAAAAATTCTCACTCTCTTAGAATACTCTTACTGCTAATGTCTTATTATTGGGTTATATGTTGGTTATGTACTTTGGCTGTTTTCCCCAAAGTGTAATTTGAATAGTCCTTAGACACAAATTTGTAGAGTCTGATAATAAGCTCCTAAATGAAATATAAATGACGCTCTGTGGTGGGATGTTAATGTCAAACCTATATAGCTTTAATATATATTTTAAATTTTCTTGTACACTAGGTTCTTGTGTCTTTAGTTTAATTTTGTGTCTAGCTTAATTTTGCTTTCATGTCTGTGCATTTTTCTAAATCTGTTTTTTTTTTTTTCTTTAGGGTTTTCTTTATTGAGAAATTCAAATTCTCACCTCAAGAAGCAAGTGCAATTAACAGGTATACTGTGGTTGATTTAGTAAGTAAATGTGCTGCTGCTGTGTTCTAGGGGGATGTGTATCTTTGGGCTCTGACCATGTGGGAGGTTTTGGATCTACTGTTGTATGTGGTGACTTGTATTAAGTGGATAGATAGATTTCAGATGTCTCAAGGCATAATTGTCTTGCATATTCACACTGAGGAATTAGAAAGAAAAGGCTCTGTCTGAAGGCTATTGTTTTCTTCTGAGTAACAAAAGCAGTTTAATAGCAACACTAAATAAACTAAATTTTCCTAGTCTGAAGATGAATTTTTGATGTGGAAAACCCCCAAACAAATAAAAACAAACAACAAAACACTTGGTGGTATCTGATTCCAAAAGCTCTGAGTATGTTACTGTTTCCTTGGATGTCAAGTGTTTTCATGTCCTCAGATATTTTGGGAGTTTTGAAATCTGGAGTCTGTTGCTACAGGGGATTTTTGGTGTATTTTTTCTTATGGCCTCACAGGTAACAAGGTAATATGGTGTTTTATCTGGAAACAGCTGTACTGTATAGCACCTAAAGCTATCCCTGGCTAGACAGTGTTCAGTTCTCTATTTTTATTCTTTTGTAGTATTGTGTATATTATATCGGCACCCATGTCGCCAGTCTTTGGACTCCTGGTGGATAAACTTGGGAAGAATATCATCTGGGTTTTATGTGCTGTAATAACTACACTAGCTTCTCATATTATGTTGGCTTTTACCTTCTGGAACCCCTGGATAGCAATGGTAACTATTCTTTCTGACTTATAGCTATATATGATAAAACAGGAAATAAAATTGATCCTGAATTGTTTTGCATAAGTAGCCACTGTCTTTGACTCTTTAGAAAGTCTTCAAAACCTGTTTTGATATCCCCAACTTTAAGAAGGATACACTATTTGAAAGTGAGTATGAAGACGGTGAAAAAACAAAGGATGCATAATACAGGCAAAACTATCATTAGCTATCTGTGGCCTAAAGATAACATTTCAGGTTTTGGTGTTTTGTGGAGAGAGGCACTAGATATTTATGTGTGTTTTGAGGTGGAAAAGACTGGCAGCTGCTGCCTGTAGCAATAGTTCTATAGCTGTTTAGTGCAAAGAGATGTTCAGCTTCTTAGAAGGGTGGGATTAGACTGGAAGTCTGTATGGAGTGGCAATTCCTTGTCCTTTCAGAGAAGTCTTTAGTTCATCGCAGTATCTGTGTTTTGATGGTGCTGTATTGCAGAGGTCTGTTCTCATGCTTTGTGGACACTACTTACACTAGCTATTGCTAGGTTACTGTGCTAGATGCTTGCTTTTCTCCTGAAACTTGTTCTTTTGGTGTAGTTCTGCTTATTACTATTACTTAAACTGTCTCTAATGCACTGTATTGGATAGCAGGAAACTTCAATAAAAAGCTTTGTTATTGATTTCCCCTTCCTAGGGCAGATTCACTAAGAAATTGCTTTTGAACTAAGGTTTACAGGTTTAAATACAGTACTTACCAGCGTATCAGTGTTTAAAAATAGGGACCTTGTTTTTCAGGTATTTTCTAGTGAGTTGCAGCATTGATCTTTTCCATTAGGTATTAAAGTCAGGCTCTTAATGCTAATTAGGGTTTAGTTTGTGGGTCACTCCTGGAAAAACTTCTTTCTCCTTCTAAATGTGCATATGTATTTAGACCAATATTGCAAAAGGTGTTAAGTGTTGGGTTTTTTTTGTTTGTTTTTTGTTTTGTTTTTCTCCCTTTTGGGAGAAGGGGAAAATCAATATGTTTATTTGTTATAACTTTAGAGCAGAAATGCTTGTCATCTAATATCTGTTGAATTGTTCTTATTTCACACCAGTGTTTGCTAGGAGTGGCGTACTCACTGCTTGCCTGTGCCCTGTGGCCCATGGTGGCCTTTGTTGTTCCAGAACACCAGTTGGGAACTGCTTATGGCTTGTAAGTACTTAAATTTGTCCATCTGTGCTGCTTTACAGTGACTATGTCCTGATACTATTAAACCACTGAATATCAAGCAGTTACATGTTAATGGTTATGAATTTCTCCAAGTTCCATCTTGCAGGAAGTGTAGTTTCAGCATATGTGTAGTAGAGCATGTGGTTGTGTAGATCATAGTATCATAGAATGGTTAGGATTGGAAGGGGGGTTAAATATCATGTACTTCCAACCCTGCACCATGAGCAGGGACACCTTCCAACCAGGTTGCTCAAAGCTCCATCCAGTGCACAGAAACCTGCAAAAATGCAGAGTCATGTGTCTGTCATATGTCATAGTGAACGGAGAGAAGTTAATCTTCTTGTTTGACCAGTGTCATTAATGTTTTCTTTAAAAAGGAATTTCTACACAGTGGTAATCCTTTGTTTATGTGTTAGCATGCAGTCCATCCAGAATCTCGGTCTGGCAATTATTGCTATAGCAGCAGGGATGATTCTGGACACAAGAGGATACTTGTTTCTTGAAGTCTTCTTCAGTGCTTGTGTTTGCTGTAAGTACTAAAAACATTGGAAGTGAATTCTGTGCATTCAGGAAGCTTTATCAGGCTTTTTTCTTGATATTTCTTGTAAGACAGTAATACCTCCTTTCTTACAGTTAGGTAGAGGTTTCAACTGGGGCGATGTTGAAAGTAACTGAAACCTAGTGAAGTGTTTTGTGGTTTTATTGAAGTGATTTATTGTAAGTAGTTTTGATGTCTTGAGAAAAGAGAAGTGAGTGAAAGGGTAGGTAAATGATACTCTTAAAGGCTGTGTCTGAGGGCTGTTTTTAATGTAACTAAAACTAGAGCAACCTTTTCTGAGTTACCATGCTATTTACAAGCATAATGGAATTTTCCAAAGGAGTTAAGAGATGCCGCTGACAAAAATCTCCCATTAGTTACAACTGTCATGAAAAATCTTGGTTGTTGCTCAGTTGTATGTTAAAGCTGTTCTTCTGTTGTAAATTTGTCGGCTAAAACTGCTCCTCTTTCTTTTTTTGTGTTTTTTTTTTTTTTGTGTTGTTTTGGTTTTGGTTTTTTGTTTGTTTTTTAGTGTCACTAATAGCTGTAGTCATGCTGTATTTTGTGAACCACCTTACAGGTAAGCAAGTGTTTTCAGCTTCTCTTGATACTTATTTTTATCATAATTCTTGAAGTTATCAAGCTGAGTTTGATAACTTGATATGCAGGTAGTGTTGTATAGCTCATGGCTTTGGTACCAGGAGCATCTCTTGATGAAGTCAGTCTCTGTAACATCATCTTTGTCAATGCTGTAGTGTGTAACACCCTGAACCTTGCTGTGATGTGAAGCCTTGTCACAGGGCAGGGGTACCTATCCCTTCAGCTGGCTTGAACAGATGTGTGGGGTATTCTGCAGCTTTTTCTAAACTGTGTATCAAACTTGACTGTGTGCATATCTGCAAATATGTTAATTCTATAGACTTTTCTTCAAATATCAGTGTTCTTTCTCAACTGTTTTTTGAAGCAGTTACTACTGAAGGACCTGGAACGGATATTAATTTATTTTTTTCAAAGTTGCTTCCACTTTCTTTAGTTTTCAGGAGTGTTATGGTGAGTTGTAGAGAAACTTCATTGTTATTCAACAGAAAACTGGATCAGGTTGGAGAGCTTAGTTTGGGTTCTGAATTTGCGTGCTCAGATGATTATGAAAACGTTGCTCTTTACCTCAGTTTCTACTTTTGTGTAATTACTCTGCTGATTTCTTCTGTAAAGTGCTCAGAGAACTTCTGTAGAGAGGTATGATACCAAAGATACAATACAAAAAGACCAATTTTAAAAGTTTCAAGTGTATTCTACTTCTGTTGCAGGTGGTGATCTCAACTGGTCTGCGAAGAAAAGGGAAAAACTGCAAAAAGCAGCTGCAGCTGAGTAAGTATAAAGAACAGTGTCCTTAGGAAATGTTTAACCTGAAGTGATTAAGTAGATTACTGTCTGAAGTCAGTCTCTTGTAGGTCTGACATTTGTACTGAATGTTATTTTCTTTCTTACCAGTTAGTAGTAGGATTTCATATTCCTGCCTCCTCTAAATGGATAATTAGAGGAAGTAGCAATTAACCAGGTGTCCTTTCCTGGCACTCTTCCTTGCTATCTTCTTTGTTTTAGTGGCCTTCCAACTGAGTGGAACTGAAGTGTGTTTAAAAAATGTTGTATTGTTTATTTAAAAATGCACTTCATTTATGGTGTGCAACTGGCCCAGTTAGCAGCAAACGTGACCTGGATTTAATGTTAGGTAATGCATAGACCAACTTTTTTTGAAGTGTCATTAAAAGCTAGATTTCTCTTCAGAAGAAACTGCACTTCAGTCACTTACCTTTCAGTTTCAGCATGCTCCTGTTGCTATCTTATTTAGTAGTCTTAATTCAGCTTGTCTCTGAAAACTGTGACTTGAGTCTAAATTGCTATGCTAATATGAAACAGTTTGTGATCAGATTTCTGTCAGATATTGTTGATTACTGTGAAAGAATTCAAATTTTTAGAAAGAAAATGGGGCTGGTATTTCAATAATGTGGAATCCACTTCCTTTAAAAGGAGATGGAGCACTTGAGGTGTGCTTAGGGCAGAAATTGTCGAAATAGGCAAATTTCAACTGTTCATCCAATTAAGCAGATTTCATTCTGTGGGAGACTTGTACGTCCTACTTCCTTCTCTACAGAAAATAAAGAAAGTGACACTTCAGAATAGTAACTTGCAAAGTTCTCTTCCTTGGTCTTGACAAAACATGGGTGACGTGTTAAAGGTCCTTTGCTGTGCATAGCCCTAACTGCTGGAATGGAGTAGTATTGCTTTTTAAGTGTTGCTTGATCAAACATGAAGGTATCAGTCCCTTGCTGTTGGGATAGCTCCTAAGTTTATCCACTCTGCACAGTAGAAAGTATACTTGTTTCTTTTTTTTTTTTGTTTGCTATCTGAGAATGCTAAATGAGGGTAAAGCTCTTGATGCATATGGACTGCTGTACAAGGGAGTCAAGGGTTTCAGAATAATTGCCTTGTATCAGGGGAAGAGGAAGGGAAAAGCATTGTATGGCAAAGTCCATTCAGATGTCACCTTAAAGGTGAAACAAAAGATTCTTCTGCTCCAGTTTCTCCATTATGTACTTAACATATGTACTTAATTATGTATTGGTGGAAAAGGACCTGGGGGTGCTGACGGCCACTGAACATGAGCCAGTTTGTGCCCAGGCAGCCAAGAAGGCCAACAGCACCCTGGCCTGTATCAAAAATGGCGTGGCCAGCAGGGCCAGGGCAGTGATCGTCCCCCTGCACTCAGCACTTTGATGCCACACCTTGAATACTGTCTTCGGTTCTGGGCCCCTCGCTGCAAGAGAGACACTGAGGTGCTGGAGCATATTCAGAGAAGAGCAGCAAAGCTGGTGAAGGGCCTGAAGCACAAGTCTGATGAGGAATGGCTAAGGGAACTGGGGTTGACTTGAAACAAAAATCAAAACGCCTGTCAGTAAGGTCTAGTTAGGTGACTTGTGGGGTTTAATGTGAATTTTTTTTTTTTGTCCTAATTTGTGGGCTTTTTATACAGTAGTCTTGAGGAAAACTCAAGGAAACTAAAACCTCACCAGACCTGGTGAGTGTCCTAGCTTAGTTGTGATGAACATCATCCTTGAGTAAAAAGGTCACAGGCAGTTTTTAATGCAAATGCACCAACAAACCCCAAAGCCTTGCACCCAGGAGGAGTTCTCTGTCCAAGCAGAGCTGTTTATCAGTCTGTCTGGCCTGTGTGAGATGTGTAACACTTCCAGTATTTACTATGAAAGATGGCTTTGTATTTGTGTATGCTGTGGGATATAGTGCTTTAGAACAATATTTTCAGTAATTTTTATTACAATATTTTTTTCAGAAAAGAAATTTGAATAGCAAATATCATCCAGAAGTGGGGAGCATTTGATCAGCATCATGACAACTTGAAGAATTGTAGTGTTGTGTAGTTTGGTCACTGCACACTAGCTCTTTGGAAAAACCACTAACATGCAAGGGGGGTTTACAGTAAATGGCTGAATTTTATGCTTTGTAATCAGTTTTAACCAATACCAAGTTATCTCTTAGTTTGAACAGAGTGGGTTTATAGCGTTTTGCACTGTTTAAGCTCTGTCATTGGAGAGGGTAGTCTGCAATCTGAGACAAACATGTTCATCTTAAGATAAAGGCTAGCACGAAAGTGTCTTTTATGCGCAGCACTATCATCTTGAGGGTTGAGAATTCTAAATGTAATAGCATTTAATGTTCTGTAGTAAGGTTCATTGCCTTACAGAGCTTAAAAACGGGTCACTTATTGCCTTTATCACTGTCTTAACACAAACCATTGTCTTAAGCAGAATGTATTTAGAGCTTCATTTGAGTTTCTCTTTAAGACTTGTATGGGAAAAGAGCTATTATGCTCTGGTCAAATACTTTTGTAGGAGACTGCTGTTAATTCTGAAGACTGCTGAGCAGTCTTTTATTTGCATTTTTGACAGTTGATTCTTTTTGTATTGTAATCTTTATTTTAAGGAGTCAAAGCTTGTTTAATAAAGAAATAGTAAAAATTGTTGGAAAAGCTCACTGAGCACATTGTAATCTGTGAAAACCAAAAAGTTTACCTTTCTACCAAAGTCTTGCAATCTAAATAAAAGGAAACTGCAGAAAACAGCCTCTCTCCTTTTTTACACTGAATTAATCCATACACATCTTAGTCTCACTTAATCTGATATCCAGTATTCATCTATAATTTTACAAGAATATTCTAGTTATTAAAAATAAAACTGCATACACAAGAGAAGTTGCTTGGGTTTGCACTCATCAGTGCAAATATCTTAAACCAATTTTCTTTTCCAGAGCAGAAGAACAAGAGAAACTCAGACGTCAAAATGAAGATGACTTGGCTAAGTTACGGCCAAAAGCTGATGACTTTAGTTTAAGGAATAAATATCTCTCCAAACTAGGCGCTCAGGTATTAGTAACAAAGTAGAGGTTTTAATAACTGGGAATAGAACAATGAGATAATTATTTTAAGAACTCTGTTTGCTTCAAATAGCCAGGAAATCAACCTCTGATTAAAATGCTAAATATATGCTTGTTCTCAGAAATCAAGTCTCACCACTGGTAATTAAAAATCTAATGAAGAAAATGAGTCAACCTAGTAAGCAGAGAAGAAGGCATATTATGATGCATGATTTTTTTAATTTTATCTTTTTGCAGCTACCTGATAATTACTGTTCCTATTTATCAACAATGGCACACAGAAGCGTGTTGAAATAGCGTCTTGCCCTACTTGCAAAAGCAGAAATACATGGAATCTCCTAGTACACAAAACTTTGTTTCCAGTACTGACAAGTACCACAGCAGAAGCAGAGTGATGCACCATGCTTTTCTGCAAACACAGATCCTATTTTTAAAACGCTCGGCTTAAGCTCCTCCTCCTATCACACATGATGCTCATGAAGAACCATCTGTCTGTTTATTTGAACCCATGAGCTATGTACTACATGCTCCTGTCTAAGATGCTCAGTGAGTAGCTTGAGACAAAAGCTAAGACTTTAGCTTCCTACACAACGATGTCTGAAATGTGAAAGCTTTCTTTCAGTAATCAAATTGTAGTGAAATGAGCTTTGGTATAGGTCTGGGTTATTTAGCCTCAAGTTAGACAACTTTGTTTCTATATTTGACAATGGTCTGTTTCATTTTTCTTACAGAAAAATGTGAGGAAAGGCTACCATTCAAGTATTTCGGAGGAAACTATGCAATTCCAGTATTACAGTTCAAAAAATGTTAGCTCTTAAATGTAATGCTAGGTCATGGATTTAGCAATAATCTCATGTAAGTCCTGATTAATGTGAAAAATAACATTTTTAAGACGTGGTAACTAAAACTATGGAAGTCTGTTGCTGAACAGCTAGTTCCTAGTAACTCCTGCAGAGTTCAGTCTTTGACTTGTTACTCATAAAGACTCACTGATGTAATTGGACAAACTATTCCTAAACAAATCTAATCTTTCTTTAAAAGGCAAGAGCATCTGGCTGGCTGGAACACTAGGTAAACCAAAGAAAGAGCCGCTTGTAGAGTGTGAGGTGCGCAAGGGAGTGAGCTTTCCTTGGCTGACTTCAGGGAGTCCTTGTGTGCACCAAAATGCTGAAGAGCCTTTGACTGATTGACTGCAGAGAAAGTACTTTGTTATAAAAAAAAAAATGTTATATTTGTAATTTTTTTTTTTTTTTTTTCCTTCAGTAATTTAAGCAGACCTTCTGGAACTTACGGTCTTAAGGGGTTTTTTAAAGATACTTTTCAGTGAAGATTTCTTTCATGCTCCTGAAAAACCAAGATCATCTTCCTGAAGGAATAAGGCAGGACTATGTTTGTTAATAGTTCTGTATTTTGAAGAACAATCTATGAAAAATCTATCTGAATTATGCTGAACTTGCTGCTGAAGGGGGGTAGTACACTGACCTGTGATAATTCTTATTGGTGCTTTCTGTGCTCCCTGTGAGAACTGAATGCTATCAGCTCTGAGACTGGTTGATACAAGTCAGTTTATGTTTCCTTGTAGACTTGTGACTGCTGGATCTTTTTTAATAAAAGTCTTAAATGGACCCTGGCACCAGTGTTTTTCTTACCAGACTGGTTAGTGATGTTTTGTTGCCCTTGGTGATTGTTGAGACTTATACATGCCTTTTAATTTTTTTTAAACAAAGGATGATTTCTGATTTACCCTGAGAAATATGTAGAGTTTCTGGGGAAGTGTATATTTGAGGATCCAAAGGCAAAGTTTCCCTCAGTCCCCCCTGCTGATGGGTTGATGCATTTCCCTTACTTGGGAAGGGAGGGAATTAGATTATTATTCATTTCCTTTAGCTTTCCCCCATTAGCTTCATCTCCTGCTTCCCCCTAATTCTGACATGTCATGGTTGTAGATAACTCCTTCGCTATTACCTGTAGATCAGCATTTTGTGTGTGGCATGACAGACAGCAACTGTGAACTTGTGTTTTTGAAACTTTATTTTAACTTGCTAAATTCTCTGTATCCTTAAGCATCTTGCTAAAGTATTGTGGTGGACTTCTGCAAATGGTGTAACTTTCTGCATCAGCTCAACTCCAAATGCCTTTGCTTTTGAGGGGTTTCAGCCCATTGATTCCCTTTTACCTTGCTTTTTTCAGTTGTGGATATGGAGCATGGGAGCTATCTGGCTTTTGTTCCCTTGTAAAGCCTTCCTCTTTCTATCAACAGTCCTTTTGCTTCTAGCCCTACATTAGAAAGTCATGACACTATTTGTCCTTCAGACATCCAATGTGTACTTCATAGTTTCAGGTTGATTATCGAAAGGAAAATGGGGTTTTAAATTCTGAAATGCAGTTTCTTTTTTGATAGAGAAAATTGGATTGTGATTGTTGCAGGAGGGGTAAGGCCAGCAGCTCCAGCAAGTGAGTGGGCTGCTTGCCTTGGCTAGGGCAGGGACTGTCTGAGCATGTGCTGCTGCAGTGTTACTTGACAATGTCTGTGCAAGTCCTGCTGCAGTGAATTTGGAATGGCTCGAGCTGAAAGCTGTTTATCTTTGTAAGACTGCCAGGTATTTTTTGCCCCTGCAAAGCTTCCCTTAATGGCTTCTACCCCCACCAGCCTGAGAAGCTGTTGGTAGAGTACAGAGAATGACTTTCCTGACTTTGATGGGCTTTTTTTGAATACCGACTTTATGGGTTGGGCTCTACTGGTCTGTAATGGTCTGACTAAAATCTGCTGGTGGATATGCACACTCGTCTGGAGATATTTATAGAAGAGTTAGTAAACATGGTAATAAACAGTAGTTCAACGTGGTATTTTGTTAAATTTATCTGAGCACATTTCCAAGGGAGGTGTAACTTATGAAGACTATAAATGGTGTTACCCATCTCTGCTATTACTTCTGCTCTCATGTGAGGTAACCCTGGGCATAGGGGGCTCCCAGAGCTGCTGTGGCTTTTGGGTGATTCTGTTCTTTTCCAGTGGGTGTGGTGTTTGGTTCTGATTTTATTTTTGTTATCTTTTAATGTCTTTTCTCCTTTTGACATGTCTTTTCTTCAGGGGTTATTGTTGGATGTTTCAGTAGGCTTTCTCAGTTAAAAAACTGGTTAATATTTCATTGTGTATCTTACCACTGTAGGTGCTCTTTTGTTGCTTTTCCTGTTGTGCAGATGGTCAAGCAAAGAGGCAAAGCACAGCTATTCAAATGAGCTGAAAGGTCCTGAAAGTTGAATGTTATGAAGAAGTTTTGAACAAACAGGACCCAGTTTCTTGGGTTTTCTTAAACTTGCTTTCTCCTACCTCTGCTACCTTGTCTCTGCTCCTCAGGTGTAGAAGGGGACTGCTTTTCTGCCTTTTTTTTTTGTTCTGATGCTTGTGGGGGATGTGGTCAGGCAGCGTCCCAGTTGGATCATTTGTTCTCAGCCTCAAGGACAATTCCTCTTATGCTTTTAGTGTGTTTTCTAGGTCTCATGTGGCTGGCAGCTCCTGTTGTCTCACCTTGCTTCCTCTCTGAATAATTGCTGCCCCCAGCTGGCTTGAGCAAAGAAGTGTGACTCAGCCACTGTGGGCAGCGGTGGGTCTGCAGTTGCCTGTATCCTAAGCAATTGGCACTTCCTGGGAACAACAGATTAGGTTTTTGTTATGGTACCTGCCAAGGTCCTTATCAGGTTTTTGCACATTAAGTTTTGTACATATAGCTTGTTTCTATCCCATAACTGACATTCTAGGAGGGAAGAAATTAGAAGCTCCATGCTCCTCTGAGCACTGGGTTAGCTATTTTATTGAGCTGCATTTGTGGAGAGAACAGAACAGCTTGATCCA
The DNA here is from genome assembly GCF_028554395.1 of Pezoporus wallicus. Classification (NCBI taxonomy): domain Eukaryota; kingdom Metazoa; phylum Chordata; class Aves; order Psittaciformes; family Psittacidae; genus Pezoporus; species Pezoporus wallicus. Next base: position 1,371,211 of record NW_026641037.1, on the reverse strand, counting down.
GACTGTTACTGCAGTGGCAGTGACTGTGCTGTAGGTGTGGCATTAAAATGTGACCATATGGTCATAGAATCATTTGGGTTCAAAAAGAGTGTTCACATTTCTAATTGCCTTATGTTAGGCAAACCCCTGCTTCTTGGCTACTGAACTCCCTGAAACCTTTGGCACCTGCTGTTGTTATGAACTGCAGGGCAGCCAAGCTGCGTTTGAAGGTACTGTGGAGGTGCTGTTACCTTTTCTGAAATGCACTACGTGTAAGGTAAAAAACCACCCCTTTCCACAGTGCATTTAGTGTGAATAGTCCTGGCTAGCATCTGGAGGGGTTGCTACCCTTTAACAAAGGTGCTGATGTGATGGACCCTATCAAGGAGATAGCAGCTAGGTGGTAATCATCCTTGAAGTAGCTTTCTGAAATATGCTCATAGCATTTAAAAAATTCATTATCTAGCTAATGGCTGGAGACAACTGCTTGCCTCTGTTCCGGTGTCTTCCTAAGTTATTCACTATCTTTTTCTTTACAGCCCTCTTAACAACTGGAAGCAGTGTCTGTGCCTTTTGGAAAGGGTGCTTTTCAGCTTTATTTGGTTACAGCTGGCCAAGGAAATGATGACAACTTGCCTTTCAGTCCTTCATAAAAATACGACGTCTTCTCGCAAACTTCTCTTTGCTAGTTTGCCCTCATTCTGGGGGATTTGAAATTACGCTTTTTGGGTGTCTTTTAGTTGTTGTGCAGGTAAGTTTTATGGCTTTTCTCCAAGTATCACATATGGTGAAGTGGAACAGATCTGCATCACTATTAGAGGGCAGCAGGATGTGCTTCCTCAGCAAGGGGTCAGTCTTGCTGGGCATCTGTCCCCTCTGTGTTCGCAGGAGGCCTGGCTAGAGGACCTGCTTTGGGCAGTCTCGGCTCCAAAGTGAGCCTGGCTCCATTAGTTTGACTGGAAAGAAAGTAGAGGAGTGGGTCAATGTAGCTGTTGAGGCCCACCAGTGGCCTCCAGATCTTGTAGAGCAAACTCTATCACTTTAAGAGCTGGCAGTCAGCTACACAATACATGTCAATGAAGAGGTAAATTCTGTGGTTGATGTGAAATGGCAGTAAACAGGCAGCAAAAAGCCCACAGGCCAGGAGAATGGTTTGGATCAACTGGGCTCAGGCGGCAGTAAGGTGGGGTTAGTGTCTCCAGAGTGCCATGTGAGACTTCTGATCATCAGACCATAGCAGACTAAAATGATGAGAAAAGGAGAGAGGAAAACAGATGTGATGAGAGCCATGCCATAGGGGAAATAGTTGTGAGGGTCTCAAGGCTCATCATGTAGCAGACAGCATGGTTATTGATAATGCCACTGCGAGCATAGATCAAGATGGGCAGGAGCTGCAGGAACACAAATATGCAGGATGTATCCGTGCCAGTAGCAGCCAAGTGCCAGCTCTGGTAGGGTAGGAAGCAGATGGGATAGGAGATGCCTAGAAAGCAGTGGACACTGATGCAAGTAAGCAGCAGGATGCTGCTGTACAAGTTGTCATAAACCAAGAAATGTTCCTTGTTTGCAGAGCAGCTCTCCAAAAGGCCGCATGTTCTGCAGGATGTAGTTGATGATGAGCAAGGGCAAAGAGAAGAGATAGGGCCAGGTCTGTCACAGCCAGGTTCGCTAGGTGGATGGTGGTGCAGGTCCAGTCCTTGGCATGGCAACAGCTGAGCCACAGTATGGCCGCAGCATGAAGATCTAGCTATAAGGTGCAATAAGATGTATTTATAGCTTTCCACAAGAGGGCACAGAGCCTTTCCTGAGGCACTGTTCTCCATTTCTTTCGGCCCCTTCATTGCTGGGTGCAGCTTTAGGCACCATGTGCTGCTTTTCTGTTGCTTTTTAAAGCTTTCGCTCTACCCGCCAGAAATAGAAACACGAACACCCGACAAGTCATTTGCCACTCTTGCCCCTTGCTACCTCAAAGAAATCAGTAAAATCCTAATTAAAGTACACAACAACCTTCTGAAGAGATGAAACTGCAATGGAAATGGTGTGTCACTGTTACTGTTTGAATTAAACCAAAGCGGTGAGTGCTGCAAACACCTGGTGATATGCCCTTGGGCACCAACCAACACTGTATTGCAAGGGCGCTTCAATGAAGTTTATTGCAAATGCAGGCTCTGCCACATACTGAAATTCCTCTGAGTTTCGATTACTTGAGGAGGGCATTTGAGGAAAGGTCTCAAGTGAGCACCTGTTTTGCAAGAGGCAGTGCGTGAGTCTGCTGCTGGTTTGGCATTTCATGCAGGTTGGCTAAAAAGAGGTGAGTTTGCAACTTGCCCATAGCAGCACAAGAAAACAAACTCCATGGCTAGGCATAGGTGGCCTCGCTTGAAGACCCAGGCTGGGCAGGGGTTTGCTCAAAATGTGTGTGTGTTGTTTTTGAAGTTTGTACCCAATATACCCCCTGAATCTCCCAGGAGAGTGAGGAAACCATGAGGGGTTCATTAGCAGGGATCTTGTTCTAAAGAGGGCAGTGATCAAACCAAACCAAGAAATAACTGAATTTCTTTTTGTTCTTCATTCAGGGGAAAGTGTGGTAACTTCTGTGTTGTGGTCACATGAGCCAGACCTGTGGAAAAGCTTTTTCTCCTGGTGGAATGAGGACATGCCTGTTCTGGTGAGCCCCTGTGATCTCACCTACCTGGGTTGCTTGGTTTACATTTTCATGTCTGTCCCTACTTGGGCTTGTCTTCTGCTGTAAATCAATAACATGGCCCCCTCAGAGAATCTCTGACTGAGCTGCAGGCTCCTGGGTCATCACATCACTTCTGAGATCCTTCCTTGCCATGTATCCTGCAGTGGGTCCAGCTGTGGGAGGGTCCTGGCCAGCTCCTCTCTTCACGCTTCTGGCTGGTCCTCATCCTTAGATCAAAACCCTCCAGGCACTGACCCTGGAAAAGGGTTTTAGCCCTCACTAGCTTGTGATGTGAATAATTAAATATCTCAAAAGCAGTAATTTACTGCTTGGCTTTTGAATTATTGCACTAATTTGTTCCTAATCTGCTTTATGTGATTTGAGCTGCAAACTTTCACTTAAGTGAACTTAATATTTTGAACTCTGAAAGCTCTGAAAACTGTGCAATAAGGATACTATGTCCGTTGTATTAACTGGGAGCCAGTGCCCAGGGTTGCTGGGGCCAGCTCACTCTCTGAAGGTAGGGGACATACATCTGGATCAAGAGAGAAGAGGTGAGGAGTGAGGTTTACCCTAAGAAATGCTTCTGTTTCCTGGGTTATCTGTCACTAGAGGTCAGCACTGCAACGTTAATGTACAAGAAATGTTTCATGTATTAGGACAAAAAGTCATATTTTAAGTGTGCAACTGTTATCATTAATTTCTATCACTTATTTTTGTTACTTTGGAGGTTCATGTCCAAAGACAAATATTAATACTATCAGTCTTCATCCAGAAGAGGTCACTTTTATTTTTACTCATGCAAATAAAGCAGTGTAGGGTAATGAAGTGACCAAACTTGTGGGGTTTTAAAGCTGAGTTGCAGAATGGCTGTGGTTGGAAGGGACCTCTGGAGTCACCTAGTTCTGCTTGAGCAGTCATAAATGTGTTCTGCTACCCTTGCCTTCGGATCAATTTTTGAAAGAAGTACCTGCTCCTCACTGCTTTGTGGGATAAGCTGGTGGAGATGCTGGTTAACTCCGACCCAGCCCAGGGCGGAACTAACTCCAGTTTCTACCATCCCATCTGGTATGAATGCAGCAAGGCCTGCGGCCACTGTGTCTTCTCTTTGGTGCACATGCAGCAAACTGGCCCTGGCTTACAGGATGGGTGGCACTGCAGTCCCCTCCCCAAACTGGAGCTGTTGACTGACAGCATTGGCATCCTCAGCAAAAAATCCTTTTGATCCCAATTGGATGTGTTTTGTGAAGGCTGAAGTTGCATGAGATAATGTAGGTTTAAATTGTTGCTGGAGTGATCCCTGCTGTCATCCATTGTACAAAAAAACCCCAATTTTTTGTATCCATTGTATCAAAAAAATCCAGCCCTCTGGACTGGATGGAAAAGGAAGGTGCAGTCAAAAAAGTCTTTAAATTTTGCAGTTTAAGACCTAAAACATATTCTCCATAAAAAAGCGTTACATGTGCTTAGTGGCTTCTTATACAGTGTGTTCAAGGCACAAGGAGCACTGATGACCCTTTTCATAATCAGACCTCTTGTTTTCTGTAATTTCACTTCTGTGAAGAGCTCATTCTGTTGGTACAGTCTTGGCGGGTTGCAGCATGATAGAGAAGTTTCTGCTTCATGGAGCTTTGGTCCAAGCAGGTAGTTACATCCCCACCAAACCCTCACATCTCTTAAATTGAATGTTTCCAAGCTGAGTAAATTCTTTGTCCTCTCCATTTCACTGGGACTGATTTGGTACATGTCATTTGGGCTGCTGGCCTGGGAATAGTTCATGTTGGACATAGCGTGTTGTTCAGCGTGCAATTGAACGGTTTTGGGGTGCATGTTGTGGGGCAGCTTTGAGCGATCTGGCCGGAAAAGTACCACTGGAGAAGTTTCAGCTGGATCCTGTAGCTGGAGCTGACCTTTGGAGAAAAATATATGTATCCATTTTAGGGTATCTGTGGATTTTGGGGGTGACACCTCTTTGTTCTGCAAGGAAAAGGAGGGACCTTCCAGCAAACAGAAGGAAGAAATAGTTCCTGTTCTGTTTCCTCTGAACATGCAAATTCTACTCTTTCTGGTATTTTTACATAGCACCTGTGGATCTGTAATTATAAGGCTGTTCCTCAAATTGTTAAAATCTATGTTGTTATATTATCTTAATTAATGAACTTGTTTGCATATTTACAAAGCTCTGTCTGTAGATATAAAACAGCTGTTAATGTCAGTAATTCAGAAAGAGTGGAGTTGGCATCCTGCATTTCTCTTGTCAGGTGAAATGATGATTGAATATAACTGGCCACTTCAAATTAAGGTAAGTGAAGTAACTGCCTTAGAGCAGCTGGGGTGAAATGGCTCACTTATGGCTGCTGCAAATCGACGAAAAAAGTCTCAGATGTCACTTAAATGCTTATGGGAAATTGGTTAACCTACTTCATACTAAAGACTTAACGACTTTTTAAAATTCTACTTTATTCATTACATGTTATTTTATATTTTCATTACTATTATTCTTATTATTTTATGTTTTTAGATGGATACATTTTGGGGTATACTTTATAGCATTGCAGTGGGAATAAGTCAACTTAAATCTGATGGTCAAGGTGAAGTCTATTGGGGAATTGTCTTTTAAAATGTTTTCACAATGTTCCCCACTGGCCTCGTCCATTCTGGATGGCTTTGTGTGGCTGTTGGGTGATCTGTTACAGTCAGTATTTCTGGGTAAATCAACCCACTAACCCAAGCTGAAAACCATCTTGCTTGGCTTTGCTACTGCTTCAGTGTGAGCAGGCTGACTCGGGGTGACCCCTGTTTACTGTCCTGCATTTCAGACCTACATTGAATAGGTAGCTGAGAGTAAAACTTCGCTTGGTGATGCTTAGGCTATCAGAAACTATACTGTTTATAAGAAGAGCTCCCCAAAGCAGATTTTTCCAGTTTTTTTTATGTAAAATTCACTTAAAATAGTTTTTAGTGAGACTAGGGGTGATATCTCAGTGTATGAAAGCTGTCAGAAATGATTGATACACATATGAGAAGCTGAGTGAAAATGGAAGGGAAGATATGGCATTGCCAGGCTTCATTTAAATACAAAAACTATGCATTTAGATTGATTTATTTTTATGCCAATAGTTTCTGACATAAATATAGTGATATATAATGTATTGACTATAATGTCAACATTATTTTAAAGCTGACTCAAGGAAAAATATCTCATTGTTAGTGCTGAAATATAATGCTTTGTTCTGCAGAAGAGGAAAGCCTAAGATCAAATAACCTCTTTAAGACCCTTTGTAATGGCTCTTAAAATGAGTGAGTCACAGCAGAGATGACCTGTCCTGGGGCAGTCTGTTTCCTGAAATTGTTTTGGGACTTTCAGGGCAATAGGAGACTGAACAGGAGAAGCATATCCTGTGGCGCTCTGTGTGTGAATATATGTGAAGCATATCCAGCGCTGGATAGCCCAGCACTGCGGCTCATATCTTTGCTCTCTGTTTAGAGATATCCTAAACTTGCATCCACACTGCCCAGCAGGTTGGTCCTTAGTTTTTAATGCTAATCACACTTTTATACCATGCATTATGTATGTTGCACTATGTTAAACTAATGGCTTTCAAGTCTGTTGGCAATGTGCTGTTGCCTTCAGCCTATGCCAAGATGTCAAATGACCTCATTTGAATTTTGCTTTGAGGTATTTAATTTTTTATTTTGTGTTTTGGAGCTAACCTTGCTAGAGGTGGTGGAACTACTAGGTATTTTGGGATGAAAGGATAGCTGTTCATTGCCTGAACAGTCTAGTGCAAATGGGATTCACCCTTTTTCTTTACTGCCTCTGTTCTTTACCTTCTGTTCTGAATTTTCCAGGTCAAATCTCCAGATGTTCAAGTGAACCAACATGACCTTCAGGACCAGCTTAGCTGCTGTTGGCTGTAAACACCTGAAGTCAGTGGAAAACACAGGTTCATAATAGGTCTACCTCTCTCAATCCACACTCCTGTTGTTCTCCTGGAAGAATCTTCTGGTCTACTTCTGATGTAGATTCACGTCTTCCAAATTCTTCTGCATTTGCTTTATTTATTTTGTTTTAAAAATCAAACAACCAATACAAAGCAAAAAAACAAAAAGGTCAGAAAAAACCCTGAAAAGTTTCTTTTCCACTAAAACCACTTTGCAGCATTCAGCTGACTGGTGCCTTTGCATTCACTCAAGGTTAAGTATGAAAGCTTGGCTGTGCAAACAGTGGTGATACTGCACAAGGGTGGCTGCTGCACACTGGTGTGTGGTGTGGTCCTGCTGTAACCTGTGAACCATAATGACAGAGAGAGATTGGGTTAAATGAAGGCTTTTCTACTATTGTGTATATTGTTTCTTAGCTTATGCTTAGTCTGCTTATATTATGGCAAAGTTTAGCTTAGGTCTCCTTTTGCACCCTTTTTACCCTTAACATCTTTCTAGTAACTTATTCTGCACCTGTTTAACATTTGAAGTGGTTGTGGCTCATTGCTTGGTGTTACGGCTAAGAGAGAAGGCACTGCCTGTAGTTTTGCTTGCAGCCTTCTACTGGTGTACTGCTGGCAATGCTGAATATCTCAACTTGCTTGGGTGCAGATGTGCTGAGCACCTGCAGCTTCAGGAGCAGTCAGTAAAAGCTCCACCCGATTATCATCTCTGCAAATCACTGCTAGGTAACTCCATCTCACGCCCCACAACTGATGTCTGTGTTGGCTTTAGGTTGGGTTCAGCCCATTGCACAAAAGGGTGGGTGTCAAGAGTAAGACTAAGCAGACGACTTGTAAGTCCCTGGCTGCATAGGAAGCCCTAGTAGCAGGGCTGGGGTATTGCTGGATGCCTGGGGGAGTGGGGATGCTCAGGAGCAATGCTTCCATCTGGAGCTGGAACTGCCTTAACCACTGAATGACGCATTAATAATTGGACATATATGTTATGGTATATGATCATAATGGCATTATGGTCACTTCTGTAACACTACACCTATAGGTTTTGGCACATCAGGTACTATGACATTTCTATTCACAGATGAATTGTTTGGGAAGTGTCAGATGGAGAGCACTAGGCATAGATGTGAGTCTTTTCCTTTGCATGAATTTATTTTGTTCTTCCTCATTTTGTCCTGCATTATTTTACTTTCACTTTGTACAGGCTGCTGATATAAAGGGTTTATTCATGAGGTTAACCTAATTACTGTCTTCAGAAACAAAGCCTGTTTCTACAGTGAATATCCTTTTGATATCCATCATCTGAAGATTGCCTAATAAAGTTAGCAAATGGCCTCCAAATGAACCAAAATGATTCAGTATCTCATCTAGCAAAGAATGTATTATGGCTTTACCGGTACTGACAGAAATGTTTAAAATTCTCAATGCATTGCCGTGCTGGTGGATTAATATGCATTTTTCTGTCTTGGGATGAAAAACACCGTCTGGATTTAATGCAACACTTACAAAATTGCTGATGCGTGTCTCTGTTAAAGTTATTTTATATACACACTGGAGAGTTTACCAGAGACAACTGGAAAGTTCACTTTGAGTAGCTCCGGTACTTGTAATCAGTAACTAAAATGTATTCATGGAGATGCAAGACTAAAAGTGCCTTAGTATATTTCCCTTGCTTGGAACAAAGGTGATACATTTTTTCACGTAAGCAAAGCTCCTTGTAGTTGAGTATGCTCTGGGGAGATAATTAGGAAAGATCAATATATACTGACTGAGTTTTGCCCTGAGCATGAGTTTTCTGTCCACATATTGTGATAGCCAAGCTTTAGTGTGTGGCTGGTGGCTGGATCCCTGGGTTGGCTCAGCTGCTGCTGGATCTTGTGAGATCTCAATGTTGGGTTGAAATGGGGAATAGTTTACATTTGGTCAGCTATTGTGTGAATGTTGGTTTAAAAACCTGACATAAAAGCCTGTTTCAGCCCTTCCTGGTACTTTTCTCAAGACAAGTATTCATTGCTCTATTCTTGTTTCTGCCTTTTCTTTTTGGGGAGAAAAGACAAAAATGACCCTTTTTTTCCCCTAATGATCATTAGTCTATTAAGTGAATTCTTGAACAGAAAATTTTAGATTTAGCTTGTCTTCTCTGAAGCAGAAACCCAGGTAATCCTGTTAAAAAAAGTGTAACCAGGAGATCACAATGTTCTTGCTGCTGCCTACCAGCTTGATTCTTGCAGGTATTTGTGAAGACAACTGGGACTGTCTTTATATTCTTAATCTTCCATTTTTACTTGCACTGGAACTTTCATAAATAATTTAATGATAATGTATCTTTAGTGGAAAATATTAGTTTACAGGAGAACATTTCAGAAAGCATACTGATGGGCTGCCTTGTTCCACAGAGTGCTAAAATCCAGCATTAAGCGATGATGATGTTCAAAGTGTCCAAAGGGAAATCATTATTTCAGTTCCTACTTAAATAGCTCTCTGGATTGGAAGGAGTATCTGAATTAATGGTAGTTTAGAGTCATTATATATTAATGGGCTCTGTCTGATTTATTTTTCTCTAGCAGTTGTCTACTTTCATGATGACACGTGACCATTCCATTTCCCCTGCTATGGAGTGGTAGGAGGTGGATTAGAACCTTGAACCAACAAGAAGAGTCTGCATGGGAACATGATGGGATCTTGCATAATTTTTAATGGGGAGTTACAGACTCTCACACAGGATATCTGTACACACTTAGCTTTCTGATGACGACTGTAACAGACCTCAAGGTACGTGTCACTGAGCTGCTGGAGAAGCAGGCTCCAGCTTGCCAGATGCTGTTGCACTGCACTGAGTTGCCTTTGTAGATATTTTTGTAATTGCAAACTTTTTCCTAGCTCCAGTAGCGCTTAAATAAAAAAATTGATCCCCTGGAATTATATTGCTGAATATTAGAGTCAGTATTTATTTGCAAGAGTCACTTTGGGGTGCCTAATTTGTCCACAGGAGCAAGGTTTTCTGCTCAGGCTGCAAAATGGTGCAATAAAAATCAGTGATTGATGTTTATTATCAGATTAAATGGTTTAGCTGTGGGGATCAAAGTTATAAATTACAGCACTCCCCAAGCTGTGATTGGCCACCAGAGATCCTTCTAAGTGCCAGCGTTTTTTAATGAGAACATATATTTTCAAGCTTCTAACAGTATCAACTTTTGTAGTTTATTGAAACTCTGTTTAAAATAACAACTTACTGAGTGTCAAAAATATTGGCTATGTTTGTTATTTGCTTGGTCAAACATCCCAGAGGGAAAAAGCAAGAGTTAAAAGCAGAGATTTTGATTCCCAAGCAAAGTTTGAGGGCTGAAGAAGTGAGAAGGATGCCATCCTCTGGCTCTGCACTGGCGTAATTTTTGCTTCTTCTGATTGTTGGTCATTTCAAGGGGCCTCAACGTGCAGCAAATGCAGATGCTCCCTCAGGTTGCTTACCCTCCGTACTGCAAAGGGGAACCATAACCTAGTTAATTCATGGAAATCAAGTATCATGGAGAGACTACACCGTTAGTGTAGTGTAGTTATATTGGCTGGATTAAAGTCTAATGGTCAGATTTTTCCCTGTTGGGCATGGGTGAATCCAGCATTTTCCCTTCACTGTTCATAAAACTAGAGGAAATGAGGATTTCTTAAAAAGCAGTAAATGTAAACACCCTAATATTTCCTTATAACTGATAGGGCATGCCCTAATTATCAAAAGCATAATATTATAATAATAGAAGTTTGATGAAAGGAATACCGAAATAATTTTGTTAGATAGCTCTTAAGCTCTGTATCTGAAAACTGGCATTCAAATAATAGCTAATTTAGAGAGGACTAAACGATATTTTGTTACTTGCTATGGGAGATTCATAATTGGGGTAAAATCTTAACTGTGAAAGCATTAGTCTCAAGCACAGGACTGTATCATCAAAAGCATGACATTGTCTTCCTGTCCCCAGGACATTCTTTGTTAGAAAATCATTTATTTTACTCAAAAGAGGTCCCTTTTGTTTCTGTATTAAAAAGTTGGTCTTTTTTTTTTTTTAACCTGCATTTACGCTGAAGAGATTCTGTTTAATCAGTTCAGTTCAAAAGAGTTTGCACCATACAGTCATTTTCTGGGGGAGAAATCATTAGGTGTGCTGTGGGTATTGCAGCCGCTCAGCTGGGGGCAGTTTCAAAGCAGGCTCTCTTCTTCAATTCCTTCTGCATCAGCATATCGGATGCTCTTCCCTGGATATCAGGGTAAATGAGGGGCTTTTTCAAAGGTGAGAAAATATAATTTTGAGTGATATACAAGAATCAACTGATTTGCAGCCAGTCATGGAGGTGTTATTTCCTTCATTACACTGATGTGGAAGGACTTGCCCAAAGCCCAACTTGGGCTTGGGGGAGTGCTAATTCTGCACCTTGCTTGATGTGTGCTCACTTTAGCATCGCAGGAAGGATGTAACTGAATGAAATACTGCTTGCTGTAATTACAGCTGGTTCATACACAGAGTGACTTTGTCCGTTGTTGAGTCAAATTGTTTCATTTTAAATTATTTTTAAAGGCTAAAATGAGCAAAGACAATCTGTGACTACTGCAGCAGAGGCAAGGCCTCTTAATAAGGCAGAGATCTGTGCTCAGTGAGTGGGCACTGGCATGGGGCTGTCAGGGAGGCTGGCCCTCCCTTGGTGCAAGTAGCAGCCCTTGCTGCTGTAATTGCACCTTTACCTCGCAAGCCCTTGTGGAAAATAATTAATTTTCATAGAAGCCTGTCTCATTTTAGGCCCCTGAGGGTATCAATTAAATGCAATAATGGTAACTGCAGCTTTTAAGCAAATATGTAGGTTTTTTTAAAAAATGAGGTGAAATCTTTACACAGCATGGAGCTGAAGACTTTGTTTCACTGTAAGCACCGCTGCTGAAAAGTCACAGAAGCAGCCATTTACACCCAAGAAACAGAGGCAGGAAGGTGTTCCTTTTGCACTGTTTAGCTGGGATATTAACATTAAGGTCTCTGAGCCAGCTATTGGAATTCCCCATCTAACGTTTTAGGAGGAAGTCACCGTAGATTTTTCCAGTGTCTTGCCACAAAGCAGTGCATCCTTCCACATCAAATACCATGCAAGGATTTCTATACCTGCTTAAAAAATGAATTAGTGTGGACTACGCACTTAATCTGGAGTTTGGTCCCTTTGGAGAAGGGGACGCTTGTCACTGCAGTGCTTTATAGGAGCATTTGAAAAGCAGCATACACCTTCTGCAAGGTTTCATCAGGGGGAAATAAACCACCAAAATTATCCTAATAAATTATAGTAATTGTGCCTGGCAGCTTGTGGTAATTTAAAATAGATTAATCTAACAAGCCTTAAATATGAATAAATAATAAACATCTTCATGCATTGGGAATCTGACTTTGCTTAATTCTGAATGAATATTAATTACTCCTCATAAACTCAATGCAAAAATCAATCCATGTGGAGAAGGTACAAGGTATTAAGTATACCAAATTGGGCAGAGCCCAGATGAATATTCTCATCATCAATAAAGTTGGATTACACTGCTGCTCAACTCTGTCTGGTGATGGGAAGCAGGCTCTAAAATGGGGTCGGTGCTGTTGTGGTTTAGATTTGATTTTGTATCCCTTATTTCCCGGCAGGGTTGGATGGCTAGCTTACTGCTGGGTGGTTCAGGAATTATCTGTTGTCCCTGTGAGGAAGAAGGAAACCACAGGTGATGCTTGGCCATCAGAGCGGTGGCTGATGCTGGCAGCCAGTATACCTCCATGCCACAGCACATCCTCCATCCTGCCTGCAGGCAAATCTGTGGAGCTGAGAACTGGGAGTCTCGCCTCCCAACTTCCAAAGGGATAAATACTGGAGAAAAACTTTCTCTCCTGGCAAAATGACCCCTTGGGCCATGGTGACATATTGGGTAGGGCAAGACACCATACTAGGAGGCAGTGCGATGCTCTGGTGCCTTTTGCGCTGTGCCTTATGTTTGCAGGGAGTGGGGATTTCAACCAAAGCAAAACTGAAGACCTGCTTGCTTTTGAGTGGGAGCGTACGGAAGATGGATGAGAGGGAACATCTGCACCATCTGCTGTAGGGGAGCTCTATCCTTCATCTTCTCACCTCTCCACATTGTTGTGTTTGGATGATATCCTTCATTCCCTCCCATTGCCATTCTCCTAAGGCCAAGTCTTTCTTCAGCAGAATGCTTTGCTTAGCAGCAGACTGTTCTGGGAGCTATTAAATGGAAATATCCTTTGCTGCCTTTTTCTGTGGATGGCTTGGGGAAATACATGTTGCCCGTACGCACTGCCTGTGCAAGTGGGCACGGGGATCTTGTTTTCCATGAACATAGGCTGTGTGACAGAATGTGAAATGAGCTGGGAAGGGTAATTGGGGTGTTTGGAGTTGCACTGTCACACTGGGGCCAAGGCAGGGAGCTAGGGGGGATGCTGGCTGTGTCATGGGTCTTGGTATGGCAGAAGTAATGCTTCTGCAGGAAGTTGCTGGGAGAAAATAGGTTTGCATATCAGCTTGCTCCCAGGGTTGCAGGGATGGTGTTTTGCATTTTGGTTTAAATCGTAAAACCTGGCAGAAGTAAATGAAGGTCACCAGCTGTAAAACATGACAGGGACATTGTAAGACATATCATAAATAAACTATAGCCTAGAAAAAGCTTACGATGGTATCTACTGCAGGCTTTGGCCTCCGTTTTAAAGCTGCCTTGATCTTTTAACATGGAAGAGATATGTGAGATCTGCAGATACTGTGCTTTAAAGTGTTTGGAGGCTGCTGGTATCCTTCGGTTTTAAAGATAAGGGGGAAGGCAAGGAGGAAAGGAGAAATGCATCCTTGTGTCTTCCTGAGCTGGCCCCAGGGGCTTGTTTCAGGTGTATATTGAGCAGCTGCCCACAGACTTAAGTGTGTAAGTAAAGGGCAACCAGGAGGGTGTGTGGGAAGGGAATGAAAGAAGAGCACCAGGGGGATATGTGATTTGTCTCCTTGGGGTTTGTTCCCCTGCAGATTTTTCTGTGACCCATGAGTCCAGAATGCTGCTGATTTAGTCCGATACCAAAAATTAAGTGGCTGTCCTGTGCTGCAGGGAGATGCAGTGACACTGTGTATGTGTGCAAGAGGCATGTATGTTCTTGTACAAGATAAAAAATAAGTTGGCTGGGAACTGCACAGAAATCTTTATGCTTTTCCTCTGCCTGTATCATCACTCTTTTTAGTATGTAGAAAGATCTTCATCATCTACTGCATGTAAGAAGTGTTATGAGCTAATTAAAAAGCCCATCAGCCCCCAAACATAAGCGGTTCCTATTTCCCCAGAAACCAGCAGTTAGCAGATGTCTGTCTTGCTTTCACCTACACCTTGAATACCAAAGGAATATCTTCCCTACTTGCAGCAAAATTTGAGAAGCATTAACAATCAGCTTTCCATGCTGCCTTGAACGCCAGAGGTGGATGGACAAATAGAGCAATATTTGCTCCAGTTTATGAACTGGATCCATGCATACATCTTTTTTGAATACTTAACAAAAGTTTTCAGAGACCCTTTACATGAGGAAAAATATCTTTAAACCCTAACTTCAGCGTGAAGTGAGAACCACCCTGGTGTTAGCAGACCATGAATTAGACTTAATATAAGACTACCAGGTATTTTTATGAATTTGCAAATATAGTGATTGCTTTAATATTTGTGTGATTTTGAAGGGTATGTATGTTTCTACTTACACGTTTTCTGAATTTCCTGGCAGGTCTTACTGAGATTACAGATTCTTTGAGCTAGTGCCTATTGTGAGATTTGTGAAGACCGTAGGAAATGCCCTTATGGTAACACAAATGGGCTTGCTAAGTAAAAGTATTGCATGAAAAGATGACAAAGGGAGCAGATGATATATGGACCAGCTTTCCTTCTGCTTAGAGCATGCAATGGTGTCATTTACCATTCGTCACCCTAAGGACAAATTGTAGCAGTGGCAGGTACACATTTTTTGCTCAACCTGAGTATTTTCCATTTCGTTTAATGTGTTTCCCCAGCCAGCAGATATTGCATTTGTGGGGATGGAGGGAAACAGTATTAGCATCTGTGGAATCCAGGCACAGACAAAGGTTCGCTAAGCTCTGGACCTAGACCAGTGGATGCTGTCTTTGCAGATCTCCTCCCCAGGGGAAGGTTTCCCAGCCCTTGCCCTGTGAAGTGGAGGAATGGGGATCCAGGAGAGGAGCAGGCGACAGCTTACAGAACATCCCCCTGGGATAGCTAATTGATATCCGACATCACTGTGGTGTTTCCTTGGCAAACCCAGGTATGCTTTCCAATCCAGAACACCCATGGCAGTGGAATTGCCAGATGGTTGCTGGTTTCCAGCTGGTTCATTTCCATTGCTCCGATTGCAATGTTTTGTGCATATTTTTAAGCACCTGTGGCACAAAAGGCAGTAATGGTGGTAGCCCTCATGCCTCTGTGGCATCTCCACTGCAACTGTGTGTTCTCCAAAGCCACCATTGGTGATTGCCAGTGATAAAAAAACAAGGAAGTGTGTGGAATACACCAAAAGGGGTTTTGTAAGACTGGAAGCTTGGAGGTTTACCAGTGGTTTTAGAGGATACTTAATTGTATCTTAAATCATTAAAGGTATGGCATCAAGGCTTTTTTAAGATGGGGAGTGCTGGAGCAAGGGCTGAGCTACAGCAGCTCATGTGGATGTCATAACTTCTGCACTGCTTGGGGACATGAGGCAAACCAACTAAAGCACGTACAGAACACACTGAATTTAAAACATAATCATGATGTAGCTTGATTTCACCCAGGAATTTTTTTTGGAAATACCTTAAATCTGACAGTTCTCATAAAAAATATATATATGTGTGTGTGTGTGTATATATATATATATTATTGTCCTCCAAGATAACATCGAGAACACCAGCCATTTTTTACAATATAAGGATATGGCTTGATGTCATGGGGAAAGAAATCCCTCCTGGGCATGTTTTCACCCTGATGTGTGGTGGTGTGAGCAATCACTGCCCACCGGCTTTGACCTCTGCTTGAGTCAGCCTGCTGCGACTGAGGTATGCTTGCAGCAGTGCATTTGGGCTGAGCTTATGGGCTATTTCCCAGGAGAAAGCTGTTGAGCATAGCCAGCAGCGGTTCACCATGGCATCATCGTGAAAGATGTGTGTAACCTCTGTGGTACGGAACTGGGTAGAATTTAAGTAGCAGCCATATAGTCTAGCTGGGAACTTCTTTTAAAAGCATTTTTATACAGATCCATTACCAATGACTTTGAAGAGACTGTGCTTTGGTCTTTGCTGCAAAGGGAACAAAGTGTTATGAGTTTGACCTCTAAGGAGAACCTGTTCCTTTGCCTGGTCCCATGTTGCGTTGATCCCGAATAATTGCCTTAATAGCAGTCCTGGTGTAAACAATGAGTAGTTTTCTGTCACTCGAGTAATGAAGTTACATGTATTTTTGCTGTGAAAGAATTTATCCCACAGCTCAGTGTTGTCTCCCCAGGATGAGGAAGCTCCTTGCTCTGAGCCTGGGCAGTATCAGCTGGCACCTCCCAGGAAAAAATAATTAGGTGAGAAGATGGGAGAGAGCAGAGGTTTGGGGAAATAAATTCCTTATGGTATCAGAGCAGTTACTTCTGTTAGACAAGAAAATAACAGCTTATTGCTTGTATTGCAGGCTGCAATTCCAACAAAATGTCATGTGGTTTCTCTTTGTCTAGGCTCCTTTAGTAACACCCAGTGTGATTTCCCCTTTTACCGACGAGTGGTTCTCTAGCTTAGGATGATTCTCTTCAGTTGATCATATATAAATTGTATGGGTCTTGCTTAGAAAAAGTCAGCAGCATCTTTCTCTTCTCTCCCCATCCCAGGCTATTTTGTGACCAAATACAGACCACTTCTTGCTTCCCCCATGACAATTTTCTATTAATTTACAACGGTTTACATTTCTCAATTTCCAGTGGTACATGAGAAGCTAACAGAATTTGTAAGGTCAGAAAAGAGTAGTTTATGAACCAGAGGTGCAGGTTCAAGAATAAGAAGCGCATCATCCCAGCTCAGCAAAATGAGCATTCATGCTACCAGATCCTTAGGAGCTTTTTTTTCCCTTTCTTTGTATTTTTAAATACACATGAAGGGCTTTGAATGACCTGGCATGCAAGCCTGGGCTTCAGCCCTGTCTTTGTGCAAGTGCATTGCTGATGGTGAGAAATGAATTTGTGACACCTGCAAGCTTGTCTGAGAGTTTTATGTAGGTATTTACCCTTTGGCAAAAAGCAAGTAAGAAGATTCTAGTGCAAAATTAAACAGCCCAAACAGGAAACCATTACAAAACTTTTTAGTTGAATGAGTGATTTGAAAGATAGCAGTAAGTGGCAAAATGTGTACATTTGGGTCATAAATTCTCAGTAATGTGGAGCTCTAAACAGTTAGCAAAATTCACCACATCTTTATAAATTGTGGAAAGTATACTTAAAGTATATATATGTATTTTCTACCGTGCAGTAGTTTCATATGGTTCTATCTACTGCATACAGGCAATTTGCATGTGATTTAGTGCGATATTTATGCCAAGAATTTCATCATTTCATGTTGGTCTAAGTAAATGAAGTAGTGCTGGAAATCCTTTTCATTATTAATACCACTAGAAGTAATGATTTTTGCATACTAAGTTGCAGGTTTTCAGCAAGCAGATCCCTAGATAATGTAATACGTTTGACCTTCATGCTTAGCAGGGTGAATTCTGACAGTCTATCTGTTGTGTAATTGCCTTTTGATTATTATTCACAAACCCTGGTATTGTTTAATGGGCAGGTTAGTATCTTGCTTGTGAGCTTTGGTTCATAACCGCAGCTCCGCTAAACATTGCACTATTTTGTCCTTAGTGAAATCACCATAGTAACATTGCAGGGAAAATAGCGTGCCTTGTATTTTTATCCTATGCTGAAATATCAGGGCGGGCTAATATTTTTCTTACTTTTGTCCACCTCTCATCTTTAACACTTGCAGTGGCTGGAGGAGGTTGTGCCTTTGGCTTCAAGATGATTGCATTTTCTCCTGGAGATATGTATACGGCTCGTCTGTGCAAGACCCCGTGATGCTCATGGAGTGTGGGAGCATGTCATGTAACTGTTCTTTACACCACTCTGCTTGTGATCCCTTGTGCTGACAGCTATGAGCAAGATGAAAGATAGTCCTTGCTTCAAACAACTGGTAATCAAATGATACAAACCCAAACCCTGTTTTCTGCAGGTTTTTCAGTAAAGTTATTTCAGTATGAAGTTATTATTTCAGTGTATTGTGTAGAGTATTGGGATGGTGTTGTGCCACCCTGGGTGCTTGCTTCCTGCAGAAGGTCTTTGTTCTTTGAGTCCTGTGTCATCCTTATTAATTAATCTCTGTTAAAGAAGCATTTGTCTGTTTAGATGAGTGTTTTTGAAGGTAAACTTGGTTGACCCCTTTCTTTCAAGAAAACTAAGGCATTTAGTTCCTTAGCAGATCTGTGCGTTTTGGGGGAATATGACCACAATTTTGTTGGCAGTGATGGCTGATCTCTGTTACCTTCAGGTTCAAACGCGTAAACAGCACAAACTATGTTCTTGCACCCAGTGCTGCATATGGTGACCAAGAGTAAGGGAAGAGCAAGGTCTGGGATCAGTCAGCCAATCCCAGTAATGTGGTAACTGGTGCACACAGGTGCTGAGTGACTTTCCCCATTTCCCATCTGTGTGGCTTTGACATGGGTTTCCCTGCTTGCTAAAGCATGCTCTGCTGTTATGTGAAATGAGAGAGAGCTCTTGTTCAATAATGCATTGATAAGTTAAACTCTGTGATTCTGAAAATAGTAATTGGGTTGCCAGTATGTGTTTAAACAAGGGATAAATTATACATGGGTTTTGGCATGCAATTTCACCCCTACTGGTCCAGAAAATCCTTACAAAGGTAGGAGTGATTGCTAGCCAAGATTTCCAGCTTCCATTCTTTTTCCAATGAGACTTTATACTATTGCTTTATAATCTTCAGCTGATATCAGCATGTATCATGCCCTAACTGTCATGGGTGATAAAACGTTTGACAGTTTTCCACATCCCTGTTAAATAAAACCCAGTAATGGTAAATCGTCCAGAGCAGCATCCCTTGGCTGGGTACAGAGTGCATTGTTTTTCAGTCTGAACCTCTCTGAGATGCAATAATGTGTGTTTCCCAGCCCCATGCAGTATTGCTGCCTTCCTCAGAAATACTGAGGATGGTTTTGGAAGCCCTTATGGTTGCAGTTATGTCTCCTAAGGGAGGGGGGATACTTCTGCAGTAGTTTTTCCAGGGAAGTCCTCCTGTGTGGGCAATCAGCCCAGCATGTCCGAGCCTCAGTGGGAGGCTCCTCGGACAACCTTAATTGCTTCCCTAGCCCCCAGCAAATAGAAATCATCTGCTTGACTTGAGTTATTTTGCTTTGATATGGAGAATGCATTAAATATGTTCCTTGAAGTATGGCAGAATAGTGGGTCAAAAATGTGATGGCATTTTGGTTTCTGATCTGAAAAAAAATTACTGTCTGGGGTGTATGCTGAGAGGTATTGCACATACAGCTCCAGAAACAAAGCAGAGCTTTGGCAGGGCTTAGAAATCCCTCTTTGTGTGATGATTTGCAACCATTTTGCTGTGTTATTGGGTTGTCAACTTAGAAGAAAAAAATACCCCTCTGTTTTCATTTACTATGCCTAGAAAAAGGGCCCCCGTTTCTCTCCTTGCTCTTGTCTTGATTCATCATGATGTGTAACCCCGAAGCACACAGGGAGGGCTGGTTGCATGCTGAGATCTCTGCTCTCCTCCTAACTGTAAGTTATGGTTTCACTTATAGCAAAATAGAAGGCAAAACCTGGCCTCTTCCAGCTGCTTGCCTGCCATTTTTGAGATATTTATGGGAGCAAACAGAATTCAGATGTTTGAGGAAGGAGGCTAGGATATCAGCTGGGATATTCCTCGCACAAATTCAGAGGGGGAAAGAAAATGGGCCACTCTGGGCCACCTTTGATTTGAATTTTTCCTATTCTGTGCATAAAAAATACTATTGGAAGACATGGGCCCAAAATCATTAACAAAACCATCTGCAGACCGTAAGTTGGCACAGATGGGTGTTTTGCTTCAGTTCTTGATTAATTGAAGACAAAAGCTTGTGTTTCCTTGCTCCTTATGAAGGAAAAACTGTTTCGTGGAGACCAGTAAGGCTTGTTTTGGTGTTTGAAGCAAAATCTCTTCTTCTCCTGGAGCAGCTTTCTTGGTGGTGTGATCAAAGTCAAGAGTGCAAGCATGGGATGGGCTAGAGTAGGGCTGGATGCCACAATGAGGGGAGACAGAGGAGATGCAGTGCCTGTCAAAGAATATCTGTGTGAGGAGTCTGCATTTTGGATTGAAATAGTTTTACATGAATAGTGGAAAAACAGTCAATTCACAAGTGCTTAGCATTGGGAAATTTATGTATCTATGCCATTACAAAAATAGTATTACATATTACTCCCCCTTATTGCCTTTATTTTACTTATTATTCTTTTTATTGCCCTTATGTTCTGGTTTTGGGGAAATGCATGTTTAATAGACCACTTCAGCAAACAGCTGTCAATTTACAAAAGCTCCACTATATACCTATAATATACAGTATAGTAAAGTATATATTTAGTAAAGTGTACCTACTTTTTGTTAGTTCCTTTTGGTTTTTTTTTTTGGGTTGCTTGCACAACTCGGTATTAGTGAAATCTGTCCACGGAACACACTGAAAGAGTTTCCCTTAGCATAATTTATTCAAAATGGGGTTTAAACATCCTGCAGAAATAAAAAGCCCTACTGCATGTGATTTCGTTCCCAGGTCACGTTAAGTGCAATTACATTTATGTGGCTCTGAATCAGCTTCCTTAAATATCTGGGCTATATATTTAACTTCCCAATGAAATGGCTTATGCTGTAAATATTGAGGCCATCCAGGGTGATTAAATATTAAAAATGACATTTGAAGAAAGCCCCAGTTGCTCTGTGAGCTGAGCTTTCCCAGGTTTTGGCAAAGTTCAAGCTGATAGCCAAGCTTTGCATCTGGCCACTGGTGCTTGTTTCTGCAGAGAAAAACACCAAGAAATCCCCCAGAAAATCCCAGCTGGGGGTTATGGGTGGGTGTCAGAGCCCTCTGTATCCCCAGGACAAGAGCACTGGGGTCCTGAGCCTTAATGTCTTCTTAGTTCTCCCTTGCTCAGTGAGCACGTGGCCAAAAACTTCCAGCATCACAGAGAAGGAATAAAAAAATCCCAGGTCTTGAGGGCAGTCCTAGTGATGGGAATGGCTTTGGTTTGCTCCAAGAGCCTAATTTTACTGTCAGCTTTCAAAGAGTTTCTCCTGCCTCTGCACCTTGATGTGGGCATGGCATCAGTAGATTTACTACATGAGTTTCCAAAGAGCAAACCAGAACCCCAAACTCATAGCAGAAAATCTTTCCCCTGACACCATGTACTAGCTCCTTGGGCAGTAAGGTGTCTGGCTGTCCATATCTCCTCTCTCACAGGGCTGTAGCATCATTGAGGGCAGTGATAGAGGCAGTCCTCTCACATGAGAGTTGTTATAACAAGTCAGGCAGATGGATCACTATGTTATAAAGCACTTGGTAAATTCAATCTTATTTTGCATAGCATGTCTCCAACAGCTGATGTGAAACTCCTGAAAAAAATAGAACAGTTACAATGGTCTGTTCTAACACTGCGGAAAATGAAGCAGATTTAAGGAGAAACCTTAAAACAGCCTACTTGCTTCAGGTATCACAAGGTAATTCATTCCCCTACAAAGAGCACAGTAATAAAGACTAAAGCTCTCCTGCCCAGGGTTTGACTTCTAGAGGTCAAGACTTTCATGAGGAAAGAAGTTGCAGAGTAATAATTCATGGAGAAGGCACCTTACCTGAATACAAAGTCTTTCTATATGTAATAAAAATCCAGTGCATGTGCAGCCCTTGGCTCTGTTGTAATCAGAATTGAATAGCCTAACAGATACTGTTGATTTTTCAAAATTACATTTGTATGGTACTATTAAGTTCCACATCTGACCTAATTGCAAGGGGGAAGAGGGAGAGAGTGGGGAGGAAGGAGGGGTCTGTGCATAGTGCACACAGGCTGGTACGCAAATGAGGGGGTGTCATGCAGTGGCAGCTGCAGGCAATAGGAAAGGAGGGGTTATGCTCCATCTCAGCTTCATCTCTGACATGGCCATAGAAGTACACCCCAAACCCAGCCAGAGCTTCCTTGGAGACCTGTGCCTTGCAGGGACATGGGCTGAGGCACCAGGGAAGCACTTTTCTGCACTATCCAGTGACACCAAGCATAACTTTCTTAATTACCCTCCCTGACAAGGCTTTATGTTTGCCAGTCTTGAAATAAAGTAGAGTTAAAAGTCAGAAATTTACAGGATCTGCACGCCTGTGGGGAGGCTGTAATTTCAGGCCATTGATTTAAAGGGATATAAATCAGGAGGGAGAAATAAATAGAGTAGCTGTCAACTTAAATATTGCAGAAGACATGTTTTTATTTGGTTGGGATTTTTTTGGAAACGCATATTGCCATAATTTGCTTTAAGTGGAAATGACTGTAATGGGTTGGACACTGATCTCTGTCCAAGTGGGAATGAGCTCCTGACCACATCTCATTTGTTATCCTACAAAATCCCAAGGGAAGCTCATCAGTTTGAAGGTAAGTTGCTGCCTCTGCCGTCTCTCATGACCCCAAGGTACTTGTAGTTCACTTTGTTCAGCAAGATATAAACCTGTTGTTAGTGAAATGAGGAAGGCAGTACATAAAAAGACCTGGGATGTCTTTGCACATTGGTCCTGTAACTGTTGTGTTCACCAAAGCAGAGTGTGGAGAAGACAGAAAAATCTGTGACTTCAAGAAAAACCCCAAAGCAACCCCAACTAAAAAAAACCCCAAATGTACAAATGACAGCTGTCACGCTATCACAGAAGTCATGTACCAAATCTGAAAATATCCCAAACAGTGAAGATTCTGAAATAAATTTTACAAATGTTAGGAGAGAATAAAAAAGTTGTTTTCCTTCCATGTGGGTGGTGAAATTCAATACAACTGTGTTCATATTAGTGGCTTAAGTGACATAGAGTGAATACATACTAATATTACTTTCCATCTGGAAACATCATTAGTTAATGGTGAAGTGCCTTCATCATACTTTATTTCAATAGGAAGGTACTTGAGGATTTTGAAAACTTCAGATTTGAAAAGATACTTGTAGAGTGGCTGAAAACCATTTATTAAACTGGTATTTATCATGTATGTGTTAGACTTTTAGGTCCTGTGGACCTATGGAGTTGGAGGTCTGCAAAGCCAGGTGCAAAGGAATGCTCCTCTTCATGTCTGTTAAATCACTTAAGTTATCAGTGACAACCTGGTATGTCTCCAGAGGTCAAGAAACACAAATGCATGTTCCCTTCAATGGAGTCCCATCAAGGACAATAATGAAGAAGGACTTTTCTTGACTGAGCAATTTTTTTTTTTCCAGAACTCCTGGTATGTTTTGACTCGGCAGGTGAGTTGCAAGTTAAGTTTGTACAGCAATGGTCCTGAGAGAGACTTTTGTAATAGAAGTCAGTATCTGAGATTAGCGAGAGGTTTTGTTGAGGTTCCTGTTGCGTGCCAGATTGCTTTCCAGCTGAGCTGAACTCAATTTTGGCCCAGATCTTGCACTAGAATATAGGGCTGCCTACAGTTCCTGGTGTTTTCTTTTATTTATCCTCCCCTCTTCCCCCAGTATTTAATTCATTTAACCACTCATGAATATTGTGAACAAAATTTTTCATACATTTTTGTGCCAAACAATCTTTAGATCTGCAAGAGAACTGTGGGCTTGTTATGTTATTGCCGAGGCTGCAATGAACCCTACTCAGTCTGCATCTCCAGTAATGCTTCCCAAAGCTGGAGAAAATATTTCAAAAGCCTGCTCCAAAATTAACCCTTTCTTTTTGTTGCTCTTGCAGATCAACCAGGTCTGCATACAACCCGAAGTTGGGAGTCATTGTAACGTAAGATAAATTAAAGATGATTAAACACTTCCCTGCTTCCCAGGGTGAAGGGTAAGTTGGGACACCACAGCTAACTAATTGGTCATGGGTTATACAGGAAATTTGCAGCATAGTAGGTACTTGAACCCATGCATGAGGCAAGCGTCCTATAACTGCATCTTCAGTAGGCTGTGGATAAATCTGTTGCTCAGCTGTCAATGGGCTAATGGACTTGCTTGTTCCCTACCTTTCTCAGAGAGTGGGATTCAATGTTATGTGTTGTTATGACCACAAAAGCAGTGGAAAATAGTCATTCTTCTTTCCTTTCCCTGTTGCAGCTATGGTGGTTTGAAGGTGGATGTAATCTACTGCACATCCTCCAAACTGTTAATAACATGCAGTAGAGCTGATGTACTGACTGTGGGTTTGGGAAGCCCTAGGGCATAACCTGCTTTTAATGAGAAAGCATCAGTTGAAGAGCCATTAATTTGTTCATATCAAGAGGCTCTGCCACATCTGTTAGCAGCAGCACCATTGTGCATGTGGTTCCCCTGCGCAAGGACTGGAAGTTGATGTAGGCTTGTCATGGCTGTGCTTTTAGAAAGACTGTAATGGAAAAGGGAACAGATGTTGTGACTAATTGTCTTTTTTTGCTCATTTAAGCTTCACATCTCAAATGTCAAAGTATCAAAATCTCAGTCCTGAAAGTTAGAGTAAGAGAATTGAGTTTGTAAGCAAAATTTTTGCCTTGGCTACTGCTGCATGTATTCATGTATTTCTCTGCAAATGATTTTTTTTTTTTTTAATGGGACTTGAATTCTTCTTTTTATCTGTGTGAAAAGAATATCCAAATACAATGTGCCTTTGAATTAACAGGCAACATCGTGTTCCCCCAAAGCACATAAGTGGATTGTGATGTACTGAAATCTTGCACTTGTATGAAAATCTCTTTCCCTAAAGACTCCCTCTGCACTCTATCCATGCAGCTCATCAAAAAATATCATAGACTGTTTACTGAGTTGCTGGGTCCTTTCTGCAGTTGGCTGTAGAGATCTTTTTGCAGTTTGTCCCTGAGACGTGGGAGAGATGGTACTAACTCAATTCCGTACGCACCGCCCCATTTTCTCCATCACTGTTAGCAAAGGAGGCATGCTAACAATGGGCAGCTGAGTGATACCTTTTTGGGGATGACTTTCTTCTGTTTGCATGTAAAGTAAACTTGTAAAAAGTTATGCTAATAAGTTTGAAATTTCTAGGATTGTAATACAAGACAAACCTGTTGGTTATGGATACGTGGGGAGGTTACATGAAATATGCAAGGTGAATTCTGTAAGAAGCCACTGAAACTTTGGAGTTGGGGATCACTGTGGAGCCCACGAGTTCAAGACAGCACTTGAAAAATGTTTATTTACTTGCTCTTTATTTCTGAGGTTATGTGTTTTTCTGCTCTCTTTAGCCCCTCACTCCCTTCTGAAGCTGCTCATAAGGTTGCCACATGTGAGTTATCCTTGTGCTCAGCATTGCTAGCTGCAAAGGGCACTGACATGTTTCGCTGCAAACTACTGGTGTGGCCTAATTAGCCACAACATAATAAAGTGACATTTTGACACACTGGGAAGCAAGCGCTTGTAGTAAGAAATGTTTATGATAGAAAAAACCTCTTTCTGCTTGGTCTGCATGCTCAGCAGAAGTAAATCTGATCATCAGTTTTAATGGGGGCTTACTTAATGGCAGACTTTCTTCTGCCATTCACTCCTCTTCCACTCCTCGGTACTATAAAGAAAGAGGCTACATAACATTCACTTTTCCCCAGATCTGCTGACATTGTCTGTGCCTCAATGCCACCTCCCGTCAGGCCTGGTGGTGCTACGTCCCTGTCTCCTGCCTGCAGCCAAGAGCTGTCAATTAACTTAACTAAAGCATGCACAAGATGGAAAATGTTAGCATTTATTTTAATAAATGCATTTGAATAAGTGCTTTTGGTAGCACTGGTGTATATATATATATATATGTGTGTGTGTATTTTTTTCTTATAAGGGTCTGTGATACTGCAGAATCCCCTGGGGTTGTTAATACAGTTTAAAACCAAAACTGAGCTGGGTAATAATATTTAAAATAATCCAAACACTGCTATTTCACATGTGAAGTTGCCTCTGGCTTTTTTCCAGTATAAATCTACCTGGCTATTAAATCTGCTGTAACTGATGTGGTCCTTATTTCTCAAGGATGCATTAAGGGGACTGTGATTGAAAGATGACATAAAAATTATGTGGTGTTACCGCTGAGATATCTCTGATTATAGTTGCCTTTTACATCTTCTGTAAATTCCTGTTTGCTGTGTTATTTCCCTGCAAGGGTTTGTGAGTATTGAATTAATTTGGCAGCAGGAGGTTCTAAAAAACAGAACATATTTGCATGCCAAGGAAAATTGTAAACACAACCTTATCTGAACTTCATCTCCCGCTCAGAAGCCTTGTTCCTGAGATAGGTGAGTAGCTCAAGGAAAGGACCTAATTCAGGAGGAAGTTATGGTACTGTTTACTGATTATGAGAGGAGGCACTACAGCAGAAATAATTTTGCTTTAGTTCATTTTTCTTTCTGCGGTTTCCATGAAAATCTAGGGTTTATCCATAGGGTATTGCATTTTATCCATCTGTGTGTTTGTAAGCACACAAGCACCTTGTTTATTAGCTACTTCTGTGGGGTCTGTCTTTCCTCTGGTGGTTAGGACATGGAGCAGCAGCAGCAGGATTTCAGTTTGTTTAAGATGCAAACTGTGGAGGTCGCTCAGGTGTTTATAAATGGTTTTCTGAGTACCTCCAGGACTGTTGCAGACTGTTTCAGAAGGGCAACAACAGGTAACAGTTGAAGGTTGGAAATGTGTAATTGAAAAATAAGGCAAACACAGCATATGATTTGCCTTGTATCAGCTGACTGCTCAGTTCGTAGCTTTAAAGAAAGAAAGAAAATAAAAAGGAAACCTATAGGTAAAAAAGTAGAAAAAACCAAAACAAAACAAAAAACCCCGCCATTTTCAGCACAAAGCTGGAATGATGAAGATCATTGCAGCAATTCCTCCTTTAATGAGTGACCAAGAGGGAGCAGTGGCTGCATCGCCAGTGCTGCCCCCTGCCATGGCTCTGGTTCAACCTCACACCCCTGGGACCCAGCGCAGGAATTGCAAAACTAATTCTTTCTTTCGCGCTGCTGGTATATGTAGGAATATACCCTGCCACAGAAAGCCCTTCCTGGAGCTGGATGCCATGAAAAGGGGCTCTGGCTGGAGCAGGAAGACAGAGCTCCAAGAACTGACAAATGAGTACAGCAAACAGAATACTTTTAATGAGATATAGGACATAGAAACAGAATTATTAACTAGTCTATATTTGAATAACATGCATTTTATTGCCTCTGCAAATTTTATTTAGCCAAATTCTTCTTGCAATTTGGAAACATGTATAGACAGTGACTATAAATTTTAACATTGCTGGATCCAGCATCCATACTTAAAACAAGTTAATGAATTATTTTTTTGAATGAGGAGTTATTGTTTGATGAAGAATATGATTTTTTTTTTCCTGTTCACAATGCCAGAACTTGGGTATTTGGGGTCAGCAATGTTTGCTTTTAAATGTCAAACCTGCTAGCTTTTGAATTTTGTGCCTACAGGAACAAGAATGTTCTTGGTGTGAAAGGCTTTGTAGAGCAATGCTTAGAATGGTTGTGCCTTGTAGGGTTAGACACCAAAGTCACACCTCAGGGTTCTTCTGGCCTGTTGTAGCTAATCGACAAGTGCGAATGGAAAAGTGACTGCTCGCAGACTTATCCATTATAATCCTTGCAGTGATCTCTTGCTGGGGTCTATCCTGTGTCATTGCCTTTCTCCTATTGTTCATGCTCAGTGCTAAAACAGAGGGGGGAAAAAAAAAGGCAGTAAATAGCTGAACAGAACACAGTGGAATACAGTTTTTCTGTATACACATTCACTAAATATTTAAATTAAAAAAATCATCTTTTTAGATACTGCAGATTCTTCCTGTAAGTAATATTTGTTCCAGTCATCTCAATTGAAGAGTATTAAATACTTTCCAATTAGTTACTGTTCTGCATAATAACAGTCTGAAGAAGCTAACATGTCTGCAACTATTTTTTCTAGCAGAAATAAACCTGAATTTTGTGGATATTGAAAGTTATGAACTTGAAGCGTGCAATGAGGCAGAATGCTATTTCTTTAGGTACTTAGTGGTTTAGGAGATGGAAACAAGAAGTAATGGATGAACAGCACTGCGTTTGAATAAATATTATTCCATTTCTCTCACTAAGTTTTGACCTACTGCAAAATTTCTTATTACAAAGATTGGGTCATTAATTATATTAAAAAAGAAAAAAATAATCCCATTGCATGTCATGTCTTAAAAATAGAAATTTGTGGAAATGTAGAAGCTTGGAAATAATGGCTTTAATTTTCACCCTGGCTTTAATGATTCACAAAAGACTTGCTTTTTGTCACCATAAGGCAGATCGTGCCCTTTGCTTTAGAGTAGGGCAGCCAACTGTGGCCTCTATTTAAAGTTAGGAGTTGCTGCCATGAAACAGCTCTTTCAAGGTGGTGCCTGCTTTGCACAGATGTGTTACTGGTTTCCGCTTTATCCTGTTAGTGAGGGAAGGCGCAGCTGCCTGTGTTGGTGAGAGGCATGATCATGGGTTCTGCAGGTTGTGCTGGGGTTTTTGGATCCTGAGAAGTCACTTGAAAAGATGGTGGTTCATCCAAAGCATTGGCTTTAGGAGCGCATGTGAGAAAGGCTTGTCGGTGTGCAAGGAATGATACAGTATGTGGCTCAAGTGTGCCAATCAGGCAATGATTCTCTGTGCACTCAGCCCCATCAATGAACCCAGTACTCATTGAGATGAGAGGTAGACCACAGTTTGCCTGCCATCAACAGTGAAAGACATATTTGAAGACGTGTCTCAGTGCAATGAAGCCATAAATGTCACACAGGCTATAATGCTGGTCAACAGGATGCTCTCATGAAGAACGCTATATGTATTTTGGAATTGATTTCAGGAAGTGTGTCCCTGTGCAGACATGGTCTCCTTCATTTTCTCTTTCACTGTTAAGGACACATATATTCTTTTGAGGCTCCCTAGGACTCCAAAAGCTTTAACATGCATTAAAAATGCACACTTTTTAGCTTCCTGCTTCATCACCTTGTCAGCTGCTATTGAGCTGCCATGGGGAAGGGGAGGGATAGTTTTTCTGCATGTCAAGCAGTCAGTTAAAAATGCCTCAGCTCTACAGGGGGTGCTCTGAATGAAGGCTTTGCAGCACAGTGATAATCTCTTTAGAAGAAAGATTGAATGCTTTTCAGCTGGGAGGGAAAATTATAAATACAGATATCGGAGCAAACACATTTTTGATGACAGAGGCTTTAAGACCCCTGAGAGGCAAGAGATCCAAGTCATGATAGGTGCACCTCATCTCTAAAATTAATTGAAGGGCAAATAAGAGGGAAAGCTAATGTCTGTGGAGTTGTTGGTGTGACATGTTGTTGCTGAACTCCTGGGAGATGCTTCCAAAAAGCCAAAAGGATTAGATCTGGGGAGAAAGAAGAGATAAGAATGATCAGATGGCTGAGAAGCCTGGTGGAGGGGGTAATTGCTCACTATAATTGAGGAGGAAGATAGAAAGAACTTGACACAAATGCTTGACTTAAAACAGTGGGAGGAATTATAAAGAGTCTTCAGGAAAAGTAATTAAAAAGGGAAAATTTCTGTCTCTTTTATAGCTAGAAAAAGTCATTTAGATGTTTAGCTGGTCCTGAGACCACCATCTCTCCAGTCATATGTGAGAATTTGGTATGGGTTGCTATGGCTGCTTGATCTTTGGCTGAGGAGCAAGGTGGGATTCATGGTGCATCAGCTTATGGAAGACTGTATGAAATACATACATGTAAACTACTAAATTATTCTTTATACCCTAATTCTTAATGGACCAAAACTGTAGATTTGGGTAGTTCTGAAGGTTTAAAAACTTACAAGATAAGGGAGAGAAGGTTCTGGAAGAGATGTGCAGGGGAATAAAACCTGTTGTTGACATTTTCAAGCTATGGAACTGCCCCATAAAAGTAGCATATGCTAAATCAAAGACTAGACCCTGACATACTTGCTTATGTTGAGTTAGCACTTTGGTCCTGTTGATTTCACTGTACTGATGCATGCTTATGGCATTTTACTCCTTCAGGTACTTAAAATCCCTGGTTTTGGTGAATCATTGGGAAATAATCCTGCTTAATGTGAGGGGAGATATCAGATAACAGCATTACGTAAATTCAGGTGGTCTTGAAGTATTGGATTTCTGTCCTTTACCAGTGACTTCAGTGTTGCTTATAATGAGGTTTAAGCATTCATTTTCAGTTAGACGGAATTTATCATTGACTCCTTGATGAGAAAATGGATGTTAGTTCCGAAGCTTGCAAAGTAACAGTTTCATGCTACCTGTCCAAATGTTGTAAAAGCCCTCTGACTGGTACGGACTGTGTGACAGGCAGGAAGATCTAATGATTTTCCTTATGACCAGAGGGACACAGACCTGATCTGAAATAAGGGCTGTGAGTAAAAGGCTTTTAGAAAAGCATACAAGGTAATTGAAAAACAAAGATGAGTGATGATTTGTGCGACTTCTCTTGTGCAGGTATGATTTAGTTTCATTCAGAGATGCACCAAGGCGGGAAATGGTGTTGTCCTTTCCTTTCAAGTCAGAAGCTGAGCTAGCAAGAGACTCCTGTGAGCCCCCTGCAGCGTGTCACAGGGCAAGCGTGATGCTCCATGGGGATGGGAAGGTTTTTCCTGAAATTAAAAACATGTCATCAGAAAAACTAAGAAAAATGTCCATTCAGCATCATATAAGTTAGCCCAGGCACTTTCTTCAGCATGCCTGTGGCTTTTGAAGTCTAATTTATGTTACAAGTCCCAAACAGCAAAGATCAGCTAACAGGAAAGAATGAAAAGATGTTTCCATTAGCAGCATCATGTAACAACCTCATTTACAAGGTACGTTGAGATGATCCAGTGGGATAGTCCATGTGTATGTACCTAAGGACAGGCAGCCTGAGCTGCCCCCCAAAACTCAGCAAGACTCTTACACAACTGTGCCCTGCCCAAAACATACACAGTCCCTCCCAATAACTGTGTTTTATTCACATGTTGTCAAGAAATTGGAAACAAATCCAATTGTTGAGAGACTCTGATAATTGTAGATGACTAAATATTTTAAAAGTGCTATGCTCTGTGTCAGAGCTATTCCTTTTCTTTTAGCTGGTGTTGCACTGTAACTCTAGAGGACTCTGATCATGTCATGGCTTGTGTGTGAAGCGTTTCTAGTCTCAGGGGGACTCTTTGAAGGAAATACTTCTTATACAGGGGGAGATTGAAAGTCTTTTTTGGATACTACACATCGAACACTCAGAGTGTAATGCACGTTACACTCACCAGTGTAAGACATAATTTTCTAAAACCAAAATGGTAGTTTCTTTGCTGCTTGTGTACCTGGGTATTTCCTAATTTTATTCACTTTCTGGATTTTCAGTTCAGCATTTGAGAGTTTTACAACCTCTAGAAGTCTTCTACAGAACAGGGACACAGCGTTTAATCATTGTAACATTCAGATTCCCATTTTCCCACTTAAAAGTGACAGATCCTGTCACTGAGGCATTACTTGGGAGGATAGATGCTTTCCTTGGTACCAGCAGCTTTTCCCCTAAATGAAGCCAATATGAAGATCTTCCAGTGCTTATTATCTGTTTCTGGGAAAGTCTAGCTTGAAGGTAGATCAGTAGATATTTTCCCTCTGCAATGTAATAACTTGCTGCTTCTGAACTCTGTCTTGGCCATCTCCTCATGACGGATGGCGCATCTTCCCCTCTGTAGGTTTGGACCACAATGGGCTGCACTCATATTTCTGTGTGCTGAGGAGTGGAGATGGCACCAGAGCACCCAGACTTCTGCTGCTGTCTCCTTCAGTTCTGAACTGAGGGTTTCCTAAACAGTTTTTCAGCAGCGATAGATGAGAATGTCAGAGAGATATGCCCTGCATCCAGCATATGTTTATATATATATGTATATACATGCATCTATATGCAGAAATGAAGACAAGGTCCTTGTACGTATGTATATGTGTGTTTATATATGTCTATATATACACAGATGAAACAGAATTTATCCTAGAAAATAACTTGTGTTTCCTCTTGGCAGAGATTCTGTTCCCTCTTTTTCTCTGTTCAGTCTTTTTTCCACAGTAGCCACCACTCCGTAAGTGCTTTCAAAGATGAGTGTTGCATTTTGGGCTGGATGGGAGGGTAATGAGGGACTTGTGTAGGACTCCTTCTGGAGGTGAAATCAAAGGAATATGCAGCTTTTTATTTCCCTGGGAAAGAATTTATTCTTTGTGTTGTTTGGAAGAAAAAGCTGGATCAACTGATTGGATATGACGGTGGCATTTGAGACCATAGCTTGAGTTTAGGTGCTTATTTTCTATTTCTTTTTTTTTTAATGTTACAACAGAAGCACTGCCTGTCTTCAGTGCTGGTGCAGAGAGGGGGTTGTGGCTGCATCTGCACCTGCTCACTTCTCCTGAGGATAAAGCACAAGACTAATGGGAAGCTGTGCCACCCACTTTTTGGAGTTCCAACACCCACTTCTCAGAAAGTCTGTACAGCTTAATTACTTATTGCGTGTTTTTACAGATCTCACCTGCATTTCCTCTGCTGCAGCAGAATGGACAATCTGGTGCTCAACCCTCTAGCAATCATGGCTTTGGGCACCTAACATTAGCCACTTCCCAAACTGCCTCCCCAAGACCGCCTATCCTGGAGGGGAGGCAACACTTGGAGTAAGGAGCTGCTGCAGCTGTCCTGGCACACCTCAGTGCGCACGGGGCACATGTGCCTTCTGTTGGACCTTTGGATTTAATTCCTGTATGGCAGCAAGACCAGGGCTGCGTCACAAGCATTTAAAATTATGAAAAAGTTTGTCACATGCATATGTATTTTTAAATGGGCATTGAGTTCTCTTTTCAGAGTGAAAACGTTTCAGTGCTGTGCTTGACACAAGCTGGCCTGGGAACCCCAACCGGCATTTGCAGTTAAAGCATCCTCAGCTGACAGCAGGAGACCATTTGCATGTTTTGCTCTCATTCCTTGCATCTTCGTGTCTGGAAAGTAGATGACTTTCTGGGAATTGGTAAGTGGCACTAAGAGCAGAACAAAAAGACTGGGGGCAGGTCGTTCCCGTCAGGAGAATGTTAATAAATGATGTGACAGGATGGAGTAGTATAAGCATAACTCTCTTTTGATCTTCACTGCTGACTTACAAATCGTGTGAATTTAAACAAATTTGATTATACCTCAGTCTATTAGTGATACATGCTGTCGTTACAAGTCTTTTGCATTTCTGTTTATAAAGCCGTATTTAACATACAACAGTCAACCTGTCATCAGTCAGCCAGAGATTTATTGTTCAAACCACAGTTCATCACATATCTTATTTCTTACTAGACAGTTCTAGGTTTGTATATGAATCTTCACTGCTCACTAATGAGAGTTGTGGGGATTTACAGAAAGTAAGATCTAGTTCACCTTGGCATTGATGAAATGTCAGTAGCAATAAATGCAGCACTTGCTTTGTAGTACAACAGAGGTAGTTTTCTTAATGAGTTAAGATAAAAAGATAATAAACAAGCTATCACAATTTTCCTATCACAATTTTCTTTGATACATGAATTAACTTGTTATTTAAGATTGCTTCTGTACATCATTATCGATGGGGATTTCTGTTCTGAAGCACCCACAAGAATTTTAATGCAACCCAAGCCCCAGCTATCTCTTCCTACACAGTGAAGCATCTGTTTTTTTAAATGTAGTTTTCCATTTGAAATCTATCAATATCTAGTGTAACTACAGGTAGCCCCTTATTTGGGATATAATCTCCAGTCTGTTGTCTATGGTACTTGAATAATGTAGTAAATTTTGAAAACAATTAAGTATTGCCATAGCTGTTAGACTATGTTGATCTTTTGAGCTTGACTTTGGAGAGACTTTGTCGCACTGCCTATGTCTCTCATCCAAACCCTTACAACAGATGATTTCATATGTAATTTTGTGAGGGATTGTTCAACAATACAGGCACAGCAGGCCAATCTGATGGTGAAATGATAAGAGTCCTCAGAATGAAAATAATAATAAAAAGAAACAAACAAAAAAAAAATATCCAGTACTCTAAAGAAATTATTGTAAAGAGAAAGGCCAGATTCTTCACTGTAAATATAGGAGCTGGTAGAAAATTAAGAATACAGTGGACAATATGCCAGTTGTTAACGTTAAACAAGACTTTAACTGCCTGGCACTCCATGCTGGCTGCTGCTCAGTGCCTGGGGGTGGTGGATGCTGAAGAAGATGCTGAGGAGCATGACTGGGAGCAGGTCCCTGCCAGGCCAGGGACCTGGGGCAAAGATTATCAGAAGATTACCATCTGCTCAGAAATTAACTTTCGGGGTAGTCACAGGGGAGTGTAAATTCAAAAGTTAGGTGTGTGCCTTATTCTTTTGACAAAGGGAGAAAAGGAGTGGTTTCAGTCAGGGTGGACAGGAAAGACAATTCGACTGCATCTGAACTCACGTTAGTTTGTGGGTGTGTATTAATTTCTACGGTTCGTGCTGCAGCTTATCTTACTTCATTTCCCCCATTACATCAAGGAGCAAGTGTTGAGTGTGATTCTCTGCCTGCCAGATGCTGGGCAGTGATGTGGGAAGCAAATGCTCCATGTCTCAGTCCAGGCGGGTGCAAGGGCAGCAGTGAGCCTTGTCTGGGGATTTGCCTGCTGAGAGATCCTTGTCATGGTCACTGGTCATGCTGTGTTCAGGGCTTGTTCCTGGCTGATGTCTGTGGAGGTGATATGTCTTCATAAAACACCGTGGGTTTCAGCAACACAGCATTAGACTGTCTGGGAGCACATGCATTTTGCAGCTCACTGCTCTGCTTGGTGGGATCTGCTTAGCAGCAGGTTATAACTTGGGATCTGAATTTTACTTCAAGAAATCAAAAGAGGCGCGGGGGGATGTTCTAATGTGAGATTATTACATGTTGTTGAACATCGAGCAAGACTTGAATTACAAAAAATGTTACCACAGCTCAAAAACCAGCTCATCAGTATTTTTCTCAGTCAGAGCAGAAATTGCAAATTTTTCCCAGGTGACATTTAATTTGCATAAAAAATAAGAAATTCAAAGTTTACTCATCTATTCCATAAAACAAGGTGCAATGCATTGCTGATGTGTTGTTTTTTTTTTTTTTTTGCTCTGATTGTATCAACCCACTTGTTGCCAGTGTAATGTAAATTCATTCATGAGTAGTCAGAAATCTTCCTGCCCCATGTGGAGCTGCAGCTCTGGGGCAGGAGACTTTGCTTGGAATGTTTGTGGCTAAAAGGCTGAATCCCTAGATAGAGGTGCCATGTTTTGTATAGGTTTATATGCAAATCAAAATACCCTAGTTTCCCCCAGCTGAAATGATGGTTAATTTTTTTTTTAGCCCGTCACATAGTATGTAGTAACAGATTGCCTCTAGGAAAAACTCGGTGTTGTGATGTGAAAGCGGTCTCTCATGTTAATCCAAACTGATCTATATGGATTGATGTATTGATTTCAGCCTTAGATAACAGGAGAGTTTCTTGCATGGGTGATGGGTATAAAGAGGCATACAGAAGCTGGTGATGCAAAGGTCTTTGTTCAGTTTGCTAAAACTCATTATGGTCTTTCTTGCATAATCTGGTATTATGCAATTTCATTAAAAAGAAAAGTTGAGTATATCTAAGGGTGGTTCCTATAATTACCGAATTTCTTTGAAAACTCAATTAAGAAGCCATCTGGCCCAGGGATTTTATTGACCTGTCACTGGCTAATTATGTTGAAAATTTAATCTTTTATGATTATCATTAGTAACTGCCCAGTGCTTTGAATAAACCTTTTTGTCTCCAAGTGTTGCCATCTTTAAATTTCAGAAGGTAATGAGGGGCATATTTTTATAGCATTAGAGGAAATGTTCTCTTAAGAGTGAAATCCAATATATTAGATTTATAATTGAAATGCAAAGCAGACAGGAAACGTGAAAGCTTGTTTTTAGAGCCCTAATTCAGAAAACATATGAAAAGCCTTGAATATGCATATCTTTCCCCATAAAAATATCCTGAGACTGCTGGATTCAGTGTGGGTACTTTCTATGCTTGGACAGATGGGGAAATCCTGTCTCCTTCTATGTGCTTCGCCTCTTGGTGTCCCTTCTTCACACAGAGGGTATCCAAGGTCATGCAGGTGTCTGCAGGCTAGAAATAAAGCCAAATCTGCAGACCAGTGTTTTGGGGAAGAATACTGTTAGACTGTGGTTGTCATCTTGGTTTTGTTTTGCATCTGTATGCAGTCAGTTTTTCCCCATGGCTGCCAAGCCCCTGGCCCACTGAGCAGCTCTCTGTATGTGAGATCAGATCAGCTTGAAGAAGCCTTGCTTAGGAATAATGAAAATACATGTGAAGTATGAATGGAAATTCACCGTATTCTGAATTTTAGGTGATGCCTAGGAGATGCCCAGTCTGCCTGGTCTGCTGGAGTAGCA
Source organism: Pezoporus wallicus (assembly GCF_028554395.1). Taxonomy (NCBI): domain Eukaryota; kingdom Metazoa; phylum Chordata; class Aves; order Psittaciformes; family Psittacidae; genus Pezoporus; species Pezoporus wallicus. The sequence continues at coordinate 1,334,871 of NW_026641037.1, read as the reverse complement.
GCCAGGGATCCTGGAGGCATGCACCACCACCCTTTTCCTGCTACCTGGTCTGCATTATGTCCTTGTGAGCTTCAAACACCCCTTGGAGTTGTAGCCTAAGCATGCCTATCAAATCCTGCCCAAGGCAGGGTGAAACCCCACTCCTGTGCTACAGCTGGAAAGCCTGGCATGAATTTTTGCACCCATCTCACCCATACCATCTAGACAGTGTTGCTGAGTCAGTACAGAGGATTACATCTTCAGGCTAGCCGAGTCCAACATGTCCCCATCAGTCATGGGGAAATTTCCTTGCTGGAACACCCCCTGGAAAGCTTCATCCCCCCTTTTGCTCCTTTGGCTCTGATGATTTTCCAGCCTGCTCTCGGATCCCGTGAAGAGTTCCTCCATCATCTTGCTATTAATTATGAATAGTTTGCCAATGTTCTTGTGCTTGAACCAATTAAAATAAATTACATTCAGTGGGCATTCGGGCATATCACTTTTGTTTCCCTGCAGCATCTCACAGCACTTGCCAACAGGCAACAGCTCCCCTTCCTTCCAAGGGATTTTTTCTGCCAGTCTTGCACAGAAAACTTTCCATGGCATCACTTTAAATGGGATATTTACATTATAGTTATTTCTTAGCATATGCGTTCTCACTGCTGCCACCATTTTGGAGGCATATTGATATGAGGCAGGTGATAACCATTGCTGCAGACCCTGGAACCAGTGGGACAGTAGAGGAGGCTTTTATGTTGGGTCCTCCACAAAGAGGTGGGTTGTGGCAAGTTATCAAATATTGTAAGGAAAAAAAGCTTTCCATCCCACTTGCCTTTACCAATACAGATGCTTCTTCTGTATGTAAGCAGTAATTTATCAAAGGTAAGTACTGTGCTAATCTAATATCATTTGGTAAACACGCGTTGCATTTTATCCCATTTTTCCAGGTATTCTTGCCTTTTAAATCTCTTTTGAAGTATCACATATGTTTGAGGTCAGATAAATCAGGTCCCAATCTCTTTCCCTTCATGGCTTAGATATAAATAATGCATTTGGAATTCTTCAATGAAATATGTAAAACCTCTGCTTACCTGGTAACAGAATGAGGTGTTGAGTTTGGGGCTTGTTTCAGGATATATTGTATTAAAACTATGTTTACCTATTAATGATGGCTTATCCACTGGAGTCCTTTAATATGAATTGCTATTACCATTAAGAAGTACTATTTCATCTGGGTTTACACTTGGCCTTCCTCCATTGGCTCCTTAGTGCAGCTAATTTACAAAATTGCATTTAGATGAGTCCCTCATGAGAGACCCAGAGTTCACATTTTTCTTTTAATAGACATGTTAGTCTTCCTGCATGATAAAATCCCATAAATGGCTCTTTACTCTTCACATGCAAGACAGTTATTATATATCAACCAGTGCATTATATTCCCAGCCTCACCTTGGGGAATTACCAAGTAGTCATGGTGCTTCTTTGAGCTGAAAGACAGGCTTTTAAATTGGATAATTTATATTTATATAGTGGTTGGTGTCTTTTATCAGAGAAGCCTTGTAAAAAAGCTTCTTTCAACAAAGTTAACTTCAAAAAATAAATTAATTCAATACAAATAAGATTATGTTTTTTCTTCAGGGTGAAGCCTTTGAAAGTTAAATTGTTTTAATTTTGAACTAGCTGTTGGCAGCTTAGTACATAGTCCTGTGAAATCCCACAGTTGATGTGTGAAATACTTTAGCTGGTGAAAATGTTGGGATGATGTAGGGATTCTCTCCTCCTCAACCTCAGTTTGACTTCTGCGAAAGTGCCTCTCTGTGTAGGGATGGAGAGAACAAGTGAGCATAGTGGGTAAATGTGTCCTTTCTCTTTAGGCAAGGTAGCTGTGGGTAGAAAAGCCGGTTAGAATAAAAGGAATAAAGCCACAAAGTCCTCTGTAGAGTTTTGCATGATTTCATGTGTAAGAGAAGTATCTGCTCTGCAGGCACATTGGCCCATGGCAGCTCTTGTTCTGTTTGAGTAGGAAAAGCTGTAAGTCCAATTAAAATATTCCTCTTAGTCCTTCCTGGCAGTGGAACTCTGCAGCTGCTCTTTGGTGCTGGGAAGAAAAAGCCTTGCTGTTCTGTCATGGTTTAAACCCAGTCAGGTAATTCGTTCACTCACTCCTCCCCCCCTTCTTTCCCTCCCCCTACTCCCAGAGGGACGGAGAGGAGAATCGAAAAGAATGCAACTCCCACGGGTTGAGATAAGAACAGTTTAGTAACTAAGGTATAACACAAATCACTACTGCTGCCACCAATGATAATAATGATAAAGGGAATAACAAGGGAAGAGAATACAACACCTCACCACCAGCCAACCGATAACTCACCGCCCCCCCAGCCTGACCAAGCTCTGACCCATACCTCCACCAACCCTGCCGTCTCCCAGCCCTTCCGGCTAACTCCCAGTTACATCCTGGGCATGACGTGCTGTGGTATGGAATACCTCTTTGGTCAGTTTGGGTTTGGGTCAGAGTGTCCTGTCTCTGCTTCCTCTGCTGGCTGCATCAGCTACCAAGAAGGGGAAAAATGACTGCTACTGCTGAACCCAGGACATGTTCTCTAGTAGGTTTCTTCCTATGACAGTTTAATTCTGTGCTTTGCATGGTGCAGTACTTTCTGTGAGTTTTCGTGGACTGATCACAGTATGAACCCAAAGTCAGTCCAGAAATCAGACCTATGTGTGCTGCAAGAACCAGCCTTTACTGAAATATTCTTAATTCTCTGTTCTTTGTATGAACAAGAAGAACATGTTTTGGTATTAACTACTCAGGTGCAGGCTCTGTTACTTGCACCTGGGTGTAGAAATGTGCTGAGGAATTCATCTTTTACATACGAAGAAAAAAATCAGCATGGCAGTTGCCACTCTTTGCAAGAGAAGCAGGGCTTTGCATCCTCACAGGACTTACTTTTTTTCAGATGCTCCTTGGCAGACACAAAATGATCTGAAAGTGGCACTTTTTTTTTTTTTTAATTTTCTGTCTGAAGTAGCTTGCATTGAATTCAGTTACAAAGAAAACAAAAATCATGTTAACGAAATGTCATTTTCTTACCTGTGACTACATCTGTGCTATTGAGTTTGCAAACCTGTTTGCAAAGTTCTCGTTTAATGCAAGACTCTCTCTAATTTGTAATGCAACTTTAGTTGTTTGTTTGTTCTTTGTTTTCCCTGGAAGCTGTGTGTATCTTTCACATGAGAAGGGTTGGCAGGGAGGATGGCCAAGAGATGCTGATAAGTAACAGTGATGCTTGGGGCTGGGCAGGAGGCAAGCCTGCATCCTTTCCTCACAGCATGGACATGCTTCCCTCAAAATCCAGGCCTTGAAATGGGCTTCTCATGTCAGTGTATCAGTCGTGGGAAGTGGTGCCCAGCTCCTTCCTTACTTGAAAAATGCACGTGAAGGCAAAGCGTGGGTACGAATGGTACATTTCTGTTGAAATTAATTTTATTCACAACATGAATGCTGTATTTCATAGAGGTCAGCATTTTCTAGCCCCCCTCTACCTCAATGTCACCTAGCAGTCTCCTGAGGAGAAAATGCTTAAATTGTCCCTGTAACGTCAAAAACCAAACATTTTGCTATGATTCCTTGCCAAGAGAAAAGGTAGGTGTGGATCAAGGGAAAGGTTTTATGAATTCCTGTGAATTTTGGTTAAATGCTTCTGTTCAGGAAAAATTCTCCATTAAAAGTTTCATTTTGACATTTCAAAGGAAAACATTGATTTATTTTATTTTTCCTATTCCAAATAGTTTTATTTTTAGTGTAGCCATCCTATATATTAAGTGTGGGTATTGATCACAGTTCTTGTGAACCATGTTAAATTAGATTTGGCAGATGCTAATGTCTATATAAAAAAAAAAAAGAAAAACCGGCAACATTCTGCTGCAAAGGGGACTGGTACTGCTGGCATTGTCTTTCCTGTCTAGTGGATTTCCGTGACAGCCTCTGGTGGCCCTTTATGGTTCAGTTACACATTACCACCAGGAAAATCTATTTACAAATCTGGTGCCTGCTGCTGTGCTGATTTTGAGGTCTTTGCAGCACTGCAAAACAGTGATTCCTGCAGTGCACCCTGTCTCGTTTGCAGGGTACAAGCTCTGCCACTTGGCATGTGCTCCAGGGAATGCAGATAAATCTCCCCTGCTCCTTATTTTGGAGTTTTCCCATATGTCTTGAATACCATGCTGGCAGTGGAGTTCCTTGTAGTGATTCCTTCCGTGCCTTTTGAAGGAGGCCCCCATTGATGCCATCCAGGCTGCAGCAGCAGTGCATTAGCCAGGTCCAGGTGCAATTAGTGATAATCCAAGGTTTTACTTTGTTTAGACTGATGCAATCTTTTAAATTTTATAAGTCAGAAGAGACCATTTATCTTATTCCCCAGGCACCCCTAATGACTAATTAAAAACCATAAATAACTGGAGCAAAACCAGGAGAAATTGCAAGGCAGAAGAAATGCAACTCCCCACCACCTGGAATTGCATCTCCCCATACACTTGCACCCTGAGGGCTGGCCTGAGAAGGGAGCTGACATAGGCAAGGTAATGACTTTTCTTGTAGTCTGATCACCAACATTAAGGTTTAGTTTATAAATAAGATTAATTTTTTCTAGATTAATTTTGGCTAAAAAAATCAGAAAGGATGGTGGACTTCAGTTGGTATTACTAAAGCAGGAGAAGTAATGAGCAGACCTACCTTAAAAAACAATGGATACTTGCACATGTATACAATGATGTATACACTCAGTTATTTAAGGGTTTTGTCACTCAACAGCAGCCAAACCTCCAAACCATTTTATTAATGCGACACCAGCATTTATCCACACATAAGACTTCATGTTCCCTTGCAAAGCTTTGGTGTTTCAGCTGGCTGTAATTCCCATATTCCTGAAAGTACAGGCTGGAAAGGGCATTATAAAGAACTTGAGTCAGTATGAAACAGGATGTATTTTTGAGGTTTTTCCATTCATTCCTACTTCAGACTGACAGATGAGATGTCTGAATTTGATCTGAGCTCTATAGGATCCAGTTGGGATTGTGCTTTCAACAAGCAAGGGCATCTTGCTGAGTAGCCTATGGGAAGATGAACATCATACTTTTCAAGGGCTTCCACTTGTCTTGCATAGTGCAAGGACATTCAAAAGAAACATTTTTGAGATAAACGAGTTTCTAAAATATATCACTCCAAGTACAGTTGATCATTGCTCTGGGAAGCTTCTTGAATGAAGAAAATAAGCACTGTAAAGCTTTAAATAGAACAGTATTCACAATAAAATCAGAAAGCGGAAGTATAGCTGGAATAGGTCTTGGGCAGGCTAGTTAATTACAAATGACAACAAGTAAAAGGGGTAGGAATGACAGCACCAAAATTAAAGAGAAATTAATTTGAATCTGCATTATTTCTGCCACTTTTTTTTGGGCAGGGTGGGCTTTGCACCATACAGATCTGCTCTGTGGCTTAAAAGGGGTTTTGTGCTACGAATCCGCTGGTTTTAGAGAGGAGATGTCAAAAATATATCATTATTTAAAAAAAAAGTGGAGACTATCGTTGAACTAATAAATATATAGCAGACTGAACCAGGAACAGTATCGGGGGAAATTACTTCTAAATTAGCCATGGTATTAGAATAATAATTAAGCAGTATTTACTTACAATTATATCCAATAACTTTTTTATGCCGTGATTAATTAAATTCTAAAATTTCCTCATAGTCTCCACATATATTAAACATGGAAATTGATTTCCTCCAACAACTCATTAAGGTCCTGAAATGCTGTGGATTAATCAGTTATTCTTTACTTTGCATTGTAATTCTTTACATGCACATCAATCAGAGCTCCCAAACAGCCAGCAGGGAGCTGCAAATCATGGCCAAAGCCACTTGCCTCTGCTTTTATATACTAAATCCTACCTCTTTGTCTATGGAGAAAATAAAACCAGTTTCCACTTAAGCCATTACACATTTTTTAACATTGGGTTTTAGTAATCTTTCTCTCTCTCAAGAGGGGAATTTCACACCACCAAAATGCAGGCACTAAGTGCTGATGTAGATGGGAGCGTCCAAAGTCATCTCCAGTTGCTTTCATGTCTAAATCCAGTATTTGTCAGATGTTTCTATGTGGAATTATTTTATTTTAAGATAATTGTTGAATTATAAAATCTTATTCAAATACACAGTTGCTTCTATCTCATGCACAAAATAGGTGAATGTTTTCATCCAGACAAGGAAATCTGAAGCAAAATCTGAAGTCTAAAACTGGTAAATTCTGGGGGAGCTGGGACTGGGGCTCTGCAGCATAGGAATATTGCATTCGATTAGAAAAGCTCTCTTTTTGTATGTAGTGCTTGGCCCCCTCAAATCCCTTTCTCTGCAAAATGGAAGAAGATACCAGCATCTTCAGAGATGCTAGGAAACTGCATTTTTCAGGCTTAAAATGAAAACAGATGTTTTGAAAGGAGAGTATCATACAGATACCACTGTGTGATAACACATCAGCGAGCCTCATCCAGGATTCATTTTCTGTTGGATAGATGTATTTGGAAGTGACTAAGTGCAGGTGGGATGAGACAACTTTTTCTTAATACAATATTTGAATTAGTTTAATAATTGCATTCTTATATATGTTAAAGTCTGATTCTTGAAATTTGGTGAAGGCTGTTAGAGCTGTCCAGTAGCTTTTGTTTGCCTGTAGTATCTAAGAGCTAAAATTCCAAACAAATACATTGCGAAGAGATTGCTGAAAATTTCCAGCAAGTGTTTCCACACTAATTAGCTCCCAAGAGGGATGAGATCTGAGCAGAGGGAGCTAGCTTTGCTCTTCTTTTCCATTGGCATTCAAGGAGTGTACAGCTTAAAATCTCCAGCCATAGCTGATTGCCATAAATGATTAATATGCTATTTATAGGATACAATGCCTTCAGTATGCAATAGGTGCATTTTAGTCAGCTTTTCAAGGCTCTTAAAACCAGATTACAGTGAAACACTGCTTGTTAAGTCTGGCACTGGTCAAAAGCCTAAAACAATTTATCACGTAGCCTTACAGTCTTGTGAAGATGTATTGCCACAGCATGTATGACACACATCCTGCCTGATGATGTCAAGGACAGACCTTAAAAACCTCTTTTCTGTGGTAGGTGCCAGATTGCCCTGGCTATGGCTCAGGAGGAGTTGCCTGCACCACAGATATGCCCTGATGAAGAGGTGTGAGATGTTCCTGGGAATGCCAAGGAGCTAATCCTGCTTTAGCAGGATCACCCTGCTCCAGCTCTGCCTGGGCAGTGAGGGCCAAAGCACCATGGCTTGTAAAATGTAGCAGAGATATAGTTAACTTCAGCAGATGGGAACTGCTTCCTCATAAAAAGCTGGTTAAACCATACCGTTCCTAGTTAAATTATATGTATATACATGTACGGATAGATACATATTTAGTAGTAGCTCTGCAGACCACATTGCGTATCTCTTAGCTGACTAATTAGTTGGGTGAGGAAAATATGCCTTTAGCTTTGTTAATTCAACTCCTGGTTTAAAGGCTATTTACAAGAGGGTTTACAAGCACAAGAATGCAGGAGCTCCTGGCTTTTGGCTGACTGGCTGTCTTAAAAGCTGCTTGTTGGGCAGAAATCCCTCGTTATTTAAAGAAGCAAACAGGAATTAAGCAGATTGTATACAAGCAACTTGCACAGACCCTCGTTTTCACAGCTATAGTTGTTTGCATCCTTCCTGCTCTACCAGGCACCAAGCAGGAAACAGCTCTTCTTCATTTCCATCTGCTGTCCCAAGTCCATCCATCAAGCTCTCTCACCGTGGTCATGCTGCTGACCCGCCAGGTCTTGGGAATGTGGGGAAGGGCAGCCACGGCTCCTGGGGAGACCAGTGAGTGTTTTCCTGCATGGAGAGGTGAGTAAGAGAGACTGAAGCACAGGAGACCAAACTTCAGGAAAACTGGATTTTTGGAGGCGTGAAGAAGCACTGATGGTTGGTTTTCTCCTCTTGGCATCCGACTTGAGAATGAACTAAGGAACGTACTGCCCAATGTGGGACCTGTCAATCTTTCCAGCTTTATTTTGTGCTCAAAAATCAGGGTTTGTGGCTGAGAACAGATGCACATGTACCTTTTGTGTGGCATAGTGGGAGGCAACTGCGCAGCCTGCTGGGGAGTATTTCATGGTGTGGCTTGCAAACTTTCTTGAGAAAGGCTTAAAGATGTAATACTAGAGATGGATTTTCGCTCTCTCTCTCTTTTTTTTAAATCAGGTTATAATGTGGCAAACTTAACTCTTGCAGGGCATTATCTGTGGCATCTGTACAATGTCTAACTCCTGTGGCGACTGCAAGGTAGAGAAAGGCAGCATGCAGCCATAGGAAAATCCAAATTGCTCAGTAATTCTGTTCATTCCTCCTTTAAACAAACTGGATATTAAAAAAAATTTGCACCTTTGCAGCGGCTGTCAAACAGCAGTGCTCAGGCTTCATTTGCAGGAATAGGTAGATATTTATTTCCTAATTCACACAAGTTTATTATGAAATCAAAAAGACTCTTAAAAACTAGGTTTGCTGTAGATAGAAAAGAGAACTTAATTGCACTGCACAGACAGTGGTCACCTTTACATGCAAGGGGCTTAGTGTATGGAAGTCTCCAGGTAGGGCTGGAGGGAGGGCATGGCAAGGGGAAGCAGTTCATTGTGTCTGATGGAGCTGGTATATTCACAGAAAATAGTTCCTCCTTGCCTGAGCTATAATTAGCTGACTTTGAATTATACTAAACCACAGTCAATTTTAATTTCTGATAAAAATTGGATAATAAAAATTGGATCTTTTTCTAATAGTGCATTATTATCTTACAGACAGAGTAATTTGCTTATTAATTATTCCAAGATACCCAGGTCTTCCTTTCTTTAAGAGGAAAATCCACATTTCTTTTCTTCGATAGACTTGTCTAGGACAGATTGGTACATTTTACCACCATAGGTCTTGTGTAACTATAATTTCGCTGATCCTTCTCTCGAAGGGGGCTGCAGCCTGTGGCCATGGGGTGTGCAAGGTCTGCCAGGAGGGTATGGATGCTGCAATTGGCTCTCCACAGACAGCCCATTGTGGGGACAGGGAGAACCCAGCAGCTCCACTGGTTCCAGCCTTAGGCAGGTGGCAATGCGTGCAGTTCAGGTCCTATGTCTGGAGGAAGAAGCAACAAGCATTATCAGTTGCATAAAAAAATTTAGGGCTGATGTCCAAGCAAAAACTCGCTTCGATGAGGAGGCACCTAGTTTTATCACAGCGAGGCCAGAGGAAAGTCTTTTTCCTTCTCTGCACATGGATTTGTGCACAAGATGGCTCATCCGTGGAGGGCAGATGGTTGCAAGATTGCTGTTTACTTTGCTATTTCTTCTTCTAAATTGTTTTTATTTTAGCATGTGAAAAAGTAATTACGAACAAAACCTAGTTAAACCCAAATCCTTCTAACAGAGTGTTTGAAACTCAGCTGACCGTAGTGCGGCAGGCGTGGGGGGTAAGCATACGTGGGTCAGGGCAGCTGCAGCTCTGCCAAAGATCTTGTTTCCTCCCTTTTTTGCATAAGCAAATGACAGAAATGAGATTTGGGATCTTAATAAAGCACTTGGCTCAAAGAGCAGCTTTCTAGCTATCTTGTTATTTGAGGGAAAGAATTGAATTTTTCTCTAACCAGTATTATCCAGATTAGACACACATTTTTTTTTGCGGACAGAACGTTTGTGTTCTTATAAAAAATGAGTGAGCCTGGAAATCAAAGTGTAAACCAAAGTTTGAATTTGGAAATGCTGTCGCTGGTGCTAAGGAAGCTGTGAGGGGTGGGGAGAGGGAGTGGGCAGTGTCCCCAGGCTTCCCAGAGAAAGGGTCTGGTGCTCCCTCATGGTTGTCCAAGCCCCTGGCACTGTAACTTTTTGGCACTGGAACTGGGTTTTGGCATCATGCGAAGAGTGCAAACAACTCATTTTCATTTGCTGTTATGTTATATGTACCTGTATCCGTTGTATCGCTCTCTGCAAAGCTGCTCAAAGAAGGGAGATTTTCCAGTCTATCATCTGCTGTTATAAATTGAAGGGAAATTTGTGAAGTGTCTAAAGGCAGAAATTCAATGCTCCGAGAAAAACACAAACTTGGGTGCACAGAAAGGATGTGTAACAGAGACCTTAAAGCTGTACCAGGACAGGGTGTTTTGAATTCTGCCTTGCTGTGAGTAAAACGACAGCATGGATAAATGAAGAGGTGCTGGAGCTGGGGTTATGGCTGCGCAGTCATGGTTGTTGGGACACACTGAGAGAAGTGATGTGCAGTGGGCTGTCAGACAGCAGATAGAAAATCAACAAAAAACCCCCAACCTCAAATGACATTAGCTCCGAGCAAAATATGCTTCATCAGCTTGGCAACTTTCATTACCTGTTGGGGTGATCTCTCTTCAGTCACAGGGAGACAGAGGACAAATTAAATAATCTACTGAGCATGTTACATGTTTCAGACTTTCAGAGCAATAATTTAGACAGAATCCAGCTTAGGAAAATCCCTTGTCTAGCTAATATTCACACACTGGCTCTCTGCTACTGCTCCTTTCTCTGCCCAGCCCTTTGGACCCTGTAACTCTAACACGTTAAGACAGCTTCAGCATATTCCCAGTCAAAAAAGTGCCTTTCTTTCCACATGCCAAGATATTTGACAGAAATGGGTATTCTAAATGTGCAAATGTAGCAACAAGGAATGCAGCTGAGGGCAAGATACTTTCTAGTATTTACTCATGTTCCTCGTGAGGCCATGTTGGGTCTGCATGGCTGGATCTCAGATGTCAGGGGCTCTGCATGGAAAAGTCTTGTGGTGCAAAGAAGTAAATCTGTGATTCAGTTTTGCAAAATCCGGAGTGGTTTTCCTGGGACACATTTTGTTCCTGGCTCTCCCCTGGGTATGGAGCTGTCATTTTTGAGGGATGCTTTAAAATTGATGGACGCTTTAAACTTGATGGACTCTTACACAAAGCCCAGGAATTACTGCCACACAATTACTCCTCAGGTTAAATCCTGCGTTAGGATATCCTTTTCAGTCTCAGTCCTTAGAAAGGAACATTGATCACCTGGTCTGACCTTTTCTTCATCACAGGCCATTAAGCCTCACCCCAGTGCCTCTGTATTAAGCGCACAGATATTAGTTACAGTGTTACAGTCCTTGAAAAACTAACTGTGTCACAGGAGTGTGAGGCATCTGTACAGTCAGGCAGCTGCTGAAATTAAGATTTATGCTCCTACCTTTCCTGGGTCTCCCAGATTTCACTTCCTCCAAGCAATCAGAGATTCTCTCCAGTTTTATAGCCCAGACATGTTTTCTTAATTTTTGGCAGAGTTGCTTGCTAGATGGTGAAACTGGCTACTTCTGTCCTTAGGTCCTTTCCTACCATGGCAACAAGAAGGGCTGGGGGGAGCTGACAGTGCTATGCGAGGAAAATCGGGAGTGCAGCTATCGTATAAGGTTAGGGTGGGAAAATTAAATAGGGTGGCTGGAAGTGTGATGCAAATAAAGACTGCCAATGAAAATATTTCTCAGGTGGTTGGTGGAGGTGAATGAAGATGTGTGGAAAATCAAACTTGAGACAAAAAGTATTCCCGTGAAAGGTTAAATTCAGGGAATTCTAAAAAAAAAAAAAATAACAAAATATTTTGGGAGAAACTTAGGGAAATGTGGAGAAAGAAGTGGGTGTAAATGACAGCATGAGGAATTGTTTGAAAGTCAGCATGGACTCACATTAAAACCACAAAATCAAGTGGGTGTGAGAAGCCACATGCTGTCCCCAACCTGCCTGGCCTCCCTCTGCTGTCCCTGACTCAGGTGTGCTCTCCTGGGGCAGCTCCTGCCAGTTCCTTTACCTTCTTTATTGATTTACTAATAAATAAGGGAGTGCGGTTTTGCTACTGCTTTGTGTGCCAGCCAGAGCAGGCTTGCTCTAAATTCAAGCACTGCAAGCTCAGTCTGGCCTTGGGAACTCAAACTTGGTTCTGCTTCCAACTTGCTGCCAGCAATAACATACCCACTGAGAAGCCAGTGGGTGACTGTACTGTAGGCAAGGCAGGTGAAGAGACAACTAGCTCTGCTGCAGCACCCTGGGCTCTGACCCCAATGCACCCAACCTGGGATTCTGCCAGGAAACGAAGCACAGTTTTTAACCAGATTTCCAGGTTTCAGCCATCCCACTGATGCTCTGTCTGCCTCTGCACCAATCGTCAGTTTCCTACATTTGTGTTGCTAGCCTATGGTTTGCTCAGTAATTTCAGTCCAGCTTGGAGGCAGAAAATGGCATCAGCCCTATAATCAAAGTAGAGTTTGCTGACAGGCTTAGACAAAGTGTCCAGTACCAGCCCGAGTGTGACGGTACAGGCAGTGTTCAAATCATCACCTTTGCCTTCAACAGTAATTGGCTTGGGTCAATTTCTTCATGTCCTGAAATGCCTGATCTTCCCTACTTTGTTAGAGACACCCCCTTTAGCTTGTACTAATGATGCTATTAAAAACCATGTTATCTACCAATATAAATGCCCATCTTCCCTGTTAAGAAATGCAGATTCGCAATGCAAACCAGAGATGAAGTCTTGGAGAGCATTTTTATCTTACATTTTAGGAGATGTTCTGTAGTGGGTTGATTGCTCAGCCACCATCAGGAAACCTCCTTGTCTCAGCCCACCCATGGCATCAGCTTGGCTTCAATGTGCGTGTCTGCGGTGAAAATATAATCTGAGATCCTGAGCAGGACACCCAGCCAGCCTCAGGATCTGCATCCTGCAGCCTAGACCTCACCAATGCTCCCATCCAGCTGCAGCGTGCCACTGCCTTTTGATGTGAGGGGAGATATGTAGAGGAGAGGAGAAATAGGATTATTTGAAAAATGCCTTTGTGTTTATTCAGATGGCAGATGGACTTGGCTGGTGATTACCAGACGCAGCCATGTTCCCAGCACTGGGTCAGTGGGGACAGCCTGGGCTCCAACAGCCATACGGTGCCTTGCTGAACTTGACAACCACACAGCTGGGCACAGCTGGCACCTCTTAGCCGCTCCATCTGCAGGGCTGGAACTGAACACTGGAGATGAACCAAATGTCGTAGCGTCTCTGACATTAAGGATGCTTCTGCTTCTATATATACAAAAATGGGCGGCAAATATTTTGCTCTTTGTCATGGAGCTCTGCTGCCTTCCATGGCATCGCCTTCTGTGTCACTAATGAATTCTTGTTTGTTTGTTACTGTTTGATTTTCTTCCCACAGAGGACTGATTTATTAATAGGAAGAAAACAAGCAATAAAGAATCCCTCCAGTTATTTAGCTTAGCTTGACTTCTTACTCTTCTTTGTTAGCTAAATTAGAAACAATCTAATCTACAGGAACCTTACTTCTAATTTGGAGAGCTGTAATTATTAGGAGCTATATTTACCAAGACACTGTCTGAACTTGTAACCAGATTTTAAATGAGTGCATTATTAAGGTAGGGAATAAAAGAAAATTAATTCAGTTGCACAGTTTAAACCACACTGTATGGAGCCTGTTTTCCCTTTTCATGCCAAGAAAGCGTTTATTTACAATTTTTTTCATGAGTCAACATTCACTTTGAGTACACTACTACAAAATGTCTAAACACAGCAGATAGCACATCCCTGAGATGTGCTGGAGCTGGGGTTCAGTGCACAACACCAAAATTAGCTGTATTTATTACCACCAATTTTTGTGTTTTCTACAAATTCAGATTTAAACACTTTCTTATTGATCATGGTTGCTTATACCTGATGGAGTCTTTTAACCAATAAAAAGTTTGCAGCTAGCAATATTTTTTGTTTATTATTTCAGCTGTGAGTTGTTCATTTTCCTTCTGTTGGCTGAAAATACATAAATGTTTGGACAAGTTTAGTCTCAGTGTGCTGACACTTTTGCCACATGCTTGAGAACATCTGAATTATCTCTGTAAAATGTATTTTAGCTTCCTGGCAATAGTAAAAAAAAACTAAACAAATTTGTTCATGTGACTAAAGAGCATTCTAAAATCCTGTGAATCCACCTTGATACATAACAGGAATTTGAGTACCTCTGTGCTGGGTTTAATAAAATTCACATCAAATAGCTGATGGTATGAGCCATTTGAAGTTTGTGCTGGCACTTTGGCTTATATGTGTGTGTGTATACATACCTACCATGCTATTTAATTCCTGATCCAGCATTGTTCCTAGATGAGCCTTGTGAAATGAGCTGAGCTGCAACCTGCACATCTTTGCAAAACGATTAGAGCAGGATCCGAATCCGCCTGTAAATTCAAGTTTCCCTTCATTTCCATCGCTATACGTCTCTGAATGACAGCAAATTCATTCCTGCGCTGGAGACTTGCCAGAAGTTTCTCATCTCGCTGTCTGTGGGCTGCTCACTCCCTCTCTGGCTCTTTCTTTTTTTTTTTTCTTTGAGGTTTTTCTGATGCCTATAGAGTGAGCTCAACTCAAAGGTTTGCAGCTTTGCTCTCGTCTGCTATTCTGTAAGAGCCAGCCTGGGCGCCGGTACAGTCAGGAGTAGTGTGTGAACATCGGATTTCTGCCTTGTTTCCCTGCAGGTGACTCAGAAACTTCACAATGCGGCTGGTAATGTATTTAATTTTCTAAATAAATACTTAAGCATTCCGCTCGTGCAGCTTTTTCAGCTTTTGGATAGACCGGCATTTCTACAACTAATTAAATGAGGAGATGTCAGGAGGTGGCGGATGCCTACTGGGACATGGATGCTGTTTGTTTTACTCTCCAGCCAGAGATGTAGAGGCAGATTTCCTCAAGGAATCTTAGATCAAGCAGCACTTTTTCCTTTAGATAAAGAAGCTTGAACAAATACAGATTAGCAGATGAAATTTCTAATGTGCACAGAGCTGCAGTAAGTTTATTAGTGAAACTGAAATTTAAGGATGTGTTATGCTGTAGGCTCAGAAAGGAAAGAATCGTCTTCATGTGCTAACAATTTAAAACAGTGTTTGAAAAAGATGCCTGAGGATTCAGAAGGCTCTGCTGAGCAGTGGTCATGCTGCTGTGGCAGAATTTCCCTATGTTTAACTGCCCTTTTCTTTTGCTCTGCAATTATTAGAAAATAACATGGCTATGGGTTCATGGGGTGACCCTACAGGGCTTTTCAGCTTCGGTATTCAGCAGGCATTTCAGCTCCTCTAAATAGAAGCCTCTGAATAGTAAGCAGAACAATGTAGGGCTCCTGTAGCCAGGAGTTCAGCTGTTTGTCAATATGTAAAATTTCACAGCTCTCATCGGGTGCAGTACAGGCAGCTTCCTAGATTCTTATGAAGTCATCCAGGAAATGCTGTGGGGACCAATGCTGGCTCTGACAGTGGTCAAAGGACTGAAGTAATTAATCTCAGATTTATTTTTTAATTATTTTTTTCCATTCTGAGAACAGTAATTTTAATAAGCAGAGATTTAGTTTGGAGGGGCTATTTGTCTGTATTTAGCATCAGAGCTCTTTTAAGAACAAATTCTGCCTGGTTTCCTTCAGCAAGACTTCCCTCAAGACTGGCTTACACAATGTGTTATCTTTACACCTGATGATAAACTGTACATCACCTCAGTACAGTGCTGAAATAGCCCATGAGGCTTTTTCATTTCCTTCTGCTTACAAACAGCTTAAATGTTTTATGCCTCATTACAGAGTTATCCATCAGAAGGCAATGTATGGAAATGACTATATGTAAACACCACAGGGTAAAAAATAAAACTAGGTGCTATTAACTCTGAAGAGATAGAACAGACTAACCTGCTTCTGAGACAACATTTGAAGGTAAAGCTAACTGTGAGTGGTAGCTCATGCATCTCATGGTGAGGGTTCTGATGCAGCAGGTGAGGATACATCCTGCACAGGCAATTCTTCACCACGTAGCATCCGCTGTTTTTCTTAATTCAGTGGGAAAGGAGGAGGAGGTTTAACATGTTGATATTGATATATCTGACATGACATAGAAGATATGGCTCTTAGTTCTAGTGTGGGTGGATGTAAATAAGCAAATATTGAATTATCATTTCTACAAAGCTAAAATTAATCTGAGCTTCTCTGTTTTCCAGGACAACTTGTCAGACAATGTAAACTAATCTGCTAAATTGCACAGGAAAAAAGAATGCATTTGAAACATCTAATTTACCTAGAGCTGGATGTATTTTGATCCCTTGCCTGTTTCAAGTTTTTTCAGCTTTCCAATAGGCTAGAGAAACTGTATAGGTAGTCTTACAAACAAAAGAAATACATAAAGGATTTACTTTAGTAGTAGGATGCTAGGATTCACTAAATGTTCACAGTGTAGCACTGTAAAGCCTTGTGCCTTATGGCAAATTATTTTCTCACCTGCTTGCACTATACATTCAAAGTACAGATACTGTATGAGACCTTCACTTGCTTTAAATCTCTGGCCTCTTAAAACTCTGATTTTATTTTACTTGAGGGTCCTTACTTTTGCAGGTTCTTACTTTTGCAGTTTGTGGACTTGTGTAATCTCAATAAAACCAAGAAGGCTATTTATGTGCCTAAGGGCTAGATCATCTGTTTTGTTTAAAAGCTTGAAATATGAAAATTAGATCAAATGCAAGGAAAATGTTTGCATTTACAGTAATTTCCCTGGATTTTCATAAAGAAAGTACAGTAATAAAAGACAGTTTGTTAGTATGCTTTGTGAAGGTGAAATCTTATTATTTCAGAATGCCTGTAACTATTATACAGCCTTGTAGCTGTATGTAAGCTTTACAGTAAAACCAATATTTAACTATTTTTATATCTGAAAAGCTTGCATTGTCACATCTCAGAGCATTAGAAAGGCAGTAATTCAGGTGGATTGAAGTGTAGACTCCAGATTTTGTCCCACGTCACTATGCTGTCCACTGAGCAACAGGGGCAACTGAGTTCAGATACACTCCTCTACAACAGGTTGGATGAGTAAATACAATGTGCAAAACCACCTGCAGCAACACCAGAGATAACATAAAAATTTCTAATGAAACGAAGATGGAGTTTGATCACAAGATAGATGAAGTCACAGCTCTGCTCTCCCTGGATTTGACAGAAGCTAGACGTGGAAACATTTTCATTTAGCAAGGTCATATCCATCCAATAGTATATAATGTGGTTTTTGAGGAAAAACAATGCTGGGAAAATATCTACGAGGCAAGATTAATAATCAAGTCTCCAGTATCTCTATAGGAACAGGAGAGTCAATTGAACTTAGACAATACTTCATTTAAAGGTATGTCAAAGAAGTGAAGATAAACGTGGACTAAAATTGTCCCTAGGAAAACTGTGATGGTGGGTGTTGGTAGAACCAGGCTAACATGGTTTGTAGACACTGAAATTGGCCATTAAAATGAACTAGGCAATCCAGACTGAGCTCTTGGGAGGCAGGTGGAGAGAAACTCCCAGCCGATAAGACTGGGTGCATTCCCCATGCAGTTTGCATGATGGATGAAAAAATACCTTGAAGCAAGAGTCTTCAAAGTGGAGGCAGCCACTTTTGGAGATGACGTTTGACCCCTAGCATTGACTGTAACAATGCACCTCAGTTGTGGTCGGCCCTCCTGCTGGCCATGACATCTCAGAGGAGCTGTTTCCTGGGAAGATGCTAAAAATGAAGTACGTGTCATTTGGCTAAACAGGAAAGGATTTGGAACATAAACCACTCATCAGTCTGAAACTTTGTTGTTCTCAAGGAAGAGGATTGAAAGGAATGATTTATTGTGGTAGGAAGAGACGTAATGAATAAGACGATGAAGGCATAGTTATGCTGAATATAGGAAAATTTTCCTGTTGTATGGTCTTTTTTTATAGTATGCAAAATAACCTCCACAGGGAGCCAAATGAAATTTTACTACTTAAGCACTGAAAAAGAGCTGTGACAAGCTCTGTGCCCAAATGAATAGGGCACATACTGGATCAGGCAACTGGATTCATTTTAAAAAAAATCTCCATTACCATTTTGTGGCAAAAGAAATTTGTAGTAAAACTTGAAGTTATTTTCAGAATTCAATGAGGTGTTTAAATGGGACTATTAAATTGTAAGTGTTTAAAACACCTATAAAATATAGGTGTTCAACAGGACTATTAAATGCAAAGTGTAGCTGAGGTGCATTTCCACATCAGCAGCACTGTTCAACTTTTCTGGCAAGAAATTAGAACAATAAAACTAGAAGAACTTTTCCAATAATTCTTGCACAGGACTGAGCATATTGTATCTGATGCTCTGTGCTAGCCAGCTGGATGTGGAGATTGGTGTAATCAACCCACCATGCCCAATTTTAACTGACATATCTGAAAACAGCTAAGCTACTTCAATGCAAAGGCATTTGCAGGAAAGTGCTCCCAAGCCTTTTGCTTCTCTGAGGGGTGGCAGCACGGTTGCCAGTCACTTTATAGAATTACCCAAAAGTACTTGTAAAACCACTTTGCAATATTCATGGCAGCATGAATCCACTGCTCCCACCACCAGGAGATTTTGCTGAACTTTCTGTGCCCAAAGCTCCCCTTCCTGGGCAAAGAGCACAGGAAAAGGAAGAAATTAAATGTGTCAGTGGTCTCTGAGCACTCCCCTGCTGGGAGGTTTAGTCTGTGCAGTGATTCTGAGGTTTTATGAAATGCTCTCATCTTAATGCATTGAGTACTATCTTAGTGCATCAAGCTGAAACCAAGAGAGGCTTCTGCTACAGTGTTTTGGTTGTAATTACTCTTATTGCTGCACCTGAAATACCTGAGAGTGCAGGAAGCCAATTACCCAGGTGCCAGCATCTCCACATTAGTGGGGTGGGAGTCAGTGCTATTTCTTTTCCTGCTTGGCCTCTTGGGTAAGAGCCAGTATCTTCTGGAACTGGGAGTGGGCAGGTTTGCCTTTCCATTGTCAGATGTTAGAGCTGTCATCTACCTTCTGTTTTACTGTTGTACTTGTGTAGTGGTAGGGAGTAACAGGTAAGAGAGTGTTATTCCCCTTCTTGGTAAGGCTGGAATGTGAGTGCTATGCCTGCTTGCAGGAGAGAGTTCTCCTGTGGTTATTTATCTTTCTTTCACATTTGGACCCTAAAAAACAGAACATTAAAGCATGTCACAGGAGGGAAAATGTGTAACTTGCTATATAGCAATAACCTGTTGTCATGGTTTAAACCACGACACCTGTAGACTCTGGAGAGAGATGGTTGCTTTTTTTTACAGTATTTGTGCAGGTCCCAGCTGGGTCTGGTGTGCTGCTGCATTCATCCTATGTCCCTCTGGAAAGCGGCCTTTCTCCCTAGGTGGTGGTGAGGTGGGAATGGGAAAATCTGTTGAGATACTCTTGGGCAGAGCCTGCTTTTCTGAGCAAGTAGCTTACAACCATGTTGTTTATGCAAAGCTTCTGTGACTCCAGGCACTGGACTCTGTGACTGTGACCTAAAGCTGAATTACCTCCACAGGCCCTATAGCGAAGCGCCTTTTTTTATTAGATGTCAGTAGGATGTTCCTGACCTGGTCTCAGCTGTGTTACTGCTTCTAAATGTAATGGTTTGTGTTTGATCAAATTTTTACACAAGGGAGTGGACAGTACTTTGTGGTGTTCATATGGTATGTTTGTCTCCATGAAGAACACAATGTAATATTTTCTTTGGAGATAAATATTTGATAAGATCCAAATTTGAGAGGAAGCAGTTTCCCTGATCACAAACAGAATGAGAGGTGGGACATGTGTATGCTGACTATAAAATGCCCTTTGCTATTAATGGTACCAAATGCAAGGAAGTTATTCTGTTGATGTGTGCTGATGTTGGAAATGAAGCTCTGGTCCATGCTCTCTATCTCCTATGTTCTCACAAAGGGGTGCAGCCAGGGATTCTGGGCATAGATGGGATCAAGGAAGACCACTCTTCCAGTCCTTCCCTGTGGAGCAAGACCTGCAAGGAATGGGCTGTGACCAGATCTGGAAGAGACCAGTGGTTTAGTGAAGGAAGTGGCAAAAAACTTCTGTCTCTTTGTCCGGAAGCTATGCGGCATTTTGATACCTGAGAGATCGCAATAACTCTTTGGTACTGTTATAGTGGAACATCTGTGGTACTACTGTTTCCCAACCAAGTTAGAAATGTTCTGATATTTTGACAGAGTGCAGTGTTACAGATGGGTGAGATAGCTTGCAGATATGAACCATCACCTATAATCCATAATCCTGACAAATCTTTAATGCGGGATGGGCTCCGGATAGAAAGCTCATGGTAGTTAAAGGTGGCTTCACACATGCATGGGTTGTTGTTGGCCATGCCAGACCCTCCAATTGGAGGGAAGGGAATTGGGTGGTGCCAGCATTATGGTGTTCTGCATGTCCTTGTTATACCATCTAGCAGTGTCATGCTCTAAACTGTGGTCATCTTGCTTTGTGTATCTACAGCATGAACTTTATCTCTCATCTTGTGTCTTTCATTGTTGTCTGGTGTTTGCTCTCTTGGCACTGAAAATGGCTCCTGAGTCTGGGAGCTTGGCTAGTGTTTCCAGCAGCATCAGCTGGTGTTAGTGAAAGATTAGATCTGCCCACAAACCTGCTCTCTTCCACAAGAGAGAAAACAACGTTTGGAAGTTGGAACAGGTGATTTTGTTCCATCTGCAGTTTCAGGGCACAATATTTTTAATGTGCTGTACTCAGGACTGGTTGGGCAATGCAATGCCTTGTGGGAGAGTTGGGGTGGTTACCTGCAGCCAGTTTAATTGCAGATAAACTAATATGGTTTGCAAGCTGCCCCACAGTAGCATTTGAGTGAGATGTGATATGGTATAGCATTGTAAACCTTTATATTAATTTTTAATAGTCTTTGGATACCCTTTGGAAGGATGCCCTCCATAGAATATTAGTCCCCGACCTTCAAAGCTCCAGCTTTCCTGGTGGATAAATTGTACAGTAGCAAATATCTATTTCCAAGGGCTTGCAATCAACTTCTACTTGTTTGAAAGTAAGTGGCCATGTGTCTCCTTTGCAAAGGCATGTCTGGTTGCAACTGCTCAGGATAACGGAAGCTTTTGTTTATAGAAAATATAAGCTGTTCCTCGACTGATAGGAGTGTTTTGAGAACCTCCTAGGGAAAAGGTAAATCAATTTGCTAGAAACTAAAAGATACCCTTTCTTTAATCCTTTCTTTTTTTTTTTTTTTTTTCAGACCTAACAGACTGCTTTTCTGTAGGCTTTTCTGTACTAGCTTTGTTTAAGGAGCAGAAATATCTTAATACAATGTTAGAAAACATAAAAAAAATGCTGTTCCCTACCCTTTACAACTCTGCTCACTCTGAGAATGATCAGAAATGAGGAAAAACCTTTTGGAGTGACTTTCCCTTCTTCCCCTCCTCCGCCTCCTTGCACAATTCGTATCATACATTCATTCCTGTTAGTGAGTTCTAACTCTGGTGTGTTAATATAGAGCATCTTGTTTATTTGTGATAAGCATGAAACAAATTAGGGCATGTTAACATCTTCTGCAGTCCTACCTCAGATTGCCTCTTGGCAGATATCCTCTCATCAATTTCTGCAGTGCCGTAGGTAGCTGAGCTTGATCTTTCTTTTGCCATCCTGGGCATAATCCCAGAAACATTAGGTTTGGAAATCTTTCAGCAAAAATGGCTGGTGATTATGCTTGCTGCCTGCCAACATGTCCCTTGCCAGGAAGCGGTAGGAATAATGGCCACACCTCGACAAATGGCCTAACAAGCTGAATTCACATCCATTTGGAAGCAGGTTATACATGAGTGCAAAGCAAAACCATCAGCTCTTATTTCCTTTTGGACCCTTCTTAATATTCTGTTTTCTTGCTTTTAGTAGACTAGTTTTGAATAAGCAGCTACTTCTGTGTTGATACGTGGGTATCAGTCAGACACTGGTGTTGCAGGAGGAGCTCAAGGGCTGGTGGTGGATGGCATTTGCTAGTTCCCCATCTCTGCTGGTATGATGTGATGTGGCCAACAGCCCATCTTGTGAAATGTAAGATATTGCAGGCTTTCATACTTAATTCAGGAAAGCGCATAGAAAAAAAATACCTTGAATGCAAGCTCAAGGAATATGGAGGTTAACAGGGTATTACAGCCTGTAAAACAGTGGAGGACAGCCAGTGATGTTCTCGGTGTGCTATTCCCATCGCTGACCTATCGGTACCCACTGCTGACAGGAGTGAGTCATGGTGGATGTGCCTTTGTCACCAGCTGTAGAATTCCTCTTCTTTTTGTTTTCATATCCTTCTCCGGAATGAAGCTGCAGCTGCAAAGGTCACCAGACATCAAATGCTTCAAGTCACTGTTGTTATCCTTGGAAGAAAATTGCATCACTTAAGCTAATTACCAAATGGCATTTTTCTTCTGAAAAATTACATACCTGTGCTCTCTAGGAACACAGAGTGCACAGCTTTGAAAGCAAAGTCGTTCCTAAGTCTTTTTGAGTGATGCAATTTAGTTAACCTACTTCCTAAAGCACAATTAAGCGTAGCTAAATAATGGCTATACAGGAATGACCTTTCCTCAAAAAAACTCTAGTGCTTGTGCAAATGGTATTTCACTAAGAAGATTTGCAGAGCAGCTAGCATCCAGTTGGTGCTTGAAGAGTTACCAGTCCTTCCCTGGGAGGGTGTGCTTGTCTCTGCTCTTGACTTCATCTTGTCTCCAGAAGAGTTAGCAGGTGTGAGCTGCTTGCCAAAGCGTCCTCCCTCTAATTTATCAGCTTCATGGAAAGCAATGGAATTAAAGCCTTTGGGACAGAGTTTGAAGGTGTGGGGAAGCAGAGGTGCTTGGGGGTGTTGCCTGGTCTGTAGCTACGCTGTTGGAAGTGGTGACAAGCAGAGCAGCTTCTAGGTTTTGTGGGTTGTGGTTTTTTTGTTGCTTTTTTCCTCCTTCCCATAAGAGCTGTATTGCTCCCCCTTTGTATGTTCCCAGCAGTTCATATCTTGCTCTGGATAAATTCTTGCTTAAGCCTGGATGTTAACAGCAGTGGTACAACCCAGCAAAGGTTTTGTCTTGTTCCTGAGTACTTTCAAGGTATTTTAAAGCCAGATGCAAATTTTCTTTCCTATGATCCTGCCTGTTAGGACATCCTTTAGTAATAAAATTCATCAGTAGAAATGAACAGGTTTGGAAATGCTGTAGTCAAAAATGTGACCTCAGCTCTTATTTTTCAAGCCAGTAGATGTCTCTGAGTCTGTAGTGTGAATCCCAAAGGCAGGCTTTAGTGTAGCATTATACCACCAAAAAGGTACTGAATGAGTAAAACCTAAAGAGGCAAGATTGGCTAAAATCACACTTTGCAGGTTTGAGGAGCTTTTTGCATCAGATCTGCTGGCAGGTTTGGATAAGATATTGATGCATCAGTGTTAAGAAGAGCTTGCTGTTTGTTTTCCAGCTCCATGTTTCACAGAAATATTCTCACTTCGCTTTTTTAATGAAAAAAAAATGTATTTCTGGTTGTCTGTGTTTGCAGAGGATAGTTTACAAATGTGAAGCCCAAAGGCTCAACAAGCCAGAGGCAAATAAAACACCAGTATTTACAGTTTTTTAGAGTAACTCTTTTTTAATTGAGTTTCATGACATTTGGTGCTTTGGTTTATGGATTTTGAATGATAAAATAGTGGTTTTGAAGTATCTTGCAAATTGCTAACACTATCAGATTCTGTAAGTTAATCATAAACGTTATAAATTGCCATGTGAAAAACATTATTTAAAAAAGAAATAGAACTGTTTTATGAATCCTGTTTTGAGAGGTTTCCTCACATCTCATAAATTACTTGGAAATTATTTAAGCAAAGAAGAAATAAAGTAAAATTGAAATCTTTACTGTTTTATCTTTCTCCTTCCTTTTTATCTCCTTCCCATTCCAAGTCCTTCATATAGTGACCGAGTATAGCATTGTCCTTTTTTATAAAATGTAATAGATGGTAGGCTTATTTTTAACTATATTGTTATAGTCAATACTGGTCAAATGGTCAGACTATATTGTCTGACCATCTAGATCTACCAGCCATTATGTGTATTGTACTGGCAATGTGCAGCCTTGAGGGGGAGGGGGAATCTGCTCTGTTCTTATTTTCCTTTCATTATTTTTAAAAAGAGCCATCTTTTATTGAGGGTATGGGCTCAGGGCACTGCTCTGGCCATCACGCAGAAGTGCTCCAACTGCAGCAGTAGTCTGGATCCCAAGCAGTGGTGACTGGGGCAGTTGACATCCTCTTTGGTGTAATAATCCAGCTCATAGTTCAGAAGTTTAGATGGGCATACATCCTTCTGTGGTAACCTATACGTTGTGTTATCCTTTCTCCCTATACATCTAGACCTGTCTTGCCCTTAGCATACTGCTGAGCTCTATCTTCTCCTGACAAGGAGCTTCTAAACTCAGAGCCTGTTGTGTGAGAACATTTCTTCTTCTCATTTTTTATTTGCTGCTTATTTTCAAAGGAATGTTAATACCCAGTACTGAAAACTGCTGAGCTAAATTTCCAGCAATGAGCTGGAGGGTTTATGGGCGACTGTTTCTGTCCGCCCTTTTTCTGATGGGAGAAGCTCCAACATGTTCTCTGGGGATGAACTTTCTTCATAGCCTGGCCAGTCTGGTAACTTGTCTACAGGCTCTTGTTTCTCAGTGAAGGAACATAGGTCTAATACCTTAGTGCCTTTAGGTTTGCACGTAAATCTAGTTATAGACTCCAGTATCTGTTGCATTTCACTCATTAATAGTAAGTTTAATCTACCGTCAATTTTACCAAACTTCAGCATTATTTATGGTCTTTGTTAGGTTTGACTGAATGCTACTGAGTCAATCCTGCGAATCTTTCACCCTTGCTGCTCATCTGGTTTTCTATATCAATAATAAAAGTAATTCTATGAAGCTCTGTTAAGCTCTTTTCAAGCTGTGAAAGTTTTGCTTGCTTATTCCTGAATTCTGCACATATAAATCTTTATACTCAATCAAGGAATTCATTTACATGCTATGTATATCTTGGCTATACCTCAACTACTGCCATTTTGTCCCTGTTTCAGAATATTATGCACATTAATTAAAAAACAGTTAAATAATATTTGTCAAAGTTTGTTTAAAAAACCCAGTGTAAACCAGCTGCTTTCAGAAATACACAGACACTTCAGCTGAGTCTCCTATCAATGCTTTAAACAGCTTTAATTAACCTTTTTAAAGTATTGAAAATGTTTTACATGCTCATAACTGAATAAATAAGCAGTTCTTTAAGAAAGATTTTGTTTAAGGCAGCCTTGTGTATCTCCCATAGAAACACATGGTTGAGGTCTAAGAGTCATTTTAGGTGATTCTGCATTTGTGCTTTGTGGCAAATAGTCTTAATTCTGGTAAAAGGTTACTGGATTTTAGGCATATCTGAAAGAATTTATTTTCCTTGAGCAAAGGCTCATTGTAAAAAGGTAATTTGGTACCAGCAGTTCTCCTAGGTGGACAATTTCTGATTTATATGGAAGTGGCAAAGCAATACTATTTTCTATCTTAGGAAGCATTCCCCCTGCTGTTCTCTTGTCATTCTGAATGAGGCTGCTCTTGCTGGTTCTTGCTGCATAAACCGAAATGCTCAAAACCCTTAATATTGTTGACCTTATGGTGTCTGCATCTGTACTGAGCTTAACTGCTTTACTTGCTAGAGTTTAAATACTTTACTTGCTAGGGTTGATGCAGGGCTTTGCTTCACATGGGAAATATGTGTTCTTGCTGTCCAGTCCATACATTGCTCATCTGAATTTCCTGTATGTGCATGTGATACATAAGATGGTGAACTCACCATCTCTTCACCATGCAAGAGGGAGCATGAAAAAAAAATCCCCAATACTCAGTTGAGCAACAGGAACCCAAAAGTTTGTTCTCTCTGTTCTCACTGAAAGTAATGTTCTCATTACCAGTAATGCTGATTTTTTTTTTTTTCCTGTTGACCTTACCAGGAACAGGCTGAGACAAATACTGAGAGCATTTAAAATTCCCTTCTGTATAGTTAAAAAAAAAACACAAAAAACAAAACTAAGAAAAATCTTGACATCATAAAGGAAGTGTATGCTTTTTGGTCTTAGGATTTCAGTTTTACTATGAAAATTATTATAAATCAAACAGCTAAGTTACCTTTTTACATTCTGAGACACATATACCAACATAGGACCAGTCTGGCATGTCCTAACTGTTTTCATACCACCAAGAATTAGAATTAAACTTAGCTAGAGGTATTAAAGATAACAGGAAGGGATTCTACAGGTACGTAGCAAATAAAAAACAGGCTAGGGAGAATGTAGGCCCCCTCAGGAAGCTCTCGGGAGAACTGGCTACACGGGATTTGGAGAAGGCTGAGGTTCTGAATGACTTCTTTGCCTTGGTCTTCACTGGCAAAGGCTCTGACCAAACCACCCAAGTCTTGGAAGGCAGATGCAGGGACTGTGAGAATGAGGACCTTAGACCCACTGTAGGAGAGGAACTGGTTCGAGACCATCTTAAAAACCTGAACGTGCACAAGTCCATGGGTCCTGATGAGATCCATCTGCGGGTCCTGAACGAGCTGGGAAATGAAGTTGCGAAGCCGCTGGCCATCATATTTGAAAAATCATGGCAGTCAGGTGAAGTTCCCGATGACTGGAAAAAGGGAAATATAACCCCCATTTTCAAGAAGGGGAAAATGGATGACCTGGGGAATGACAGACAAGCCAGTCTCACCTCCGTGCCTGGCAAAATCTTGGAGCAGATTCTCCTGGAAGGCATGCTAAAGCACATGAAAATCAACAAGGTGCTTGGTGACAGCCAGCATGGCTTCACTAAGGGGAAATCCTGCCTGACCAATTTGTCAGCCTTCTATGATGGGGCTACAGAACTGATGGACAGGGGTAGAGCAGTTGATGTCATCTACCTGCACTCGTGTAAAGCGTTCGACACTGTCCCACATGACATCCTTGTCTCTATATTGGAGAGACATCAATTTGATGGATGGACCACTCAGTGGATAAAGAACTGGCTGGATGGCCGCACACAAAGAGTTGTGGTCAATGGCTCCATGTCTGGCTGGAGACCAGTAACGAGTGGTGTCCTTCAGGGATAGGTGTTGGGACCGGTCTTGTTCAACATCTTTGTCGCTGACATGGACAGCGGGATTGAGTGCGCCCTCAGCAGGTTTACCGATGACACCAAGCTGTGTGGTTCGGTTGATTCCCTGCAGGGAAGGAATGCCATCCAGAGGGACCTTGACACACTTGTGAGGTGGGCTGATGCCAACCTCATGAGGTTTAACCATGCCAAGTGCAAGGTCCTACACCTGGGTCGGAGCAATCCCAGGCACAGCTACAGGTTGGGCAGAGAAGAGATTCAGAGCAGTCCTGCGGAGAAGGACTTGGGGGTGGTGGTTGATGAGAAAATGAACATGAGCCGGCTTCAGTGTGCACTTGCAGCCCAGAAAGCCAACCGTATCCTGGGCTGCATCAAAAGGAGTGTGACCAGCAGGTTGAAGGAGGTGATCCTGCCCCTCTGCTCTCGTGAGACCTCACCTGGGGTATTGTGTGCAGTTCTGGTGTCCTCAACATAAAAAGGACATGGAACCGTTGGAAAAAGTCCAGAGGAGGGCCACGAGGATGATCAGGGGACTGGAGCACTTCCTGTATGAAGATAGGCTGAGAAGGTTGAGGCTGTTCAGCCTGGAGAAGAGAAGGCTGCGTGGAGACCTCATAGCAGCCTTCCAGTATCTGAAGGGGGCCTATAGGGATGCTGGAGAGGGACTCTTCATTAGGGACTGTAGTGATAGGACAAGGGGTAACGGGTTAAAATTTAAACAGGGGAAGTTTAGATTGGATATAAGAAGGAAATTCTTTCCTGTTAGGGTGGTGAGGCACTGGAATGGGTTGCCCAGGGAGGTTGTGAATGCTCCATCCCTGGCAGTGTTAAAGACCAGGCTGGACAAGGCCTTGGGTGATATGATTTAGTGTAAGGTGTCCCTGCTTATGGCAGGGGGGTTGGAACTAGATGATCTTAAGGTCCTTTCCAACCCTAACGATTCTTTGATTCTAAGAAGAGGTAGAAAGTGCTTTGTGAATCTGGGCTTATCTCTCAAATATGAAGCCTTCCTGGTTTTGTAGACTGAGTGGGATTTTGCCCTCTAACTTGTGCAACTGATTTTTGAAATGTAATCTAAATACGTAGTTAAAAATATTCCTTTTCTGTTTTACCCTTTTGGGTGTGGTTTTGCATCTTCGCTTTGTGTGATGGACAAGAAAGCCTGGCTGGGTGACGAATGGACCTTTCTTGCGCTTATGTCTGGATTTAGTGGGCACCTTTTGGAGCCCTTGAAAGGGGAAAGGCTTTCAGACAGCCCATTTGTGCATCTGTATTTTCTGTGGTCTCCCCACCTTGTTCACCACTTTTGCCTGGGAGAGAGCAGTATGACTCTAATCATTTTGTCAGTTTATTTTTGTTCTCTTGCCTTGGATGAAAATTGCTGGTGAGAGCAAATGCCATCTTCAAGACTCTGTTTCAACTACACAGTGAGGGTGGATGCGCTTTGGCCACTACTGACACAACTACTTTTTTGTTATCTTTTGCCTTTTTTAATGTTCTATTTTAAATCCACAACGGAAGATCCTTGAGACTGTAACTTCCTACTGTATAGGAACCTAGAAAATGCAGCATTCAGTTTTTCCAAGTTAGTCCTTAGCTAGGTGTCTAAATTTTATGGTAATATTTAGTCTACTTTCTCATTTTTCCTCTCCCCAAAGCAGACTGAGCTCTAGCCCCTCTTTCCTTCTTTCTACGGGGAATGCAGGACACAACCCAACGAATCCAGCAGTGACTGACAGGGCATTTTCCATCGAACAGCAATAATCACCACAGCTGTTGTAGTGGTTATTGATCTGAAATCTGGGCAGCTGCATGATTGCTTTGAAATTGTGATGGAAAAAGTCCCCTCGCAAAGGAAGAGATGCAAAAGCTGGTTGGAGATGCTGGTGAGTTTAGGCTCAGCAGAGACCCAAGGGGTGTACATGTGTCTGTAAGCCGCTTTCAGGTCAATTGTTTGGGAAGCTTTTCAGCGACATACTAAACCTGTATTGATCTCCTCATCACAATGGTCTCACAGAAATGAGATCTACTTATATATAAAGACCTGAACTGGGTAAAATTAATCAGCAATGTTGAAACTAAAATGTGTCTTAAGCAAAATGATAAATCTTATATTATTTTAAATCACTGCTGCTAATTGAAAAAGATTCTCAGTGGAGGTCTTAGTTAAGTGCAGTATCACAGTGTCCTGGGTTCAGCAGTAGCAGTCATGTTTCTCCTCCTTGGTAGCTGGTGCAGTGCAGTGTTTTGACTTTCAGCTCAGGAACAGAGCTGATAGAGATGTTTTGGTTTGGCCAAGGACTTTGTGAGCCTCATGCTCTGCCAGGGAGGAGGGGAAGCTGGGAGGAAGCAGAGACAGGACACCTGACCCAAACTGACCAAAGAGGTATTCCATACCACAGCACGTCATGCCCAGGATGTAACTGGGAGTTAGCCGGAAGGGCTGGGAGACTGCAGGGTTGGAGGAGGTATGGGTCGGAGCTTGGTCGGGCTTGGGGGGCGAGTTATCGGTCAGCGGGTGGTGAGGTGTTGTATTCTGTTCCCTTGTTATTTTCTTTATCATTATTATCATTGGTGGTAGCAGTAGTGATCTGTGTTATACCTTAGTTACTAAACTGTTCTTATCTCAACCCGTGGGAGTTGCATTCTTTTGATTCTCCTCTCCGTCCCTCCGAGAGCAGGGGGAGGGCAAGAAAGGGGGGGAAGTGAGTGAACGAATTACCTGACTGGGTTTAAACCACGACACACAGGAAGCATGTGGACTTAAAATGCAACTAATTTTAGAGTGATCATGACTTCGGACAAACTTGTCTTTTTATGCCATCTGAAAGCAAGGTAACATCATCTCTTCCTTAGTACAAAAACCACCAGCAAATGAATGTCACTGAAGCAAAGAATTTGATGTCTGTTCTGCAAATTAAAAGCTACTTTCTCTTTAGTTTTATGATTTGAAGTAACATTCCTGAATGAAGTGTTGTAATTAAAAGTAAAACTGAGGCCTGGGGATGATAGATGTGACTTGTGGGGCTTGCATGCTGGGAAGTCTCTGTCATTTTTCCCCAGCAGAATGTAGATGGGAGATTCATATCAGGACAGCAAACATATTCAAGCAGGGGTGGGAGAAGCAATTACATAGAGACCTGTCACTATGAGAAGCCTCTGAATATTCTTACGCAAATTTTAATTTAAAATATTGGTTTAATTGTCTGTTGGGGAACTTCATGTTCACTTTATAAGCAAAGCAATGATTTTGGTGATGGATGTGCCCCATCAGACTGGGAGGAGTTCTTATCAGTGTGAAGATGAAGTGGCCTAAGACACTGAGTGCTAGTGGTGCCTGTCACAACCCTAAAAATAAGAGGATTAAGTAATCTAGCATCTTACATTTATAATTGAGTATGACTTATCCAGTGATCTCTGACGGTGTAAATTGTATTGCACTAGGGGAGCTCAAACCAGTGGGCAAGATTAATGATCATATAATGAGAGGCTTGAAAACATTTTCTTCATACATAAATTGAGGCATTAATTTAGACATAAAAGGCATAAATATTTGAAGACATTGGCTTGCTACAAGTGATAATATATAATAACAGCACTTTTCAAGTTTATCACTGTTTTCAGTATCACAGATGGCTGTAAATTGTAGGGCTCTCTTCTATTGTGTCTTTCCCCTCTGCCAAATTAACAAAAGAATGTTAAATCTTGGCTAGCCTTAATACGGTGCATATGTTAACGATAGAAATTGCTTCATTGTGCTGCTAAATTGATGGAAGCAAGACAAGATGTGGGGAAATGTGTGTGTTTTAGTTGGTACTGGGTATTATTTTGGGATTCAGACTTATGTTCTGCACATAGTGGGGCTCTCTGGAAGATGAAATTTGTATTTCATGTTTGTTTTGAGTGCTTTCATGTTTCGGTTGCTACTGGGTGTATTTCAGGACAGAAATGTTCAGTATAAACTGGAGCTCTCTAGAAGGTAAGTAATTTCATATTTGGCAGTAGGTTTCTATTTTGAGTGATTGTATCCCAACTGGCCATGCAGATGCGCATTTCTGATCAATGTGTTGCTTTGAATTACAAAGAGGCAATTGTCCTGAACTCGGCCTGGTTTCTGGTGACTAAAAGGCAGACTATGAACAAGTTCTGAAGATAAAGTAAGTCTATAGCATGCAAGAGGTTATAGCTGCCCAAGCCCTATGTCACTTGTTGAATAGTTTGGAAAGTGTGTAGGTGAGAGAAGGGACTGCAGACAGATGAAGAGCATTATCCTAGCTAATGGATTTGAATGTTGGGGAGGGGGAGAGAGGGGGAAGGAGGAGGAGGGAAAGGGGAGTGGAATCTTGTCCTCTGAGCTTTTCTCAATGACAGCATTTGGGGGGGGGGGGCATTCAGGTCATGTTTTGGAGATCCTGCTGTGATCTTTGCTCTTCTGTATGCTCAGCTGGTGACCTTAGGGCCTGAGAAGTCACAGGTGCAGCTAAAATCTAGAAGCACATCCAAATATTTGCCAGTTCTCCCTTCCTGCTCCCCACTCCAGACTGTGTACACAAAATGAACGAAAAGCTTTGCTCTTGGTCTCTCTGTGCTCTGATTCACTCTACAAAATGAAAATTGCTTCCATTTCTTTCCCAGACTGGATAATGAAATATCCTGCTGAAACTGTGTTGAGTACACATATAAGACAGGCCAGAAAGAAAAATAGCAATGTAGGCCATGGTTTAAAATGTATGTGCAAAGATGTTGGTTACCTTACCAAACAGAGGAGAAAGCAAGCTGTATAGAATAGAATACTATTTATAGAATAAAACAGCTTTTTGTGGGATAATTTTAACTTTGATGGACCCATCCTATGGAATAGTTCTGTTGTGTAGTTAGAAAAAGTATCAGGAATGCATGGGGGGGCTGAGTGTTTGGGTTAGTCTACTTTAATTCTGGCATTTAATTTGGCACTTAATTCTGGCAACACAAATGCTGACATTTAGTATGACATCAATTTTTTTGCTGTACATGTAAAATACAAGACTTTTCTGCTCATTCCAGCTTTCCAGGCAGGCATGACAGTGGTATCTTTCAAAGTCCTAATCTACTCTACTTTCAAAGTCCTAATCTACTTTATTGACAAGGTCAAGAAAGCATTGATCTGACAGATTTTTGTGGTTAGTATAACTTTCAGTTTTTGCTCTTAGTAGTATCTCCATCAATTTGCAAAGAAGTTGAGAAATTATTATACATCCATATACAGAATAAATTTTTGTAGGGACCACTGTATGACTTGGAAGTCTTCCCTTGCTAAAACAGTAGAAAAATGGATATTCACATTTTCATATGAATAGACCTGTCTCTGCTATTTTAAAATGTTTCCTACTCTTACCTACCCATAGTTTAATGAAAGCAGACTGATGTGAAAGCAGAGCCGCTTTGCTCTGCACTGGTTTAATATCACTTTGGTGAGGCTTAAGTTGCTCTTACTGAAAGTCTTAAATCATGTGTTTAGTGCTTCCTTTCTTCTCATTTTAGGCTCAGTGGGAATAATTGCCTTGCCTTTGTCTGCAATTTCTTGGAGAGTCAGCAACTGGGTTTTCTTGGAGCCAGTTGTCTTTATTGTTCAACAAAGCATAGCTCTGTTTTTATTCTGCTTTTAAGCCATTCCGTATTGCTGTAAGCATTGTGTCACAGGGAAGCATGGGGAGAGATGGAAAGACTCCAGGATCTTCTTGTATTGACCTGCTGATCATATGGACATTTTCATATCCATGACCGTATGTGTAGGTACAGGTACATTGTGCAAGCCTGAATAAATATATTGGTCTTGGTATAAATTCCCCTTCCAACCCCATTTGGAGTGTAAATGTGATGATAACCTGAAGATCCTAGTGTCTCTCTGAGATTTTCCTTAGTGTTTATTTTGAGCCGTACTGATATGGTTTGCCAAATAAAGACCAATGGACTAATCAAAACTTGATATAAATAGGCTTAAATGATAAAATATTTGCAGGGAAGTATGTTACATTTTCTCAGAAGTTAATATTAAATAAATGTTAAAACTAAAAATATTGAAACTCTTTTCATTAAAGAATTGAACACATGCTTTGTGTAGGAATGGTAAGGAAAAAGATATTCTCTGACAGTGTATTGATTTCAGCCTATTTGGAACACAGCCTCCTTTACGTTTTTCTTTGTGAGAAAATCCAAACATGTAACCAGAAGCTCACCTTGACCTTCTCGCTCCAGAGTTGCCGTCCGGCTAAGTATACTAATGGAGTTCACTTTAATACAGTGATGTTGCTGTTTGGAGCTCACTCAGATATGAATTATAGCCATGAAGAAATCTTTTTCTGACTCAGCTTTTCCACCTGCAGAGCTGCCCTGTGCAATCGCTGAGCTCGCAGCCCAGCATGGCCCTCCAGGGCCACCTGCAATCCATCACCATGCACAGGCCCTACTGAGACCTCAGTGCGAGCATCACAGGGAGCTGTAAGAAAAACCCACAGTGTGTTGTGATATAATTTATGCTAGTAAGCAGATTTAAATTATGTAAATTACTGTCTGCACTGAATCTGCCATCTGGAAAAAAGTTATGCATACAAAAATCTGTTCGGGCAATGTGAGGGACAGAGTATCATTGAAAAGGGAGGGGAGTTGATAGAATAAAACCAACCTGCTCTAGGAAAATTTATTCACCTGCTACAGTCCAGTGGTAAAGCTATTCTTCTGTAATAGCCAGTTTAATTTAGTAGGACTGAAACAATTGTTTAAAGCTACTTGGGAGTTTGAAGGCTTCCTTGTTATCTGGACCAAATAAAATGTGGGTTAGGATGCAAAGAAGGAGCAGGAAGGAAAGCTGGTATATCTAGAGCTGCAGGAGTGCAGGGGCCAGTCAGCAGTGTGATGGTAGGAGCAGAAGTGATGAGATCTAGCTGGAAAATTGTTGGGCCGAGGACAGGTTCTGCAGCCATCCTGTATGTAACATTTCTTGCAGTAAATGTGAACTTCCTGTATGTAACATTTCTTGCAGTGAATGTAAAAGGTTACAGCAATTAGTGCCTCCCTAGCATGTTAGCCGTCCCCATGTCTCTTTTGTCAGAGCAGACTTGTCTGGTTTCTTCTTCCCAAAGGAAGAGCTCCCATAAGCTGGAGGAACATATATCTCGGAGTTGTATCACCCAATGGCGAGTGTTTTCTGGGCAATATGTCCCGTTATGAGCAGGTATTGTCTTGCCTTTTGCTCCCAAGAGGTCCCAAGGCAAGACCTCTGCAGAGCATGTTACAGAAATTGATGCTGACAGGGAATAAGGACTCGTAAGACTACCTAGAAAGGCAGAGTTTTGTTCTTCACACGCTCACAAATAGTAAAGCCTCTTGGCTTACAAACACACTTGCATGTTTCAACTCAGCTACTTTTGTGTGCCTCCAGTTTAAGGAAGCAGCAGGCTCTCAGTGATGTGTCATTCATTACAGGAGCAGCACAGTATGCATATTAGTAATATTCTGTAAAGCAGAGCAGTAATTACAGAATGCTTTGTCAAATTTTATTATCTGTTACTACGAAGTATTGTGTGCACTATTACAGGATCTTATAGAGAAACCTTACTGACTTCATGCCTATTAACTCAGAAGGCACAGTATTTAATTTAAAAAAAACCCAAACAGTTGGAGATTGTCAATGATGCTCCCATAAAAAGTACACAAGCTTCTGCTGCAATGTAGAAGGGAAACAAATGGTTTTTGCCATACTGTAACCCTACAGAGCTGGCTTACCATGATAAACTACTGTCACTGGATTGTATTCCCACAAGCCATTACTATAGCCTATTTAAAAAGCGTAACACAATCTCATGTATTTATAATTATTTGTGAGATGAGCAGGTAAACACTTCACAGTGCCTTTTTTTTTTTTGTTGTTCTCTATTCTCCTAACTTGCAAAGCAACAGAGTGCCTTGCCTGTTTCTACTGCTATTTATTAAACTGCTCTTCAATGAAATGGGTCAACAATATTGTAAGACACAGCTTTTACCTTTGACTGAAGTCTGTGTTAATAGCTTTATAGAGTGGGTTGCTGGACAGAGGAGGAGCGGCAACATTTTCAGAGACAATGCTGGTTAAATTGAAGATTACAGAGCTCTGAAGAGGAGAGACTCTGCAGCTTCGTGGTTTTGTAGGTTTGTGTTTCACCGTATACTCTCACCTCTTTGAGGATTCAGTTATGCACTACTGAGCTAATGGACTGGCAAAGTTGGTCTTTCTTTTGAGACAAGCTAAGTATGCCAAGCTTTGAAGAGATTATCAGTAAAGCCTGTTGTGGCAGGGATAATGAGTGAAGAAACACATCAGCCCCATACTGCATGCTGCGAGTCACTCCCACCCCCTCAAAGAGCTAGGGCAAAGCATAGCTGGTCAGTGGGAGTTGCGCATGAAAGGACCAAAGGGATAAATCAGTGCTTGCAGTGGAGTCCAAAGTCTGTGCAGAAATTCAGGTTTAGATTCCCTGGTTCATCTTTTGATCCTTTAAAGAGACCAGCAGCAGTCCACACCACTAGTAATTAGTTGCCACTGTAGGTCATGTTCTTACAGAGTAGCGCTTTCTACTGGATCATGTCTTTGGGCTGCCCTTCTGAACCAGGGCTGTTGCGTGCAGCACAAAGGCATGCATTCTGTTTGCCGCTTCCTGGCACTTTGGCATTACTGGGCTTTACAAAAAAAACAAAATGCCACCACCACAAAAAAAAAAACAACAAACAACAAAAACCCAAAAACAAAAAAAAAAAAACCCCACCCCAAAACCAAACACAGAACCCAAAGAAAAAAACAACACACACACACAAAAACAAAACAAAAACACAACAACAAAAAAAGCAACCAACCAAAACCACCCCAAACCCACAAAACCCCAACAACCAAAGCAAAACAAAATCTGTAGTCCTTCTGGACAGTCCTAGAAGAAGGACGACTGTGCCTGTACTTGAAGCCATTAGGCTCCTTTAGGTAGCTTCAGCTGGGGGGAATTGCTGCAGAGCATCCCCTTTCCAGGGTGCATGAGCCTAGCTGACCACTCTGCTTTCAGCACTGCATCTCCATAGGACATAGGTCAGGCTCACCTTGAAAGCCCTTATATCTCAGCTGCCAGAAAGGATGATGCAGGTAGAAAATGAGGTCAAAATAATAACAGCTATAAGGATAAGTAACCAGAGCCACCTGTGGGTGTGGGGAGTCCTCTTTTTCTTGAAGACCCTCCATTAAGGTTCAGGCATCTAGTTTCTATCAGAGGTATCTTTGGTCAGCCAGGTGTTATGGTCTTCAGTGCTGGAATGGATAGGGGAAGTTATGTGTTGTGTCAAATAGCAAATGAGACTGACCAATTAAAACTCCTTTGTCCTTAGATATTCATTATATGAAACTGCTACGCATGAACATCTTGGTGCTTTGGTGTAGGAAAGACCAGCCTGTTCTTCTGTCTGGGTCTGTGTCCAGGTTTTAGCCAGGTGATGGTCTTAAATATGCTTTAAATATATTTTTCAAACCTTATAATATTTAATTAGAAGGATCTGATTTTATAAGAGTAGAAAAGCTTGATCTACCTGTGAGAAGAATTAGGCCCAGAATTCATCCTCCGTCTGCACTGTAGATGAGGCCATCACTCCAGGGTGTTTCGCAAAGCCCATGCTACCTATATTCAGGTTTTGAAAATGTGCAACAACCTAATGTGCAATGGCAAGGCGAATAATTACTGTACTGTAGATACAAAAAGTATTGATTAAATGTATTGTGCTGCTGCTTTGTTTGGTGAAATTAGAAAGAGGAAACATAAGATTTAAATAGAAAACCATTTTCTTTCTCAATAGCTTTTACTGCCTCTGTACTAAATTTAGTGATAAAGTTCTCTGTGCTGCAAGAATGTGCTTCCTTCTAGTACCTCTATCTCCAGTGGTCAGTCCTTCTGCAGAAGCACAAGTATTTCCTGGTATCAAGTAGCCTCGAAACACACAATAGCTCATATTACCCCCACAGTATGGTGACAAGTCTGAAACAAGTTATCTGAGTAAAACCTGTTTATTAGAGGGTTTGGGTTTCTTGAGTAGACAAGAAAGCCTCCTTGAAAAATATTTTCTTCTGCACACAACAGGAAAAACAGCTGGGCATATTGTTTGCAATAGATATTTAAATGTTTGTGTAGCTCCTTCTATTCTGTTAAGAAAGCAATTTTGAAGAATCCACACCAACCTGGACAGGATTCTTGACTGATGAGAGCCAGGCTTCTTTTTGGTATTTTGCTCTTAAAATGGTATTTCAACACTAAGCAAATTTCAGAAAAATACTTTATAGAATCATAAAATGGTTAGGGTTAGAAAGGACATTAAGATCCAAACCCCCTGCCATGGGCAGGGACACGTCACACTAGACCATGTCACCCAAGGCTCTGTCCAACCTGGCCTGGAAACTTTCAGGGATTAAGCATTCACATCTTCTTTGGGCAGCCTGCTTCAGTGCCTTGCCACTCTCACAGTAAAGAACTTCTTCCTTATATATAACCTTAATCTGCCCTGTTTAAGTTTAAACCCACCACCCCTTGTCCTATCACTACAGTCCCTGACAAAGAGGCCCTCTCCAGCACCTTCATAGGCACCCTTCAGATACTGGAAGGCTGCTATGAGGTCTCCATGCACCCTTCTCTTCTCCAGGCTGAACAGCCCCAACTTTCTCTGCCTGTCTTCATACGGGAGGTGCTCCAGTCCCCTGATCATCCTCGTGGCCCTTCTCTGGACTTGTTCCAACAGTTCCATGTCCTTTTTATGTTGAGGACACCAGAACTGCACACAATACTCCAGGTGAGGTCTCATGAGAGCAGAGTAGAGGGGCAGGATCACCTCCTTCGACCTGCTGGTCACGCTCCTTTTGATGCAGCCCAGGATACGGTTGGCTTTCTGGGCTGCGAGCACACACTGAAGCCGGCTCATGTTCATTTTCTCATCAACCAGCACCCCCAGGTCCTTCTCCACAGGGCTGCTCTGAATCTCTTCTCTGCCCAGCCTGTAGCTGTGCCTGGGATTGCTCAGACCCAGCTGTTCAACGAAGTTCATCACAGTTGTGGTTGGCTTTCTTTTGTATAGTGATGAGCTCGGCTGTGCTCTTAGAGGAGCACAGCAATTTTTACTCACCTCTGAAACTCTAAGTCCCCTTGTAAGGGTACAGCGTAAGATCACTTTGGCCTTGAAGCTATTCCTGACTTCTCAGGAGATGCTGCTGGGCTGCAGGCACATATGCCAATCCCTTTTTCAGCAGGAAAAGGTGTCAGTGAGGCTGGGGCCTCACCAGAAGTTCCTTGGGTTGTGATGTCAGTGCTTTGGGGTCATAATGATTTTGCATTTTGTGTTGGCTGCCTCTGCCTATGAAAATGGACTGCTCAGCAAGGGAGTGCTCAATGAGGCAGAGCAAACTCTTGCATAACCACTTGATACTTCCAGGTTTAAGCTTAGGTTTTATGTTTTGTGGCAATTTGTATTGCTTTACAAAAGAGTCTGATGGAATACTATGTGCTTAAAATTAATCCAGTCAATCCTTCCCTTTCACACTGGAGAGCTCAGCATGGGAGGTGGAAGAGATTGTTTTCCTTTGCATGGCTGGTACCTGCTGATACATCCAGAACCGCCCCAGCAATGAAAGAATCTTTACAATCTTTCAAATGATAAGCGTTTGCTGGCTCTGAGAGATTACATAGCATTATTGATCTGACCTTTCTTTCCCATGGCCAAACTTTATCCACTTGTAAAGAGTTTTCTGTAGAAGCAGTGATTTGACCTTTACAGCAAACCATGATAAATGGAGCAAGTGAACACCCAGTGCCAACATTTGCTTTTTTTAAACCTGAATCTCTAGATTTTGACAGGTATATCCTGTTAATACTGCAGTTTCCAGAGATATAACGATAGCATTAAGGCAGCATCTTCAACTTAACATTTATATAACATTTCACTACAGCTTCCACCCTCACCCCACCATGCGCACACACACAAACTGAATCCGTGGGGATGTGACTCTTTGTGACCATTCGACCTTTTCTTCAGCTTTTCAGTCAATAAAGCTCACTCCTGTGACCTTATTGTAGCTTGGCAGTAGTTCTGTGTTATGATAGTGGTATTTCTTACATTCTTGTACTATTAAACTTAGCAGAAATGGGATGTTTCACTTGTAGGCTCAGCTGTGGAAGATTTTTGGTGTAATGGGCTAACTTTAAATATTGAAGGCACTATAAAAGCACCTTGCAAAGAAGAGAGATAATCAGGCACATCCTTTCATGCACAAAACTAAAGGCTCTATCTTGCTTTTTGATGACAGAACATTTCAAACTTCTCATGAATTGAGGTTTTGTCCTTCCTGCCACTCAGACGGAGGAAAGATGCAGGCATTTAAAAGGAAGGCTTCTTGCTGTGCTGTTTCTGTCATTTCATGCTTGTCATTTCAGTCATATTTGGTTTTGCACTTGGGAGCCCAATGCAGAGGCTAATGCACCTGCCTTCTCGGCAGAGATCTGTGTGGTGACACTGGACAGTGAGGATAGGGGTTTGCTTGTCACTAAGTATTTGGTTTTTTCCTTTACTAGGAGTAATTATTCAGCATTTTTGTTTACTTTGGAGAAAAGGTGGATATGGAGCTCCAGATTATGTCAGTGTTTTCTAATATAGCTAAATAAGAACCAGCACAAGCGATACTGCCAGTGGGAGTTTTCAGGGAGTGAAGAGTGCTGTGGGTTTGCTTTTATTTTGTTGTTGCTTTGTTGTTGGTTGCTGTTGGGTTGTTTTTGTTTATTTGTGGTTTTGTTTGTTTGTGATTTTGTTTCTGTTTTTTGTTGGGTTTTTATTGGTTTTTTGTTGTGGTTTTTTTTTTTTCCCCTGAAGCCATCCAAAACCTTAATTACCATTATCACAGTGTGCAAGCCACAGCCACATTGCATCTTGCAGAGTGAATGAAATGATGGTTCCAGCTGTGTAGGCTACCTCAAAGCAAGCCCATATAAATGTCCCCTAGACTATCTGGATTTGCACACTATATCAAAAACTTCAGTCTTCCTGCTCGTTGACCAGCCAGGCTTCTCTTAGAGCACAAATTAATAGGCTCATTAGTGGAAATGAGGACTACGTGTTCTGCCTGCCTGATTTACTAATGATCCTCAGATGTCATTCTGCTGATCCCTATTATGCAGTGAAAGAGATGGAAA
Organism: Pezoporus wallicus; assembly: GCF_028554395.1. Taxonomy (NCBI): domain Eukaryota; kingdom Metazoa; phylum Chordata; class Aves; order Psittaciformes; family Psittacidae; genus Pezoporus; species Pezoporus wallicus. The sequence continues at coordinate 1,294,552 of NW_026641037.1, read as the reverse complement.
GTATTTACAAGAATATATTGAACTGGGGGCATGCTTTTTGTCTTTGCCCTGGGCGCTGCTCAGAAAGTACATCCACCATGGTCTTCTGCTTGCCGTAAGGGAAAACATTGCTCATAGTGAAGGTGTAGCTTGGGAAAGGAGGAGGAAAGCCTTGATGTCCAGCAGCAGCTCCAGCAAGTGCATCAAGGCCAGTTTTATTACCATAATGGCTCCCACGCTATGGCTTAGGATCTTAATGGGACCTATGGGTTAGGTCCAAACCCCATCCTTGAAACACTGACAAACATAAATGTTAAAATAAATGGGCTGGTTTTACCTTTCCCAACTGACACAATCTTTCGCTGCATAATATGTGCAGTTCTTTTGTTTGGGAGCACTGTGATTTGATTCTTTTTTTTTTTCTTTCTTTATCTGATCTTATGATGTTTGGGAGATGGGGCCTTAATTTCCTGTCCTATTGGATCTGTCTTTGAAAGGTTCCTAACAATGTGTGTTTTCAGGAAACTGGGAGTATGAAAAGGCTCCTTCTGCACATTTAATCTGCAACAATACAGTTGCACATTTAAAATGAGGAGGGCAGAATTAACAAACCAAATCAAGCCAATATTGTATAATGTGGTCGTTATAGACTGACTGCATCTGACTGAATTAGCTGAAGATACTGCAGTTCATGAAGCTGCCTTCAGATTTTGCAGCAAGAAAATTCAGTGGACCAAGGATGCTACACAAAGGCTGCGCAAATGCAGCAAGTCCGAAGGACAGATGTTTTGCTCTGATTGCAGAGTTAAACTTCCCCTGTTATTTCTCAGCTGGGATTATTTGTTCTTGGTTCTTGGCTGAGTGTCAGCAAGTGCAGTTTTGTCTCTTAGGGCAATCTGTAACTAGTTTAAAAACTTCAAATAGTTACAGTCTTGTCAGACTGGGGACTCCCATAAAGTCAGGGTTTGGGTTTTTTTGGTGTCTTTTTTTTTAATTACTTTATACTGGCATCTCATATACATATGTATATGAGTATGTATACATATATATATGTATACGAGTGGCCCCATAGCAGGCTTTGCTTATGCAGTGCCGTAGAAGTATTGAGGTTGGGAGCTGTGTGTCTGCTTAGGTAGAAAAGCTTTGAGGAGGAAGAGCTTTTCAAGCTCCAAGGATAGAGCAGCCACAGACATTACAAGCAACAACAATTTTATGAGATGTCAAACAAACATCCCTGTCAACTCTGGGTCAGCTCAGTGAAGTTACACAAAACTGTTCTAAGTGAGGAGCAGGGCTAGGGAGACCTAGACACTTCTGAAGAAAAGATCAATTCTAGTCTGCCTTCGGTGTTTGTGATTAACTTATCCTGACTTTCGCTCTACAGAGCAGTAAGTCTATAAAATCAAAACAAAATTGCTCTGGAGAGGATCCTATTTCCACTGTCCATTAAACATCAGTACATGTATATTTTCTTATTACTTGAAAGCATGTTAACAATTACAGGTTGATGCTAACACTGAATTGCATATGGCTAAGGCTTAGGGATCTGCACACTGAGAGGAATCTGTTTTGCACTAATGCCATGACTTGGGGCTTCTTTGAACCCTGTTGATCCACACTACATCTAGTCCCATCACTTCAAACTTTCTGTAAATCCTGCCCAAACAAACAAACAAATGCATCAATGGGAAAGTCTGCAAGAAGGGAGGTGGAGGGAGGAAGCCCTGCAGCAGACTGGGGTACATGGTTAATGGGAGGGGTGTGAGTGGCTGAAAGTGCTGGAGTCCCATGCTGGGTCAGGGCTTCCAAGAAAGTATTCAGTGTCTTAACAGCTCTAGTAAGTCTCCCTTCTTTTCTCTTTGTTTAGACTTGCTCTAAAGGGAAATGCAAAACACTCTGTGTGCAATGTGTGAAACCAAAGTGATTTTTTTCTTTCTTTTGTTTTTTTTTTTTCCCCCCACATAACCCCTCTGTGGGTCTATCTGATTGACATTATTTAAATGTCAATCACAAATATCTACAGGTCCACAACCTGCAGCTTTTTGTTAGGTGCTTTTCAGGCCCCTAGCTGCATTTCAGCACTGCTGAAGTCCTAAGGAATAAGCCAAATGGGGGCTTATGGATTTACTTTGTCCTCAAGGGTTTTTTTCTCTCCCTCCCTCCCTCCCTCCCTCTCTCCCATTGCTCTCACCTTGAATGAGGTCTTCATGGGTAGATTTACTGTAAGATCACAAAAAAAAAATTTTTTTTCTTTTTTTCTGATACTACTGTATTACAGCATTTCACAATTTGATATGGCATAAACACATGCATAAGCATAAGTAGCATACCATGACTTAGCAGTGCAGGACCTTAGATTATTTAAACCTTGATATCCTCGTCCATGGTGACATGTGGGAATGCACAAAAGATATCTATAGGAACAGGAAAAACCATGTCTGAGTATTTCTATGTGGCCTGTGAACTTGTTCCTCTGAGCCCAGAGGATGACTACATCTGTAGTCCCTTTTGCTCATGATTTATCTTCCAACATGATCATGAAATTAAGCCTTGAGCTCATGCCTAACCTCAGCCTGTTCCCTCCATGTCCAAGGTCTGTCTGTCTGTACCTTCCTCTGCCCCAAGCCTCCCACAGAGCCACGGTGCCTCTTGCCAGTCCCTCTCCAGCTGAGACATAATGAGACCTCCACAGTCATGTGGTCACAGGAAAGTTTGCCTCAGTTTCTCTGGGGGATATTCAGAATATTACAATATTATTACTACACTTTTCTCAGTAAGCACTGTAGTAAACCAGGGTATTAGATTGTGAAACAAAAAAAATCATTGTTGATCCAATAAACCAGGATAAAAGATCAAAACCAAAATGAAGATTCACACTGCAAGATACAAAAAATTCCTGATGACGCTTCAGCTGCTGCCTCAAGCAAGCTGCAAGATTGAGCTCTGCATTTGTTTTCAAATATTTGTTTTTATTTTCTTTCTTTGAAGGCTAATCTGTTGGTGCAAATCTGTTTCCTGATGGTAAAACTATAGGAAGAATGCAAATCCTCAGACAGCCTTTTAAGTTTCTGGAACAGTTTATTGCAACATGAGAAAGAATACTTTATTGGGGGCGGGGGGGGGAAGAAAAGAAAAAAGCCTCAGACCTGAAGAAATATTTTTGTGAGTTTTTTGGTTTGTATGTATAGGTGTGTGGATGGATATATCCATAGTATGTAAACATGCACAGATAAAGTAGATATGAACAAGAGATGGCAGTGTGTGTTTGCAGCCCAGAAACCAACCGTATCCTGGGCTGCATCAAAAGAAGTGTAACCAGCAGGTTGAAGGAGGTGATCCTGCTCCTCTGCTCTGGTCTTGCAAGACCCCACTTGGAGCAATGTGTACAGTTCTGGTGTCCTCAGTATAAGAAGGGCATGGAGCTATTGGAGCAAGTCCAGAGTAGGGCCAGGAGGAAGGTATATGGAAGATGCACAAGCCTCCTTGAAGCTGAGCAGAGAAAGCTGGGGCTATTCAGTCTAGAGAAGGTTGCGTGGAGACCTCATAGCAGCCTTCCAGTACCTGAAGGGGGCCTATGAAGGTTCTGGAGAGGGACTCTTCATCAGGGACTGTAGCAATAAGACAAGGGGCAATGTGTTTAAATTTAAACAGGACAGATTTACGTTAGATATAAGGAAGAAATTCTTTACTGTAATGGTGTCCTCAACATAAAAAGGACACGGAACTGTTGGAACAAGTCCAGAGGAGGGCCACAAGGATGATCAGGGGACTGGAGCACCTCCTGTATGAAGACAGACTAAGAAAGCTGGACCTGTTCAGCCTGGAGAAGAGAAGGCTGCGTGGAGACCTCATAGCAGTCTTCCAGTATCCGAAGGGTGCCTATGAAGGTGCTGGAGAGGGCCTCTTCGTCAGGGACTGTAGTGATAGGACAAGGGGTGGTGGGTTTAAACTTAAACAGGGCAGATTAAGGTTATATATAAGGAAGAAGTTCTTTACTGTGAGAGTGGCAAGGCACTGAAGCAGGCTGCCCAAGGAAGTTGTGAATGCTTAATCCATGAAAGTTTCCAGGCCAGGCTGGACAGAGCCTTAGGCAACCAGGTCTAGTGTGACGTGTCCCTGCCCATGGCAGGGGTGGAACTAAGTCACCTTAAGGTACTTTCCAACCCTAACCATTTTATGATTCTTAATATAAGTATGTGTTGTGCTTGGACTTCAAACTCCAAGGGGAGAAAAACAGCCTCACACTACTATATGATAGTATCAGTAGTTTTGTTGTGACAGTAGATCAACCAGAGAGATACAGATTTAGTGCTAAATAAAAGGCTGCATTTTCCCATCATGCTTAATCTGATCTTGAATCTTGACTTATGACTCTGGGATCTAAGCTCCCTTGTTCTGACTGTACAGAATTTCCATTTTCATAAGCAAAATCAAATTCACTTCACTTTTAAACTGTGAAGGTTGGAATTGTTCTTTTTGTTTGTGTGTTTGTTTGGTTTTTTTTTTGTTCTTTTTATACCAGACTTGATGTGGAATAGAGAAAATTGGAATATGTTTATGATTTGAGGTCTTGATGATTAAGAAATTCTTTTTGCCAGGTGTTTGAAGACTATATTTCTGTAAATATTAAAACCTTTATCTTAAATGCTGAATGTAACAGATAACTCTGCTCAGGTCGATGAATAATGAAGCAAGATGTCCTTTCTCCCTTTGGAGTTCTGAATTAGAACAAATATGACTATCACTATCTAGTTGTAAACTTTCCATTAGAAAATATCAATGTATGAAATGGCAGTAGATGACAAACTAGATAATCTGCTCTCCACGATCATAAAAATGTAGATATCTTACTAGAATGTAATTTCTCTGCAATCCTGTCCTGAAAAATGGACTTTTATGTCCAGATCAGTTCAATAAATACAGTTAATTACCACTGTATCATCCAAGGTGAAATTTCATGGCAGCAGTAAGCTTTGAAAACTAAGTTGCTGTGTGAATACTTATTTACTGGCAAATCACTGGTCAATGTGCTACCTATTTTGTCTGAAATTTTTGTCCCTCCATGTCTTTCTGAAAAAAGGGGTGGCTAGGGCAGTGAAAACATTTCCTGAGGGTGCTGCATTATTCAGGTTAGTGAGGGTAGGTTGGTTTTAAAGAGTGGCTAAATGAGCGTGTGACCAGGCATTACATTTGCAGAAGTAGTTCACTATGGAGAATGTAAATTGCTGTGTATGTGTGGGAAAATCTCTACTTCACATATAAAATGAGGAGCTCTGAGCTGATCGTTACCACAGGGGAATGAGACATTAGCACTGTAATAGATATTTTGATGAAAATGTCAACCCTATGCTTGGGAGAAGTAAAGAAAGGAAATAACAATCCTAGTCATTATTAGGAAAATAACAGAGAAGATGACTGTATTGACAGGACAAGGGGTAATGGGTTCAAACTTAAACAGGGGAAGTTTAGATTGGATATAAGGAAGAAGTTCTTTACTGTAAGGGTGGTGAGGCACTGGAATGGGTTGCCCAGGGAGGTTGTGAATGCTCCATCCCTGGCAGTGTTCAAGGCCAGGTTGGACGAAGCCTTGGGTGAGATGGTTTAGTGTGAGGTGTCCTTGCCCTAGGCAGGGTGGCTGGAACTGGATGATCTTAAGGTCCTTTCCAACCCTAACTATTCTATGATTCTATGTTATCCTGATGTTACTGATTGCAGTGGTGACCCTGCATCTCAACAAGACACAGGAAAGCAGAGCTGGAAGCACTTTAAAGGAAAGCAGCAAAGTCAGTTGTAGAGGGGTTGTACATGGATGAATAAGCAAGGGCTCTTCAGTCTGCAAAAGAAAGAACAGAGCCTGAACATTGTAGATGGTTTCTAACCGTGATTGCAGTGAAAAGGATGAGCAGGATCAAGCCTTTTCCACTAACAAACCCAAGGCACACCCAGTGGAGTTGGCAGGTACTAAGTTGAGAATGAGTACTGAGTGATAGTTCTTCCTTGACTGCATGGGCTAACTGACTGTCTCCTACTCTGTTATAACTGGGCTTGAGCAGCTTCTGGCAGTGTTTCACAACCATTTGATCAGGCCAGCCTCACAGCCCCTTAACTGGGACAGTTTTTTTAACTGTGTATTTTCTGTTCTGAAATCTGTTTGCTACTCAACCATCTCATTCAGGGGAAAGAAAACAGTATGAGTCAAAGTAAATACAAGACACAACATATGCAGCTAGAATTATGTTTAAATTATGAAAGCAAGTACATTAACCTTCCAAATTAAAAAAAAACCCAACAGTTTCAGACCAAAGGTATTGCATGCATGCCAATCACTTCTTTTAAAAGGACAGAAATTTCAAAGATATTAGGAAGTTGAGGCAGTCAGTTCCATAACCAGGGCATGGAGCATCTCTAGGTGTGGAGTCAGGTTCAGATTTTTAAAGATAAGACACTTTGGGTCTGTGTGAAAGTGTTAATTTAAGCAAGTGAAATCCCTCAACAGAGCATCCTAAGAACAAAAACGAGTTTTTCCTGTTGGCAATTATAACTGTAAATATAAAGAATGGAATTGTTTAGATGAGTTGTTCAGTGTCAGTTTGCTCAGCATTAAGACTTAACAGGGAAAGCGATAAGGCAGTTCTGGTAATCCAAATTATGAATTATTAAAATTTCTGTTAAATACATAGAGTTAATATTTGGAGTTATACTTGAGCATGCTGGGAAAACCCCATTAGTAAAATCTCTTTCATTGCAGTGATGCTGTCTAAGGCATATGTTAAGTGAAGTCAACCAAGCTCTAGAAACCGAGGTTCTGCAAGTTCACAAGCCATGGTACAAGCATCTGTCACCTCTGAAGGTGCTTATCCCAGTTAGTGAATTTAACTGCTGGGAGGTATGCAGGTACTTGTGAATATTTTTATTTAATTCTCCTTGTAGTGCAGACATGCCTCCAACAAAAGCTGAAAGGAAGAAGTTGGGTGAGTAGCTGGGCTGAATTCTGGAAAGGACAGCAATGCTTTGAAGAGCTGAAACTATGGAGTGGACATGTTGAGGGTATGGAGCTGTGCAGGAACTGCTGCTCCTATAGAAACTTTTTTTATTGTTGTGGGTTTTGTTGGTTTTTTTGTTTGTTTGTTTTGTTTTTAACAGACCAATTTGTATAAAAACGCAGAAATTCCTATTATGCATCGTGTATGTGTCTGAACGAGAACAGTATCCATAAGATTGTTTTGTCAGCCTCATAAATATTCACCATGACAACCCAGTTTCTAGAGTTACAAGAAACTGTGAATTCATTTTGGGAATCAGTGTTGATTATAATAATTTGAGTATGGGACCCAAATATGTAAATAATTTCTACAGAATTATGATAACTAGAGCTATTTTTTTTCTTGTTCTTACAAAGTACCAATTATGCCACCTAACAGAAATGAAGCATTGCCCAAGTGTCATCTCTAGCAGGGTAAATTGCTATTGCAATTAATAGAAATTTTGCTTGCAAAGGTCTGATCCAACAACCACAAAGCAATTAATTTGGTGACTCTTCCTTTTTCTGTAGCATTAAAGAGAACAAAGCTTGATAACTAATTTCTCTAAAGGTGAAGTTCTATTAAAAAGTTACTTGCGTTTGGGACTCTAGTCCATGAAACAGTCTTTCCCCATTAATTTTCATTAAGATATTGTATTCACACAGGTCCATAATGAAAGCTAGCCTTGTGCAGCCAAACTTATGCTTGAAACTATTTAAATACATTTTTTTTTCCCACTTTGTAATGATGGCTGCCAGATTTTATAAATTACATCTGTCTCCTGAATGTATCTGCTTCCTGGTGAAGAAATCTAAATTAACACAAAACTTAATTTGTATAAAGATATTTCGAGTTAGATGGAAATTCACCTTCCTCATTATCGTGCAAAAAAATAGAAGTGGAGGAAAAACTGTTTTCAGGTCTGCTCTGAAAACCTTTGCAGCCTTAAATGCTCTTTGGATTGTTTTTTTGTGAGAAATCTTTTTTATTTCCATTAAAAGTGTTTTGGAGCTTGATTAGTTTCAAAGATGGGCTATGTTGCAAAGTGCTGCTGGTTTCCAGCTGCAAAGATGTTTCTGGACTTTCTGGCCCACGGCCAAATTGCCCTGACTTTCCTGGATATACAAGCCTGTCAGTGTTTGGCCAAGTGGTTCAGGAGCTGTGGGGCTGTGTGGTGGCTATGTGTAGGTGCACAAACATTCCCAATGGGGTATTTATTTTAGGGAATATCACTGATATAATGAAAATTACTTCCTTCCTCCAAGAACTTGTATGTCAATTATCCTGGCACCAAACCTGTGACAAGTTCGAAAACCTCAAACCTGGGCACAAAAACACTCGTGTGGAAGTCCTGGTGTATACCTACAGTGGGAGAGGGGTGGAGGTTTGTGGTATTTGGCAGCATCTGCACAGTTCATTGCTCCAGGAGGACAGCACAGTGCTGCAGAGAAGGACCCCATTACTGTGTGGTTGATGTAAATCCCAGTTACTCCACAACAACTTCTTTTCTCATCCCACCAGGATTAAGGACCTGGAGGCAGTACTAGTGTTTCACCTAAATGAGTGATTGTTCAGCAGTTGCTTTTCATACATTACTTCAAATGCTTGGAGTTTCTACATATATACACACTAGCTAACAATTAGGCTTGAAAAAAAAGTGGATATATTTTTTTTAATTCCTCTCTCTTTTCAGTTTATTTAGGATTCAGAGGAGAATTTGCATTTTGTCCTAAAATGCTCTATGTGAAATTCGGGATTTATTTCTGGGCAGAGCCCTCCCAGACTTTGGGGAGAGCATGCCTGAGCAACCCCAGTTTTTAACCCAACAAGGAAGGCTCTGAAGTCCCATGGACAGACATAACTTAAACACTGTGACTCTCTATGTAAAGTGAAGCATAAATCATAGGTTTAAAATCACTCTTGGGTGTTGTTTCTGATGATAATTTAAATCTGCTGTATTTTTGCAAGATGTAGGTCAAAGGAAGAAACTTGTTTTTTAATGACTCACTTCATAAAAATGGCTTTCTGCTTTTCACCATGAAAATTTTAAGAGTTGCAATGTGCTTTGCACTCTTTATATTTATACTTGCTATCCGGCAAAACTAACTCAGATGGACAAAATTTTCTCATAAATAGCCTTAATGTGAGGGACCATGCTTTCACCTTGGAGGAGGGAGTGAATTTTGGCTCCAATGAAGCTCCAAAGATGCACGGAGCCATCTCCTCCCAGGTAACTGTGCCTTCAGGCAGCAGAGGCTATTGAAGCACCTTAGATAATCTTCACTGCTCTTAATTCCTCTAAATCTGGCCTAGCAAATGCAGCCAGAGGAAGGAACATGCTGTATTTCTTCTTTTGAAAAGCAGCAGCAATATTGTTTACCTTGAGGATCCACCCACAGTAATTGGATTAAGATGGATCTTGTACAGACATCAGGTTCAATTCCTAGAAATAATGGAATTAAAGGCTCAGGAAAATGTTTTTAATCAATATTGTTATATGTCACATTCTAATGAAATGCTAGAAATGCTTCTGACATGCATTTCACTTTGTGGTTTGGGCTTTGACATTTTCTCTTCTTACTTTGTTCTCATCCTAATTCCTTAGGAGAAGCTATCTTGCAAAAGCTATGAGGTTTTGGGTAGAGAAAGACTAACGATATATATGCATTAGGGCTTTCATTTTGTATTTTTTTCTTTTTAATTTGCTGATAACATTAATTGATCTGTAGCCCTCTGTAGCAGTTATAGCGCCTACAGCACTGATTTCTTACACCCAAAGTAATTAGGAATGTGCGTGGGAATGTTTTGGGTTTCTTCTGTAACATAAGGTGACCTTTCAGCTACCAGAATTGCACCATGTTCATGGTTATTCACTTTCCTTGTCAGGCCATATGTGTGAGCATTTTCTGTGCTTGACATTATGTTAAAAACTCACTATGTAGAAAGTAGCAAAGCTGAAGACTGACCATGAAGAATGTGCTCCTTAGTATCCAAAAGTGTCTGGGAACAGGAAGACACAATGTGCTTCGTGCTTCTTCTCTACTGAATGGAAAAGTTGTGTTGCCAACTGCCAGTGGTTTCAATGGAAGAAAGCTCTGTGAGTTGGGTAGGAAGTGTCTGAGCAACAAAGGAGATGGTGAATGAACATGATGAACCTCAGCACACACAAAATGGGCTGTCTTTATCATGAAATCATAGAAAGGTTTGGGTTGTAAGGGGCCTTAAGGACCATGCAGTTCCAAGACCACTGCCATAGAATCATAGAATGGTGAGGGTTGGAAAGGACCTTAAGATCATCTAGTTCCACCCCCCCTGCCATGGGCAGGGACACCTCACACTAAACCATCTCACCCAAAGCCTCATCCAACCTGGCCTTGAACACTGCCGGGGATGGAGCATTCACAGCCTCCCTGGGCAACCCATTCCAGTGCCTCACCACCCTAACAGGAAAGAGTTTCCTCCTTATATCCAATCTAAACTTCCCCTGTTTAAGTTTGAACCCATTAGCCCTTGTCCTATCACTACAGTCTCTAATGAAGAGTCCCTCCCCAGCATCCCTCTAGGCCCCCTTCAGATACTGGAAGGCTGCTATGAGGTCTCCATGCACCCTTCTCTTCTCCAGGCTGAACAGCCCCAACTTTCTCAGCCTATCTTCATACGGGAGGTGCTCCAGTCCCCGATCATCCTCATGGCCCTCCTCTGGACTTGTTCCAACAGTTCCATGTCCTTTTTATGTTGAGGACACCAGAACTGCACACAATACTCCAAGTGAGGTCTCATGAGAGCAGAGTAGAGGGGCAGGATCACCTCCTTCGACCTGCTGGTCATGCTCCTTTTGATGCAGAGCACCTTCCACCATCCAGGTCACTCAAAGCCCTGTCTAACCTGACCTCTAGTTGACGTCTAGGCAAATAACCTGGGCAGGATGAATACACTCTGAGTATATAACATATCATGGAAAAAATTCTTGTGGAGTGTGCATTTAGCTCTCCTCTTGGGATCTGCGGTTGATGGCAAACGCAGCTCAATGGGCTGAATAAACCTGGTTTGTAAGCCAAGTGACTGTGGAATAGGGATGAGTGGAAGAGGGTGAGCAACCTAACTAAGCCCCTTGTCACAATCATACCTGAACCTGAGCAGGGCCAGACCCACAGCTAGCTGCAAAACATCTGCCCTACTGCTCTTGAGTAGAGAGTACACACAGTCCTTGCCTTCTAACAAGAGAGATCTTAAAGAAAACAAAACAAAACCACTCAAACATTAAAAAACCCATAATGGGTGGGTGTTTCTGAATACACAGATGCTGTTGATGTGCACTGCCCAGGAAACACAGAGTAGTTTACCCAGCAGGTTCCCACTATGTGTGCTGTGGTGGCCCTTGGCTTGGATTTTTCTTTATGTAGTTAAATCCATCAACAGACATTAACCTGGAGATGACCCCCTATCTTTGAAACCTTGTATCAAAGTCGAATTGACTGTGTCTTAAATTGGAGGTAAAACTCCCACTGCCTGGAGTTTCCCGGGGGCAGTGGAGGAGATTACCAGTGCTGGCAAGGACTGGAGAGCCCAGCTGAATTCGTGGAGGGTCATGGAAACAATTGTTGACTTCATCTGTAAATAAAGACCCAAAAGCCTATTTTTCAAACTGATGTTGAAAAACATCCAAAGGCAGATTTGCAATTTAGAAATCCAGCATATGCCACAACCTCTCGGCAACAGATCTGGGCAGTGGAGTCATATTTCTATAGACCTTGCATAAAAGTAGCCATAGCAATGCTAATTTGTGTGTTGTCTAGGGAGCAAACGCAGATCGTCAGAACAAGACTAATCTCCCTCCCTGTTTTTTTCTAATAAAAAGGAAGAACACTAAATAATTAACATAAACAAATGAAAACTAATTTGCCAATTTTTAATTTTTACCCGATTGCAGGATCCACGTCAATGAATAATTTACAAGTCAGAAATGAATATAAAATTCAAATATTTCTCTGGGGTCTGCTGTACATGTTATTTTAACTGTACATGTTATCTGAGCCACCTATCTGACTGTTCATTTACATATATATATTTATATATATATATATAAAGAGTAAAAAATAACCCCAGAGAAAACAGCATTCAGCATGAAGCAGGCTGTAATAAAAAGAGCTGCAGACTCCAGAGGCTTTACTGTTTCCTTATAGACCTGGGATCATTTGTCTGAGGCTGTTTTTGAATTATTCATATAAACTGTAGCTCTTTGCTTTCAGAGATTGAATGTGACCAGCTTCTATCTTATGGTTTCACATGCTCCTTTTTTGTTTGCATTTAAGTTTTTTTACAGGGTGCCCTTTATTCAAAGGCTCTGCTGGATGCTGCAGGATTCTATCAACCACACATTAAACATTAAGAACCTTTATTGTGGTTAATACTGAGGGTTTCACACAGCAAATAAGGCAGCTAGTAGGAGGGTGAGCTAAGGAAACAAGGGAATGTAATAACTGAAGAGCTAAGAAACCTTGGAAATAATGCTGTGGTTCTGCTTTGACTTTGGAGTGCTACCTCCAAGGTAAAAGTATTTATTACTTTAGCTCCAAATAAACGTGTTGATTTTTAAGAATATTCTGCATCCCAGTGCCCCAGACATTGCCATGGGTCCAACCAGGGCATCCACCACCCCTTCAACCTCCCCACAGGAAACCTGGGATGCTACAGGACCGTATTGTGGTTTAACTTTCCTATCCCTGCCCCCAGCTAATCCAGTCTGAAGATGGCAAAGAAGGAAAGGAATGTCTTTCTGGCCCTATTGGAGTTCCTTGGATGCTGCAACACAGGTCTTGATTGCTCTCTTAATAATTAGAAGGACATACTTAGAGTGTACTTGTCTGAGATGAATGACTACACAGAACTTTAAGTTTTGCTTCTGGGCCGCATCTTAGTTGGATGACTTCCTTCTAGTTTTCTAAATAGAACTCAAAATGTCAGTGTCTGAATATGTTGATAGCAATATTCTGGTCAAAAAAGAAAAAAAAAAACAGCCCCCAAAACCCCCAACAAATCAGATCCATAGTATCTTATTTTTGAGAAGAGAAAGAATTTTCTTTCTTTTTATTTTTTCCTGAGTAGCTCAAGAAAAGAGCTTACAAATATTAATTTAACTTTTTTTTTAAACCCCCAAATAGCAACATTCTTATGTGAAGCATTACAAACTTATTGTCATGACCTGAGCAGCATTCAAAACTGGGAACAAGCTTAAGCTACTCCTCTGTGTTACACTTGCCTAGTGTCATGACCTCTTTCCCAGTAGTTCTGCCATTTGCTGAGATTAGAATGAAGATTTAAATCAAGAAATAATAACAAAGAATGGAGAGTTACCTGAGAGATTACAGAAGATTAAATGGAAAACAAAACAAAACAAAATTCTTGCCTATAGCTTAATTGATTTGTGTGGTTTACAGCCAACGATTCAACATGAATCATCCCACAGATAAAGAATACATATGGGACAAATTCTCTATGGTCCAGGCTAATTACTACATTGTCTATATTACAGTAACAGCCCTCCAGAATATGGACTTCAGCAAATAGCTCAGTAACTGTAGCCAAGCTCCGATAAGGATGTTCTTGGCTCAGTACTTCAGTGTGATAATAGAAGACATGACGGATTCCTGCTGTATATGCTTATAGTTGTACTGTGACATGGAGATGCTATGTCAAAGGATACTTCTTATGGTGAAGGCTGAAGCTTGGTGCATGTAATCCTGACAAAGATTTCTAGGGCTGAAGTTCATTTTAGTCCTGTACAGCAAATATGTTTTCCCAAGTCCTATTTAAGATGAAAAATCTAAGCAGATGCTCAAGTGCCAACTAGAGTGGAAGGGATTTTTTTGAACTGGCACCTCTGTGGTTGTTAGGTGCTCAAAACCCAGCTGGTTAAGTTAAACTTGCCTTGAAAACCCTCCCAGCATACCCTCTTCTGGTGCTTGCCCAGGGCATAGCTCTGTATCTTTCCAGAAACTATGTACTTTCCTGGGAACCCTTTGGTTTTGTATTTGACATGTTAAGGCTAATTCAGAATGTCTCCTCATTCTCAATCCAGCAAGCTTGCACTCCCTCCAGCCCCTTTTGCCACCTCTTGGCCCCATGGTCCTAAGCCCGGCTGCTCCCCACCCTGTAAACTGGAATGCTGCTGGTGAACAATTCCTTGGAGGCATCTGAAGCACTGAGAAGTGAGTCTCATGCTCATGTGTCTGAGCACTTGAACACTCAGTTCTCTGGGTACTTGTAGCCTGTTATTCTGCATTTGGTATTAGGGATTTTTGGAACATAAGGCTATTCTTCTTGCCTTTATTTCCTTGGCAGATCCCAATCTGATCATGCAGGGACATGTAGCTTACTTGCAATGAATGGAAAAATGCATAAAATCTTTTCTAAATCATAAATGCTTAATTGGTCACCTTGTATCAGACCCCCACATAGCAGATCATTGCCATGATATAAGTAAGGTATAAATGTTCATGTTTATATTAACCTTATAATTCAAAGATGTTGAAAGTGACCTATTCAAGCACTTAATATTCCTTGTTAGAAATACACCAATAACAAGCTCTTAAACAGCTTGTAAAGGCTAGTATTGTAGCAGTCTTTAAGCAGCAATGCCCAGTTTACAGACGGTATGAATAAATCTTTTTCTCTATGGTCTGGTAATGTGCTTTTTCTGATGCTTTTCAAAGAATCGTAGGCCTGTTCAGAAAAACATCTCTGCATGGCTGCAAGTGCTTTAGTATTTTATCATTATGTGTTCAACTGCAGTGAAATCTTTTGAATAAGAAAAATCCTTTCAATGCTATCTCCCTCCTGATAAGCTCTGGTTGTGAGAATCAGACTGAAATGTTTGCTGGGCAAGAGGAGAAGAGACTCTTCTAACCTGCAAATGAGTTTCACTGGGTTTTCCTTGCTGATGGGTATCAGGTTAGAAGCATAACTTCTGGAAAAGCACTTGCAGCTCGTTGTAGCCAGCTATTTCACTGCTGATAATCAGATTTGTAAAGTACCATCCTGATGTTTATCTGTTCCAGGTGAAAAGCATTGCTGTGGCACATGGGAGGTAGTTGCTAAGCAACTGCCTTCAATTAAAACATCTTAGATATCTGCAGCGTATGAGAAATTAGGTTTAACTCCTCAGGAGCTCAAACAAGAGCAACCTCTGAACCTAGCAGATAGCACCAGAGATCTCTCCTCCTTTACATCAGTGGTTGCTGTCACTTCACCTATAATATAAAGCTTGAGAATGCCATTTTATTTCTCTCCAAGATAGTGCTGTGACTCCTGCACATGCTTGTCATTAGATGTTTTCAGTTGCAGGCATCTTGTTAACATCAGACAACTCTGAGGTGGAAGAGAATCTTGAACAAACCTCTGACCTCAGGATTTTTTGACTTCTGGCCTGGGAAGCACAGAAATGCAAAAGACTCAATCTTATCCTCCAAACAGATTTCAGATCTAAGTGCTGGAAGAGTCCTCATTTATAGTTCTCATGAATTGATGAACTTCCAAAATTGAATTAAGTCTAGATTTTGAAAGGATTTTGCCACCTCTGTCCATCACCACTGCCTGCCTCTGCAACATCTTCCCTGGTCTGTGATGGTCATAGCTTGTCCCTTCTTTCTACTCCAAAGGACTCCAGCATGGACAGAAGATTGTTATGCTCTGACTATGTGATGCACACCTTCACATAAAAGATTGAAAACACAGCCTTTGCTTCCTACACGCCACAGAGTCCTCAAGTTTCCTTCAAAGAGCAACAGGAAGATGTTTATTAGGAAGCGCTATAACTTTTAGCGTGCTTTTTTTTTAAGTCTCCCTACAGCTGATGTAGAAATATGAAGGGGTTTCTTTTACAAAATAGAAATACGTGCGACCCAATTTTGTAATTTCCTAAATGCCTCTGCTGATTTATTGCTTATGAAAATAAAAAAATCCAGTGCAAACAAACAAATGGAGAGCACTTAGGAAGGTAAAGTGCTGCTGAAGGTTGAGAAGGGACTAGAAACACAAGAATGAGAAGCCTTTTACGTTGGAAAGTTCAGTAATGTTAAACCCTGAAAATCCTATTTTCTGATCTCCAAGGTGCTCAAATGCTTTTGCTGAAAACTAATAGGATCTGAGTGCTTTTTCTTGTATCCTGTGAAAAATCATACCTGAGCTATTTCCAGGCAGGGCCATGGCTCTGATGTAGATGTTTTACAGTATATGTACCTTTGGAATCTATCTCAAATGTTTTGTTTAGGACCTCTGTAGTTTTTGGAGAAGCCCAGACAAAGAGTATTCTACTGCTGTTTTGAAACAATCTCCTGATGACTTCCCTGGATGAAAGGGAGCTTCTTGAAGGTGAGTTTGGAAGCTTGGAAGTATTGGAAGAAGTAGATAGCATTGGGAGCTTCCATATGCTGGATTTTAGAAGTCAATACTAAGAAGCATAAATACAGAAAAGCAGCAAACATCTGTTTCATTATATGTTCACAAGGTTGAGTGCCTTCACTCTTTCCGCTCTGTTGGAACTCCTAATGCTTGGCATCCTCCAGCACCTCAGATTACATAACAGAAATAACTTGAATACTGAATAGCAGCAGAAATTTAGCATAAACTGTGAAGTAACTAAATCCTAGCTTTTTAAATGAAAGATATTTGTATACCTTTTGTGCTCTTGTATTAATTCTTTTTTCCTTGCTATTCACAAAAGAAAAAGGTCTGCATGGTTGCTCAGCTGCTGCACAGTATATCCCACAATTTGCAATTATATTTAACTTTTATGCAGAAAATTAGATAGGTGGGGTTTGATGGGTATGCTTGCTCTGAAATCTGCAATGTTCTGTGATTATTTTTTTCCTTCAGGATTCATATAGCTACAGCTAATGTGCTAAAACCACAACTGAAGGGTTTTGTAATTCGAGACTAATCTGTGGCCATCTTTTTAATGGGATTGTAAATGATATGCACTTTACAAAGTGACTACAGTAGACTGAAAAATTGTGTTAATGGCTTTTATCAAGAGATTAAATAGGAAGGCAGGGTGCAGAAGATTAGATTGTTTCACCTGTGAGATTGCCAGGGGAACATCTTTATGACTTGTCTAATTAGCTTGGTACCATTTTATAGTGATCCCCAGCAGTGCTACAAAAGTTAGAGGAATTTCTGCTGTGATCCCCCTCTTAAGTGATACTGTGGCAGTTTCCAACTGTGTTGGGCTGAAATGCTGGGGTATAAACAACCTCTTTTTGAAGGAATTTAAAAAAATCTCAAGTCAAGGTGCTCTGTGTATATGAAGCCTCATACAAATGGTGACTGTTCTGCCAGCATGGGGTCCCTGCCTTGATATATCTGCTATTCAGTTTGCATACAGTCAGATGGATACTGAAGACAATTAAAAAGAGAAAAAAAAAAGTTTCTGGAAAGTTGAACAGGTGAGTTTTGTGAAAGGTTGCTAGTTGGAGCTGCTGGCTCATGGAAGAACAGTAGCTGATGGGAAGCGCATGTTGGCTCCCTGGCTTACAGCTCAGCTCTGCAAGGTGATGATGAAACATGGACTTTAAAGGTGCTCCTATCTCAACCTGTCCTGGGTTCAGCAGTAGCAGTCATTTTTCCCCTTCTTGGTAGCTGGTGCAGTGCAGTGTTTTGACTTTCGGCCTGGGAACAGAGCTGATAGAGATGTTTTGGTTTGGCCAAGGACTTTGTGAGCCTCATGCTCTGCCAGGGAGGAGGGGAAGCCGGGAGGAAGCAGAGACAGGACACCTGACCCAAACTGACCAAAGAGCTATTCCATACCACAGCACGTCATGCCCAGGATGTAACTGGGAGTTAGCCAGAAGGGCTGGGAGTCTGCAGAGTTGGAGGAGGTATCGGTCGGAGCTTGGTCAGGCTTGGGGGGTGAGTTATCGGGCAGCTGGTGCTGAGGTGTTGTATTCTCTTCCCTTGTTATTTCCTTTATCATTATTATCATTGGTGGTAGCAGTAGTGATCTGTGTTATACCTTAGTTACTAAACTGTTCTTATCTCAACCCGTGGGAGTTGCATTCTTTTCGATTCTCCTCTCCGTCCCTCCGGGAGCAGGGGGAGGGCAAGAAAGGGGGGGGAAGTGAGTGAACGAATTACCTGACTGGGTTTAAACCACGACACAACCCTAAAATGTTTTTGGTGTTGGAATCCAAGTGAGGACCATGGTGTTAGCTTTACCCTAGGAAGCTCTTGTGCTAATATCCCTACTGATTTTATTGGACCGTGAGTGTCTTAATGTAATTATGCCCATCCTTAAAACAGATATGATGCAGATTTACTTCTTGGGAGTGCTCAGAAAGCTTTACAGAAGTTAGGTCTACACAGAAAAATGCAAAACTTTTGTAACTGCCTAACTTCTGGGATATCATGTCTGGGATGGATGACGAGGGACGTTGGCTAGGCTGGATGCAGAGTTCACTCCTGCTGGACGGCTTTGCCTTTGGAGGACTATTTCTCTGTTTCTTCAGCTGTAATGATCTTCATGGATGAGTAGCTGCTGGATGCTAAATATGAAATATTTTCCACTTGTATTAGAAAATACGGCATTGTATGATCAAGAGATGGTGGGGATGGAAAGAAAGGTAGTGCAGGAATGGAGGCTGGCATAATTTGTGTTTAGTGTCTCTAGCAAGCAGAGCTCAGCTGGCACATTAATAAGCAGGTTGCTGGTTTCTTGGTGTGCTTGCCTACTTATAAGCATGAGAATGAGTGAGTAGATTCATTATCATCAGCATAGAAAAGCTATTTGTCATGTTGGAGACAAACACAATAACATTTGGTGGAAATTACAATATACGTAAAGATTAACACCCCAATCAAACTGCTTGGTATGTAGTTCATCATAACAGAGAAAACAGTTTCTGTGAATGCACGTATTCTTCCATGAACCTAAAATCAGTAGATGTGGTGGGACTTCTCTAGGGTCCTCAACCAGAGATTTCCTGTGGCTCCCAGCTGTGCTGGCACCTCTCACTTGTATGCCTTGCAAGAGATGTGACCATGTTGGTGATAGTATCTCAAACCACTGAGAATGGGAGCAAAGCATGGTGGCCTGTGCATTCAGGCTGGCTGAGAACTGGTGGCACGTTTTGAGAGCCAGCTCTGTTCCTTGATGCTGTGGCCAAGGACAAAGCTGCTGTATAAAATTCAGCTACATGGCATTGAAAGGCTTAATAAACCAGGCCATGCTGGGTCTACTTTCCTTGGAAGCCTCCTCCATGCAGTCCCATCTACACTTTATCGTGGCTTGTAGCTGCTTACTGTTTCTGCCTCAACCTCTGTTCTCAGCCCCCTGGTACCTGCCCAGGGATGGGTATTCTCATGTGTGTACTGTTGAAGTCCAACACTGGCATTAAACCCTGTAGGTGCATTGTCCAAGCAAAGGCAGTCCCTGTGAAGTTAATGGCTTGGGAACCATTTTATAAGTACTGTTGCAGTGCAATATAATAGGTAATTTTTCATGCTTTCCAAAAAGCAGCTCCTTTGGTTTGAGACCAGATACATACTGCTGGCCTAAATGGGCCTTTCAGAAATGCAAGAAGTGTAGAAAAACATTTCTGTAATAGGGGTGTGGTTATTTTTGTTTTTTTTTTTACGGTAAATTTCTGATTCTTAAAATAGCTCATCAGTCTTCTTTTGTAAAAATTAGTAGACAATACCTCATGTTGAAAAGCTGAAAATTAGATTAATATATTTCTTTTCAGTTTTAAAAGAGTCCTCCGTTGTTGTCATTAGAAGTAATAGGCTCATGAGCTATAAAAAGAGCTGCCTACTTTTTTTCTGGGGGTGAAAAATCTCCACTGGGAGTTCAGAAGATGGATCTGTCATGTCAGATTTTCACCCTGTCTGCCCCTTCCTGGCATGTTGAAATTCACACTGGCTTGGTTGCAATCTCATCATATTTTTCTCAAAATTAAACTGGATTCAACTGTAATTTGCAATGAAAACCTTAGAGGGAGATGGAAGATGTGGGTTTCTTCCAGCAGAGTCGGCTGGGTGCAGATTTGTGCTCTTGTGAAAGTAACCATTAGACCAAAACAGTGGTGTCTTTTAGCAGACATAATTCTGCAGCCCTTCAGAGGAAGGGTAAAGAAACAGTAAAGATGAAGAAACTTGGACTGTTGGTAACACTGAAGGATGGACTGGTGTCTTCTTCATAAAAACATTCTCCTACCATTCCCCATGAAATTTGACCAATGCTGTTCTCTCTGAAATGCAGCTTTTGTGCCATAAAGTAAAATACTGCAGTAGGGTGGCCTTTTCCTTTCATTTTTTTGAAGATTAAAATACCATTTCACATAACTCAGTACTGAGTTGGAAAGCTTCATTTCTTCTGAAACATACTGTTGTTAGGCTTTGCTGCCCTCTTGGCAGTGCAGTGCTCATGGGTGGTAAGCCCTGGTAGGCTTTGGCCCTAAAGCCTCAATGGCTCTTCCAGCACTGAACATGCCCCATTGTGGCTACCTTTGCTATCCACAGATTTCAGAAAAGGCCAGTTGCTCTCACAGTGTGTGTGGTGGTATTTGGCATGTCGAAGTTGTTGCATTTCATTCCAAATGGAAACTTGCTTTTGAAAGAAAAAGAAATCAGTGTTTCCTACAGCATGCTGCTTGCTGTCTTCACCAGCTCTAGCTCTCTAGTAGGCTGTCGCTGTAGCGTGTAATGGACAACACGGAACACATTCTCTGCTTTGCTCAATCTGTGATGACTTACACCAGGTTTTGCACTGTTACATCAGGTCCCATACAAATGGTATTAAAATCCTAGATACAGTTATAGCATCTCCTGACACCATGACCCGTTTAGTGCCTGCTGCCACTTATAGGGTAGCTGTCATACCTGACTTCAGAATTTTCTGTATTTCAGTAAGAAATTGGCTTTCTTGCCACAGACTTGAATTCTTCTGGGTTGGGGAGAGGGGGGAAGAAGAAGGGTGTCCCTTGGACTATAATCTATGAAATGCCTCTTTGATAAGTCTCCTATAGCACTTGTGTTCCAGACCTCTCCTGCAGGGTTCAGACTGGCTGTATTTTCAGAAGCACTTCGGCAGCAGCAGCAGAGATGCCAAGATGTCAATAGGCTTCATTCTCTCTAGCTGGTTTCCTTGGCAAAAGTTAAAAGCTTGTGTATTTTGAGGCAGAAGTGGTACTGCTGAAAGCCCTGACCACAGTGACAGCATCAGAAAGAAGAGGCTTTTTAAAAGTAATCCAACTTTTTTTAAATGGTATTTATCCTTGTGCAAGGTTTCCAGAGCTGCTGTAACTATGAAATAATGCTCTGTAGCCATAGTGCGATACTCTTCCTGAGGGCAGTGTTGAAGGAAGGAAAAGAAAACAATTTATTGATGTCACAGAAAGTGGAGAAGATCTCAACAGGTCATCCTGTAAGTGCTCCCGTCCCCTGGGAGATATCACCATTGATATGCATTTCCCTTCTGGCCATTTACACCCACTTATGGAGAAATTAATATATCAGCTGTCCTGGGCATCCTTATGTAGCCAAAACCATAGCAAAGGGATCACGCACAAGTTCAGTTCAAACGTATGAAGGCCAAGACTTTCTGGTTTTGTTCCTCATGCTGGGCTTACACTTAGTCAATGAAATTTTGCGTTGAGTCCTATCTTGATAAAATGATGAGTGAGAAGACAGCAATGTCATGATTTACAAGATTGGGAAGAGAAACAATTAGATATTATGTCCGTAGGGTATAAAAAAGGGAGGAAGGGCTTTACATGAAGAAAATAAAAATATTTCTAATTCATCTATTTAGTGATGAAAGTGTCCTGTGAAATAGGAGGCATATGCATCCCATGGGAATGTCAAACACTAATGAGTAAAATTCTGAGAAATGATGCAGTGAGGAATTTACCTTTGGCAGAACAGTAAACCCACTGCTCTAATAAAGCTTTTCTTTCTCTGCCTTGTTAGCTTTTCAGTGAAAGACCAAAGGGATATACCTACAACCCAGCAATGGGTTCCAGCTTCTGAAACCCAAGCCAGCCTCAAGTGGGAGGTGGGGCTGTGCTGCTGCTGGATTTGCAGGCAGGACTGGTGTGGGTGACTCAGCTAACAGTTGTGTGGGGCACATCATGTGCTGAATGGCACAGGGTGCAAGAGGCAGGCAGCAATCCAGAAACTATCAGAAGTGCTGGGAAATTCGTGCTTCCCCACCTCCCCTTTTTTTTTTCTGCCCTCTGTCAGACAGTTTGAATGGGGCTTTGAGCAACCTGGTCTAGTGGAAGGTGTCCCTGCCTGTGGCAGGAAGCTTGTAACTTCCAACACAAGCTGTTCTTTGATTCTGTGGCAGTGTTGCAGGAACCGATTCAAATGATCCCAAGAGTGCACCCCTAGCTCCATCTTGAACTCCCATGGAAACCTTAGGAGTTAATCTGAAAACAGTGCAAAGCAGCACAGAATACCTTGTTAAGAAGTTGCTTAGCCTGAAGGGACTTCTGAGTGCTAGTGTTTTAGATGCTGCTGCATTGCTGGGTGTGTGTGGACCTACAGCAGATGTATGCATATAGATATTCACTGCATGTGAAGGATGGGGATTAAAAAAAATGGTACAACTGTAAAAAAGTATAAAATGGTACAACAGATTTCTAAACACTCCAAACTGAGCAAGAAAGAACCAGCAAAAGAACTGTTAACGGAGTTGCACTGTAAGAAGCACCTTAGGGGACTTCTGGAAAATTTGAGCATATTCTGTGAATATGTGAGATATTAGCTAGTAAACTTAAAAGAAACTTGTTTTTGAAAAACAAATCCATGAGGCATGGACTGTGCTGGAGAACAGTGGAAAGTAATGTAGTCCTTCTTGGAGAACAGCCTAAATTGTAGCAATTGGGCTCTACAAGTATAACTTTGATTTTCAATAAACTAAGAAAGTGAGTATTAAATGAAGTATCTTTTAGGTATCCAGAATAATGGAAACATGACCAATAAATTGTGGGAGTTAATTGCCTAATGGCTACTGTGCTCCATTTATCAGCTAGATCCTCTGAAACCTTGCTGCAGCATCAGAGCATGCTTGTTTGTGCTGAACAGCCATGATGTTTAATGCTCACCCCAGTGGCACTCTAATTAATGGTAGCCTTTTTCCACTCTGAAATGTTTTAGAGATGCTTGCCCTTTGTTTCTGCCTCTTGGCCTAATTTTCCGTTCAGTGTGACACACTCTTTCCTTGAGCAGTCCTCGGGTTTTGGTTGACACCTCCTTTGGCATGTTTGGAAAGACAAGTGCATGGACAAAGCCTGCACACACCCTGTGCTCACTAGGAGAAAAGTTTGTAATCAGAGGGTCTGTGGTCCCCCTACAGTGAAGGTGAACCATGGAAGGGAAATAGAGAGTATTTGATGGAAGAGCAATGGAAAAGCCTGTAGCTGTTTGCTATTAATTCGTAGTTAATAACCACATTTTATTATTTTACTTAATCAAGATCAGAGCCCTACTGCAGAAGCAAAAAATAAGAGCTGTTCCCTTCCTTGAAGATATTGTGACTCAAATGGACTACATACAAACAAGAAAGGAGGTGGAAAGACCTATGGTGCTATCAGAGGTCAGTGGCAGGCTAGAATACAGGTTAAAACCTGAATGTCCATGTTGTGTCTCCCTGGTTTAATGAGACTAATTCATATTTTGTTTCTGATTTGTATTTTGTTTCTAAATCTGAATGTGAAACTTGTTTAAGTAGGTTTAGGTAACTCTATGGATGGCATAATTTTTGTAAAGTGATCTGGCAAATTGCTCTGACAGCTGTGGATTGCGAAACCCCTGTAGCTATGTTAATCTTCTGCAGTTAATGTACTTTTCTTGAGCATTCATAGTTGAAGTGTTGAAGGTCCCTTTTGGGTTGCCAGAGCAAATAAAATAGGACCTTTCCCCTCTCAGTATAAAAAATCCACTATCAACCAATGTGTCTTTCTGTTCCAAAATACGAAGCAGTTGTTACGATGAGAGATTTAATTGCCAACTTTATGGAATGCCCAGTGTATTTGAGGCACAGCATTAGCTTTTAAGTTCCAGGCCCTGAAATGAGATGCTGAATGTTCTACACATCACTGCGATGGGAATTAATGCAGATGGTCTCATGTCTGCCCAAAACTGGGCTCCTTGTACCTTTGATGTACCACCATGTCAGGCACACGGATTCACTGGAGATGTTCCTTTGGGGACAGCCCCCACTGTTGACTACTGAGAGAGAATGGGAGCTTTAGAGGGCTGCTTGAATAATCCAGTATGCTTCCCACTGGAGCAGCATCTTCATGCTAGTATGATGGGTGCTCGAAGTAGTAGTGAGTAAAAGCCTTCACTGTAAAGGATCCTGATCTTTCTATTCTCTTTAGACGCATTGTATCTTGTTAAAAGGCTTAATTAACACACTGTTTGACAGGTCTTGTCATACTGAAATGCAGACTCTACCTCATTTAATACAGGGGCCATGGTCTTCCCAGGGAGAACTGGGCAAAACATAAAAGAACATGAATAAAATGAATATGAAAAAATATAAAATTAATAAATCCCAAGATGTTTCCTGGCTACACAAAGAGTGTGTGAGGGAATTATTTGTTAAATGGGAAACAAAGTCTTAAATATATGGGTAACAGCAGACAAGGGCAGAAGCAGCTCAGAATAGCATTTGCAATGGACTGTTTCAGTAAACACAAGCAGTTGGGATGTTTGGAAAGCAGCTGAGGCTGCTGCTTCTCTGCTGGAATATGAACAACACATGGATCAGAGCTGGTCCTAAAGGTGATTAAGCACTGCATGCGCTGTCCCCAGATGGGCATGGTAGACTGGGTGAGGTGAGCAGCAGCAGGGAGAGCTTCATTATCTCTGATCACCACAGGACTGGAAAATGGCAGGAGGTGAGAAAGTTAAAGTCTATAAACTGGCTTCCTAATAGGTGACAGAAAGAGGCATCAGGTGGCTTTGATCAGAGGATGAATCCTGCACAGCTTCTGGCCTTCATGGCAGAAGGTACTGCAGTGTTTCTGGCTTCAGACTGCCTTCAGCTGTGCTTGTCCTAGCCATGACATCACTTCAGGAATGGTGCTGGGAAAGGAATGATTGGGTTTGCACATGCTTGTGTCAGTGCAACAGAGAAGAACTTGTACATTTGTCTTTAAATGCAGTGGCTCTGGAACGATATGATGGACTAATGTGTTCACTGGCAGGAGCAGCTGCGAAAGCTCCAGTGATCCATATTGATATTCTCATATTAAAGCTTTTGGCTCTAGCTCCCTCCCTGCACAGCACTGGCAGGCTGATGAGACATAGTTCTTCTTCAAGGCAGCAGTTGGGCTGTGCTCCTCCCTCCTGCATCTTACCCAGGTGCTGTCAAGCAGTGCTCATGCTCCAGCCCTTTTCCAGTATCCTCCCTGTGCTCACTAGCACCTTGCAGCCAAAAATGAAGGTTGCATCCTGTTCTGATGGCGCAAAAGCAGCCATGCCACTCTAGTGTAGGGTTTCTCTGGTCACTGTGGCCTTTCTGTGTCAGGAAGATCTCAAATTGGCATCATGGTGTTTCATCAAGTGACCTGGAAGTAAGGAGAGGAAAAAATGCACATGATTGGAAGTTTTTCTGCACAAGAGAAAACCATCATTCAAGAAAATTTCATTTGAAATTTGGAAGAGCACCAATGAAAGAGAACTACCCAAAACAGCTGGGGGGAACCTTTTTTACTACAATCTTTGGGCTGTGGTTCTACTGAAATCAGAGCTTTCTCTTCTCATTTCCATTCTCTGACCTCTTGGGAAGCACTATTGTATATTCAGCAGCAAGAGACAGACTTCTTAGGCAGAGATACTCAAACAATAGCATGCATGTCCAAAAAGGATTTTGAAAATTAATTTTTAATATGTGGCCACTGCCCTGATTTCTCTGTGCTAGTCTAAGCCGATGTGTTCAAACAGCTCCACAGACTCGAATGGATTTTTGGGTATAGCAATAAAAAAAGAATCATTGCCTGGTACTGGAGGTAAATATTTATCTAGGTGTGGTTTAATGTCTGCAGATTTCTTTCCTTAGAATTTCTGTTAATAATTGGTTTTTAAGGCAGACTTCTTCAAATGGAATTTAGAGACTAGTGCGTCTGGTTTGTCTTAGGTTTCTGCTCCTCTGCCTGCCTTGATGACCCTGTATCTGCTGGCATCATCTCTGTGGCTGATCAAACGAGAGGTGACATTTCATTGCAAGCCCAGACATGGACCAAGCAAAGTCTACAGAGATCTCTGGGTCCCTCAATTAAAAAAAAAGACCCTGAAAATTGCTGAAGACAGCTGGGTGAGGTTGCTAAATCTATGCTCTGTGTGTATGCACTGGCCATGCACACATAGAACCTATACTTGGGCTGCATGGAGCCAAACAGCTGATTTGCAGAGGAGAAAGGCAGAGGGACCCAAAATCTTTTTTCTCTAAACACTGACAGCAAAGCCAAGCAGGCTTTTATAATGTGTGGACTGCGCTGGCAGCCAGCTCAGAGCAGCTCAAGACAGATCTTTTAAGCAGGCTTCTCCCTGTCAAGACCCTACAGATTTGAGCCCTTTGGCCTCTTCTGTCCCACAAGGTTACAGGGTTTCCTGACAATAGTAAGGTCATTACAATAGTTTCCTGAAAGTACAGATATACAGGCTGAAAAATAATGCATAAGTAGAATGCAGCTTTTAAACACTAGAAAAGGATGTTTGCTTTTAACACTGTTCTTGCACTTCAAGCTCTCATTGTTTGTTTTTTTTTCCTTAGGTATCTATATGTGTCTGTAGCTACCTGATTGCTACTAATGTCTGTATTTGAAGTATACGAAGTAGGAAAACAAAAACTGCAGTAAATTTTACAATATGTTTACATTATAACTGGGTTTGTAGAGGCATTGTAATTCATCATGTGTTCCAACGGAAGTATGGATCCCTTCCAATTTAATTTTCTGAAGTTGGAGTTTGCAGCTGGGTCACTCCTGGTGTAGTCTGGGAGATGCATCTCCTAAGGCTGTGGGTTGGAAGAGCAGCATCGGGGCTGTCACTGCCACCCATCAGTTACCGTGCTGGGGGCTGAGGGCTGAGCATTTGAATCACTTTCTGTGGGTACAGCAGCATAGCTAGCTTCATAAATTTTGTTTCAAGGAGCAATAATCAATACTTCATGGTTAATGACTCAAAACTGAAATTAGTATAGATTTTATGTCTACTTCTCTCCTCAGTTATGCAAACATTGCTATGCCCGTTTTGCAGTTGCCTTATATTAGGGCTTTTATAAAACAGTCCAGTGATGTTTAATTGAAAGACTGAATAGTCAAAAATGTCACAACCAATTTTAGTGTGTTTACTTTTTGTTGTTGTTCAGTCTTCACCCTGAGGTTAATAGAAAATGATGTCAAACACAAGAAATGATTTATGTAAGTCATGCAGGTTTTGTCACCCTGAGTTATATATAAAGTCAATTGCAAATTGTTTTCACATTCTAAATTACTGTACACAGCTCTGGAGTGTGCTGAAAAAATGACCAGCCAAATAATGAGAGAAGAAAAAGTTATTTTCTAAAATAAACTGTGCTTCAAAGGAAACAATTTTGGAAGTTGCTTGGTTTTAATATGCAGGAAGAGAATGTTCCCCAGAGCAGGTAATAAAAAAAGGAAAGCAAAAATAAAAAGGACTTTCAGGAGTGGATCATTTCCAATGGCTGATGAGCAGTAGGCAGCAGCCAGGCCTCCCAAATCATCTGCAGTGCTTTATCAGCTGCAGCGTGTCCACAAAATGATGCTGCGATGGAGACCGAGAGGGGCAAAGACTGGGGAAAACTCTAACTTGTCATCTTGACAAATCTAGTTTATACATAAAATATATTTTGCAGTAATAGTCCTTCCAAGGCTGGGAGGAAATGAAAGCTGTATTAGGAATAAATCAGCTACCAACTGTGATCTTGTTTCATGTCAAAAAGGGCTGAATCCTGTACAGGATTAAAAAGCGCCACGTAAAATTTCTCTGTTTCACAAAATCGGCTTTAATTGGGAAAGCAGAAAGGAGAGCTAGCAGAAGGGAGATCTGCTGTGCTCCTGGAGGCAGCAGCAGTTTTATTGGAAACAAAAATCTTTGATTTATCCCCAGGTCAGATAAGATATAGAAGAGGAGAATATCCTTGTTTTGCCTTTCTAATGTTAGCTTTTCTGGAAATCCTGTACCTGTACACAAGGTAGGTATTAAGTAAATTATCCTCCTTCCTTACTCTCAGTAGCTTTTGCTTTTACATTTGATTCCTAACTTAATGAGCTGTAAGAAGTGAGTTAACATCTTTGTGTTTTGCATAGACTTCTCATCTTTCAATGTTGCTTAATTATCAAACAGTTGATGCATAAACACAAACCTGAAGGCACATCCCTGCATCTCGAGGTGGTAATGCTCTTTGTATTGCATCATAGGGATGCACTCTGGAGGATTCAGTGTTTGCTTGTCAGCCCAGCTTTAGGGAGACCGGGCATGTGTGCTCTGCCCATGCATGTCCCACGCATTCCAGGGCACTCTGTGGGACTGTGCACTGCAAGGGAACAGGAAGCTCAGCCCAGGAATTGCATCTCCTGGATCATGCACTTCATTGCACCAGGTTCTCATTCACACATCAGCTCCCACCCCTTCTGAATAGTAAAACTTTGCCAGTCAGATAAAATTTATTTCTTAAAGCCAAATCTCTGTGCTGATTTTTCTCAGAACATTAGCATGGGAACCCCAGCTATGCATCTGCAGTTAAATTTGTGACATCTCTGCTATTGAAACAGGATCTGATGCAAATATCCTGGTAAAGGAATCAGGCTGTAAATCTCAGCCAGTGACTCTCTTAATTATGAGACTGAATGTTGTTTGATTGCAGAACAAAGACAAGTGCCTGAAAGTATGAGCTGATGCTCTCTTCCCTCTTACCAAGACCTTCTTCTATCAAATCAAAGCAGACACACACTTAAGACATGAAAGAATGCTTTCCTGTTTTGCTCTGCCTATTGTTTTTCTTTTAGATCTTATATTTTTTTCAGACTTGTGCAGGACATATTGATAAATATATTGGTTTCTTTGTAATTATTTTGGATATCTACATTTGAAAGCAATCCCATAGACATGAACTGTTTTATTTAGTGGTTGATTCACAATGTTTTGAGGTTGAGATGGAATCTACAATGTCAACCAAGGACTTCCCATAAGCACATTGAAATGTTTTTTCTCTCCTCGTAGGAAGAGCTCAAAAGGCTCCAGCACAGCTTGGGACAGGTCAATGATGGCAAAGACTTGCTTCAAAGGTAAATGTGTGATTTCTGCACATGATAAAGTGAAATGGCTTTTCTAAGGCAACAAGCCCTTTATGAGGGACAGTCTCTTTGTTGCAGAAAATGTTTTTTCACTTAGTAATACACTAAATATTCAAGATTTTGCATCTCTCCCCATAAATAATTCTTATTTTTAGTTACAGGAGGATAATTTCTGAAAACTGCTGCTGATTGAATGGTGTAATTAAGTGCCCAGTAAAGTCTCAAAAACTCCACAGGTTGGGGTCTAATCTTACAAATATTCACGTGAATATTCATGTTGCTAGTCCCATCCAAAGCAGTGTCCCAAGATGTTTGATTTTGATCTTCTAGCATTTTGAAATTGCTTTCTCAAAGCAATTGGTTTGCAGCACCAATTCCTCGATCATGATTTATTACAAAGAATCTTTTCTTCATATTCCTGTATGGCTTTTGCTGATGTAATTCATTTGCTACCAGCATTACCACTGTTACTTTCCATTTGACTCTCCAGCTTTTCAAATGTAGCCCCAGGGATGAAAGTTAATTTGGCACGAATATCTATTATATTTGCCGGTCATTTTTTTATTTGCAGCAGTCTCTTTGCTGGGTGTGTCTGTCTCTGGAGCTATGGCATCCAGGTTTAGTGCAAGGACTTGGGAAGACTGATCTGGAAAATGGATCCAAATTCATACTTTGTGTTAACAGTCAAATGGGGCTGGACACAGGAACCCAAATGCCTTCCTCTGAAGACGCTTTATAATAAGCAGCTCTTATATGCTCTTGTCAAAATTTCAGAATTAATTCATAGTGATTACAAAAATGTCATGCTGAGACAATTCAAACTCCTTTTCTTTTTCATAGCCATCACCTTGCCATGGATGAAGAAAATAATATTGAAAAATATCATATCAACTTACAGCCCTTGGAATCAAAAGTGAAAATGTAAGTAATGAAGAATATCATTTCTGCCTTTGAATACAGCAGAGTTTGTCCAATTCTTGAACTGCAGAATCAAGACTGTACCCATTGTGGATTTCTTCATAACTTTAAGTTTAAAAAAGCCTCAATTTAGCAATTTAACTAAGCTCTTGTCTACCTTTAAGTAAGTGAATATTCTCTTTGAACTGAGTTTCAAATGTTAAACTTCAGAGTTGCACTAATTTTGTGATTTCCTCTGTGAAACTAAAGAATATTTGAGAATCTGCTAGATTTTTCATATATACAGAAAACATCCAAGGGGGGAGAACTATAGCAGAAGTAAATAGGAGTCTTTTCAGTGGTAGTATTCACATCTAACATGAAGCTTGGTTAAAGTTCCCCAGGCAGCTCATGGGACTCCTCTGCAAGAAGCAGTTTTTGGTTTGCGTGGGGATGGAGGTGTAAGTCTGAGGAACCCAGGGTTCCGAGCTGGGGGGGGTGCCTCATAACTATGTCAGTAAGAAATCTGGATGTTTTTGCTGGAAAGTGAGGCATTTGGTAGCCCTCAGCCAAGGCATATGCATGACGCCTAGCTGCATCACCTGGAAGGAAGAGATAAGGTAATGGTTCTGGTAATGAACTCCACAACTTCCAAATGCAATAATTTTAGTCTTTGTAATACATTTCTACATGTTGTATAGTTTACCATGGGGTCAATTATTCTAAAAGGCTTGATTGTGCTGTAACAGAACAGGTAGTAATACTGGGGATGTAACTTAAAACTTACCCATGTCTATCAGAGCAGAGGACTCCTCTTTGTACCTCTTTCAGTGTTGCTCCTCCAGCCCTGGTGCAGGTGCTAGCTCCATTCAGTAAGCACTAACTCTGCAACAATATGTTCCCTATGGACTTCCCAGCAGGCAGAGAAAGCTTAAAATGGCTCCACTTGCATAAAAAAATATGAACATCTTTATGCTGAAGCCCCCAACTACTTGGGAGCTAAAATGGCAAAGTTTTGCTACATCAGGCACAGCTTTACACTGAGTTGTATGCATTGCTACATTACACACTGAATTTCACTTTCATTTGAAAAGCTACAGCTAACTCACTACTGCAGGACATTAAAATATTAATGCTATATTAAAATATTAAAAAGACATGAAGCTTCAAATTAAAATCCAGCCAGTGTCCTTCAGTCATGCAGCCAGACAAAAGAACAAATTTTCAGAGAGCTTTCTAGAAGGGTAGTTATGACTTAACCTCAGTATGATCCCAAGCTTTAAAATAGGAAGTAGATGTAAATATAAATGTGTAAATACTACTTGTATTATGCAGTAAACCTTGAAACAGAAACAATGCAAAGTGTAAATACTTGAGCTGTGAAGATGGGGGGGTTATTAAGCAAAGTTCATTTACTGAAAGCTTCTCCATTGGCACTCACACTTGGGAGCTCTGGTAGATATTTCTGTCCTTTTTGGGGCTGTTGTATGAAAACAACACAGGCCTTAACCTACCTGACTGGCTCTGAAATGCAACCATCCTGGTGAGGTTTTAACAACATAGTTGTGTTTCGAATATGCCATTGTCCTAAAAAAATAACAAAATACATATATGTGACTTCCTTAACCTTGGGATGTTCAAAATATCATGTACATTGGGAGCATTGTTCTCTGACCAGTAAAAATTACATGCCAAGAGGCACTTCCCACTCTCTGGAGTTCCCAGCGCTGCAGTCAATGAGAAGTTGTAGGTGTGCTGGTGCTGAGCCTCCTCCTCCTCCTGCAAAACCAAGAAGTTGGACATGCCAGTGTCAAAAGCCTTTTCAGCAGTGTCTGGATGCTAAACGTTTTTCTGGTTTATGGAGATGGAAGCAGAAATGACAGTTGTTAAAAAGGCAATGGAAAGGGAAAAAAACTCTTCTTAAGGCAAAGTAAATCTGTGCTAAAGGCTTTGGACCCTTTGATTTGAACCATACCGTACTTGGCAAGTTTCCTTCAGGAGTGAGCACTGTTCTGGGTGCAAGAACTGTGGGTGGTAGCAGGGACAGGCTGGTTTTGGGCATGGAACCCCTACCAGGGAACATCGCAGCAGTAAGAATGAGTGCCAAGCCCTTTGGGAGCAGGCAGGATGGAAGAACACTGGCTCCCACCTGCTCCCTGCAGAGCTGCCCAGACAAGAGCTTTGCACCCCCTGCTAGTCTGAGAACAGCTTAAGTGAAGGCCAGGGTACTGTACCTGATTAACAGACATACTGAAGGCTTTACTGACTTGATATCACCCTGAATAAACTCTCAATTACTCAGACATCCTTTCTAGCTCATTGCAGTGCGCTGCTGCTGAGCCTCAGGCCAGATTTTAGCACAGCCTTTCTGCAGAATTCACAGAACACCCACATACTTTGTGTCAATGCCATTACTATTGTAAACGCAGTTTTAGTTCCCAGCATCATTCACTGGTTTCCCTGGCACCTCCAGAAAGGCACGGGTGGTCCAGCACTGCCACCTGGTGAGAGCTACCCCAGTTTCCTCTAAATCACCAGACGCTGGCTGGCACAGAAAACAGAATTTGTTTACGGAACTTCACATCAGATTTTAGAAATCTGGTCAAAGTTTTGAGTTCAGAAGCAGAGATCCTATCACAATTCCCAAATGTTTCTTTGGAGGAGATTTTAAAGGATATTGGTCTGGTTCTGAATTTCCAACCATACCTGCATTTATAAACTGAAAGCTGGTATGTCGAAGGCTGTTAATTCTTTAAAACAGATAAATGCAAAATCGTGTTTGCAAGATGTAAGAGATTTGCTGAGTTATGTGCAGTTTCAAATTTAAATCACTTCTGTAGGTTTAGAGATCTGAAATAAGGAATTGCTTCTACTACCTCAAGTTATACTAGTAGTGACTAATATAAGACCTATGGAGGGTAGTTATATGTGATCATTACACAAATTAAAAACCAAAGTGCAGAAAAAAACAAAGAGAGAAAACCACCCAAGCCCACCTCTTCAGTCAAGAATATTTATTTTACATCCTTTTTTGTGGCTGCACCCCTCTGCCTCGGTGTCTGCCTCAGCATCCAGCGAGCATGGCGTGAGTACCTGCAGCGCCAGGACCTGCCACACCACGAGCAGTTGGACAAGCGCAGTCCCTCCCCACCTTCCCTCTCCTCTGACAAGATGAGCAGGTCCATCAGCATGAACACCTTTTCCGACAGCAGCACACCGGTGAGTACAGCGATTGGGCCCATTTTTCCTATTTGTTGCTTTTCATTGGGCTTCTTTCTAGGACTTTGAACAAATGAAGGTGAAATTATGGGCTAATCATGAAAGAGAGACTTTCACAGGAGTAGTAGTGGCTCAAAAAAATGTGCTAGTAGATGTGCCTCTTGTAAGTACAGTTGAATGTGTGACTGTGCATGTTAGACCTGGATCTCAGCAGATATTAGCAATGTTTTTGATGGGAAATAGGTGTTTCCAAATGGTGGTGTGTTCTTCTGCAGAAAGCAGGGATCTTCACATGTGTTTAGCACTTTGTGTTCTCCAAAAGCCTAAGTTGTGGTGATTTTCCTACAAACAAATGTTGTTTGTTTGTGTTGTTTTTTGTTTGGTTTTGGTTGGGGTTTTTGGTATTTTGTGGTTGGTTGGTTGGGTTTTTTCCCCTAAAAGAGACTTAAAGAAGTTATCTAGAGATTAAAAATTAAAATTGGGTTTGAAATAAATATTCGTTCCACCTTGCAGACTGGGTGACCAGTGAAGTGGCTGGAGGCTGAACTTCTTTTAATGCGACTCAAAACTAGAAACCCAAGTACACAGCCTGTTTTTTGAAAACAAGTGGAGTGGGATCTTTTAGGTCAACAAATCAGCAGACATAGAGTCTATAAATACTGCTTTCAGCTTTGTGACAGAATATATCAGATTTGAGGGAACTGTAGACTAGAGTACATGAAATAGTTCAATATTTTAAAGAAAGTACATGAGATGGAAATTGTCATAGTTAAATAGAAGCAGGACCAAGATGCACAGGGAGAGATACAAACACGTTATTTGGATCCCTGCTACGAGGGTGTATTGCTCAGCTATAGGAAGTTCTGTTGCCAGCCATAGGACAGCTATTTGGTGGTTTCTGAAGTCAC
The DNA here is from genome assembly GCF_028554395.1 of Pezoporus wallicus. Classification (NCBI taxonomy): domain Eukaryota; kingdom Metazoa; phylum Chordata; class Aves; order Psittaciformes; family Psittacidae; genus Pezoporus; species Pezoporus wallicus. Next base: position 1,260,205 of record NW_026641037.1, on the reverse strand, counting down.
CACAAGTATCTAGAAATCATTGATAGTGGGTTTCTTCAAGTAGGTGGAGCTGCTATGCAAGGAAGAGATGTTTGCTAGTTTAAGTGCCTTCAGTTGCGGCATTGGAGCAATGCCACTGAATGTGAAGCACAACACAGGCCCACAGATCAAACAGAGCTTTTTTGTTCAAAGAACCCTGGTCTTGGACTTACGGAGACATTTTGACTCTTTCCTCCATTCAACCACGTTCAATTGAAGCTAGATGAGCTCTTTCCAGCAGCTGTTATTTTTGTGACACTGTGGTTAGGCAGGCTGCATTAGATTGGACAGCATTTAATAAAATATTACTGAGACTGCACTGTGTTATTTTTAGATGCCTTCCTTGTGTTCAGAGCTGGAGACCAGAATGATAGACTGGGTTGTGATATTGGGTTATACACTCATGGTCTCATGTATTAAAAGAATGAGGTTCTTCTAATGAGCGGTATAAATCTGGATATAAATTTTTATCTGCTACTGGCATTTGCCATACGGGAGAGCTAGGCCAGCAGCTTGGCCACCACAAGAGGTCCCTCGTACGCTGCGCAGAGTGTCTCCCGGATTCTCTCAGAGGTTCTCCAGCAGTAACCTGGTTTGGGAAAGGATGCATTTTCAGTATCTTCAAAGTAAAATGAGTAAGCCTCAGAATTATTTGTTTGTGAGAAAAATAAGCTTGGATACTAGAATTGCTACTTAATTTGTATTAATGAAATTTTTCTTCCTACTTGTTTAATGCAAGTATGGGAGTATTTTCTTTCACTTTTCTAGTGCCAAGACTGTCAATAACCTTTGAAAAACCCTGCAGTTTGCTCTGAAGGCAAAGGAACCCCAGTCTATTTAATGTGTCTTTGATTACTGTGATAACCAAGGCTGTGAGGGACCCATACTTTGATGTGCAGGATGGTTCTCAGTTCTGGGATGAGGCATTGTAACTCCAGGCAAATGATGTTTCAAAGACATCACAAACTTCTAAAAATGAGACCTACTGAATTAAAATGTTTTTCTGTCTGCATTAGAGAGGTCTGCAGGGCACCACGAAAGTAGGGAGCAGATGACAGAAGTGAGGAGAAGCCTTCAGTGTGGGGGCTCAGCAGGTGCCCTAAGAGGGAGATGGTTGAAGGTGTGAGATCTGGTGGGGAGGCACTCTGTGGGTAAGGTCTGGGAACAGCTACTGATACAAAGCAAAAAGGCAGCAACACTGTTTGGTATAGTTTGTCTCCTGATTGCTCCTGGTGAAGTAAAATAGTGGTGGCCCTGTGTGAATCATGGTCTTGGTTTTTAGGGTGCATGGCTGAGCGCTCCGTTGTGTGCACAGAAGTGCTATCAGTGCATTTCCTCTTGCAGCTGGGCTGGGTCATCCTTGGTAGCCCTTGGACACATACACTAAAGACAGACTGATCGTATGCAGTAGTGAGTATGTTCCTGTATAATACGTATATGCCTTCCTGATGGCAAAGGTCACATATTTTTAGTTTGGAATTGGTACTGTCATATTCAGAGCAGGGCAGGGATAAGGACAGAGCAAAACAGGGGCAATTAATCTTGAATTGTTGACATATGACCTGCAGAGTAATTGATTGTTGTAATGAAATAAAGACTTCGGCAGAATTAAATGCTCCAATGAGATTAAGCTGCATTTTTGCTCAGGTATGAGGTAAACTAAAGGAAGAAGAAAAGAAAAAGAAAAGAAAAATCTAAGCAGAGAAACCATCTGTAATGACACACTCTCTTGAAGTTCTGTGCTTACAAGACCCCAGATGGAAACTGGGATGGGGGGGGGGGGGGGGGGGGGGGGGTGAAAGGGTGAATTGGGGAATAACCAAGCAGTCAGACACATCCATCTCCCAAGTCCTCAATTTGGCCAGAATTCCAGAACTAAAACTTTTTAAAATGGGCAAATTAGTTGTTATTATATATTTTTTTGCATTAGTAGTGCTCCTGGTGCCCTAATATACCTATTGCTAGTCTTTGCACAAATGTATGTTGTGCTGAGCAACATGGGGTCTCCTAGATTTCTTTTGCTGTCTGGCAGTCTTTCTCTGAAAAGTTGGGAGGAGAGAGGAAGACTGAAACCTGGACTCTTTGGAAGTTTTCCCATTTCTTTTTCAGAGAGGTTTTAAACAACTAGCATGTTGTCCTGGGTTCAGCTGTAACAGTCATTTTTCTCCTTCTCAGTAGCTGGTGAAGCATTGTGTTTTGGCTTTAGTTTGAGAACAATGCTGATAACACACCAATGTTCTAGTTGTTGCTAAGTAATGTTTTCCCCAACCAAGGACTGCTCAGTCTCTCTTTCTCTGCCAGTGAGGAGGGGCACAAGAAGCAGGGAGGGAGCAGAGACAGGGCACCTGACCCAAACTAGCCAAAGAGGTATTCCATACCACAGCACATCATGCCCAGTATATAAACTGGGGGGAGTTACCTGGAAGAGCAGATTGCTGCTCAGGTCAGGCTGGGTATCGGTCAGCAGGTGGTGAGCAGTTGTATTGTGCATCATTTGGGTTTATTGTTTTTTTCCCTTTCCCTTTTTTTATATTCTCTCCCCTTGTTTTTTCCCTTATCGTTAGTAGTAGTAGTGAACCCAGGACACATATCAAAACATGTTAGCAATAAACATTGATGCAGAAGGAAGAGAAAAATTTATGAAGAATTTTGAGAAACCACTGTCACAACACAGCTACTTAATTCAACTGGAATCTAATCCTGGTTTTCAATTTCCTTTCTCATCACAAGCCTTTCAGTGTTTGGGTTTGCTAGATCCTCATCTGTATCTTAAATGTTCCAGGAGGCAAAAATGTAGTTGGTTAATTAAATAATGAAAACCAGAAAGCACCTCATGACCCAAAAATGAGTAAGAACCTGTGGGCTACCAAATGTCACTGTGGCCAGATAGGTATTGAAACCATGTGCACCACGTATCTATTTATACCAGTACATTGGACCAGCAGTTGTGGTGAGGTAGAATTTTGAAATGATGACTTGGATGAATAATACCTAAACCCAAGGTTTATGCAGACTGTTGAAGGACAGCAGAGAGTGTCAGTATCTGCAGATCTGTAGCTGGAGAGTGAAGAACGGCATTTGGTCATTTGTAGTTGAAAGAGGAGATCTTTGAGCTCATTTACACTATTACTACAAAGCTGAGGGACTTGTAGGGCAAGATGGGGAATTATTAGGACTGAGAGATGCCTGAGTTTCAGAAGCATTTTTCCTCTCTCTCCTTTGAAATCTTTCTATTCCTAAAAAAAAAAAAAAAAAAGTAAAAAAGTGAAAACAGGAAGTAGAAAAAGTAATAGGAAACTGAAATCCAGAGAAAATCCTGTACACTCAAAGTAAAAAAGCTAACCAACCAACCAAGAAAAACCCCCAGAATTAAAGGTGAGGCCTTTTGTCAGCTCTTGCACAGCTTGTGTGTGGGCTGGGAAGGCAGGGCACCAGCATGAGCCCTAACCTTGGGAGGAGTTAACAGTGATGGCCTGAGCCCTGCTAGACGTAGTGCAGGGGAGCTGTGCACTCCCAATAATCAGACACTTATTCATTTGTAATCACAAAAACTTTGTGAATTCATCAAATACGACATTTTCCTGTTGTCCTAGCCAAGAAAATAACTGTAACACAAAGCAACAGTTTTAGAGTACCTTTAAAGAAGTGAGCTGGAGGGGAGGTACAAGGAACAGTTCTTATTCAGCTCACCGGTAAAGGGGATGTTTTCTGATCAGCAGTACTATAATTGTCATGGTTAGCAGCTTTCGTATGATTTTTCAAAAGCCATTTGGTTCCCATGAGATGGGTATAGCTACGCAAATGAGCTTTGCCTCTGGCCAGTGTGATACACCGGCCATGTCATCAATCATTTCATCACTGTTGATAGAGGGTGATGGAAGCTTTCATGTATGCCTTTTATGTATTTGGTTTCAAAAAGTGGTAGCTTAGCCCTGCTGGCTGTGGATATCATATTTTGATTCAGAGAGACAACCTAATTGTCTGAGTCTAAAACTCAGAAGTTTGATAAATCATTAATTATTATACCTTTGAATCAAGTTTGAACTTGTTTTAAATCAGCTGGCTACCTTCATAACTGCAGAAAACTGTTGCCCTCAAAATTAAATGCTGGTGAGAAACTTGTCAAACAGAAAAGGAACTACTAGACTAACAAGGTAAAAAAACCCACAGTTGAAGCAATTCCTTATTTTTGCTGTTACCTCCAGGTCTCGATAATTTCCAGAAATTCTCCTGTGTATTTTGTCTCAATTTTATGGCAGAGGAACAGTGTCATCTGGAATGTGAGACCCTGAATGCTTGTGGGTGCTGAAAGGAAAAAAACTCCTCAGGTTTTCTTTATATTCCTCAATAGCATTTTGTTACAGTTATGCATGTCCTTTTGTTAGCTGGCTCAAAGATGCCAGGTAGTAAACAAGGCCACAACTGATTTGTTTGTTTGTTTGTTTTATTTTTGACTGGCACCACCTCTATTTTCCTCTCTCTGGCTTAAGGATTGGTAAGAATCCAACTGAGGAAAATGGCTAATTTATTTCAAACTTACAATGATTGATCAGAAGTAACTTGAATGGTTCTAGGTAGCTGGAAATCAGTTGCTCTGTTATTAAACTTCTAAAACATATTTGCAGATAATATAGTTTAAGGAAAATCAGAACTATTAGTAAGCCTTTTCTGGTGTGCAGTGGCTGAAATAGCAAGAGGAATGATTACTGTTCTGGAAAATTATTTGGGAAGTAACATATGCATCTCTTGGAAAAGTTTTCTCCATTTTAGGCATATTTTTATGCTTAATAAAGTACACTCAATTTGATCTGAATATTTGTCACTAAAAATATCCTTCTTTGAGGTTCACATCCAATCAACATGTATTTGTGTTAAAACAGCCATGGCATTGAGACATAACACAAACCACAAAATAAAATAAGAAACAATGAAAAGAAATAAAATCCCCTATCAGCTATGTATAAGGAAGGAATAAAGCAGTGTACTAAGCAATTTGAAATTCACAACCTGAAAAAAATGATGCTAACCCCGAAATACTATATACATTGTAGAGTTGATGAAGTCTAGAATTTCACTTTTTAGTATTTTGAAGGTAAACTTAAGAGGATAACAAGCTGTGAATATTAGCAATGAGATATCATCTCATGCTTTAAATAAATTGATTTTCATTTAAAGTGTCAGGCCAAACTGTCTAGTCTGCTGCACTGCTCTTATGTGGTTGACTCTGCTGATCTCACCCATAGTTTTTCCAGATATATATTAGTAATGTCCCACCTGAAACAAGAATGGATCCCCTTTCCTTTCGTTTGGCTTTTTTCTTTGTTTTACCCTGGCCAGTCCTAGAAGGACTTTCAAAAAGGCTGCCACTACCCAGGTCATAAGACACGTATGTGTGCTCAGTGAAGGCAGTGTTAGTTCCCCAGGCCGCTGCCAGAGTGCTTATTACCCCTTAATCCAAGAACCTTTCAGGTAGATCAAATTATCAGGTCATAAGTCATGCTTTCTGCTTACAAACAGATAAATCATTCTCAACATTGTTGGAAAAAAGCGATGAGACTACCTCCAAGTGTTTGTGCTACAGTATGCAATGTTTCCTTGGGCCTGCCTCCCAGTAGTAAACTGATATAATGGGCAGAATGACAAAGAAAGGAAATAGCTTGAGTGATGAGATGGGAAACAGACTTTTCTTGGTCAGCTACTGTTTTGTAAGTTAACATAGAAAGGATTTGCTAACAGCATGTGGGTAGTACAGGCAGTTTCCGAACTGTCAGAAAAGATCTGTTGTCAATTTGCAGATTATTGTATTAGGAAGACATAAACAGAATGTGTGCCACCTTTAGTTGCTTTTTTTCCCTCTTGCATGTTTATTTTTAATCAAAAAATTAGGAGCAAGACACATAATAGACTTGAAAATAATGTTTTTCCTTATAAGTACTTTATTTCTTGTTATTGTGTAGAAAGGTGCCAAAATGTACCTTTCAATGTGATATGTGGCCGAGCTTCTGCTTTTTCCCTGGAGAAGAACAATTGTATCTGTATCTACTGATTAAAAAAAAAAAAAAAAAGACAAAAAAAAAGATGATGATGTCAGTTATGTCCCACTAGCATGTGTTTGTGATTATGACCTGTTTTCATGACTCTTTAAATGGCTCAGTCACAAAGACATAATCAGTGAAAGCTGCATAAAACCTGATAATCCTCAACAGACAAGCAAAAGCTGGTGCAAAACTACCTCCATACACAGTTCTTATAGAACTGAAGTGGGATGCTGATTTTTTATTTCCTTTTTTCTTTACTCTGAAACACTGTCAGGTAAACAAAATTAAGTTGTTCCGCTCTGGGCAGAACAGACTTTTGCTGTGCATGAAATGTTATTTTAAGCCGGGCGTATTTCCCCTGTCAGCCAGCTCCCACATTGCTATAACTTCCGAGGAGAGAAGCCGAAGCCCTCCGCAGACCCCCGGGTTTGCTCTCTGCCAGGGGTGGCGGGGGGCAGCGCTCGCTCCACAGGACCTCTCCCGCGACCGTAGAGCACCGCTGACAGACACTGCGACGTTCAGCACCGCGGACAGTGGCGTCCCGCGTGTTCCAGCAGCCGGGGCTCGGTGCTCTTCGCCTTTTAATGCGGTTCTCTCTCTAATAGCTTCCCTCCTGCCCAGGCACAATGACAAAGCATGTGTTTTTTCTGCTAGTGATATTCATGCAGATGTTCAGGGGGATGGTAATAACTGATCCTGTAGCACAATAATTTATTTTACTTGAGTGGAGTGCTCGATTAGGCTACTTTCTACTAAGAAACACTCTTGTTACAGCTATAAACACATGAAACTTACTTTTCCAAATGTGACCACATGGTTATCACCCTTTCCTCACTTGTTGATATCACAGTAAGTAATTTCCAAGGTCTTCCACCTCTTCCCATGTTAGATTGGCTGCAGATGCAACATTAACCAAATCCACATTAAAAATTAAATTCCTACTTTGTCTCACAAGAATACTATTGACAATGAAAGAAATGCTACTTCAAGTTAATTACAGTGTCAAGTAAGTGATATTCATTCTCTTGTTCAGGACGAGAGCAATGAGCACAAACTGAAAAACAGGAGGTTATGTCTGAACATTAAGAAATACCTTTTTCTCTGTGATGATGACTGAGTACTGGCCCAGGTTGCCAAGGGAGGCTGTAGAGTCTCCATCTTTGGACATACTCAAAAGCTATCTGAACATGGTCCTCAGCAAACTGCTCCAAGGTGGCCTTGCTTGATCAGAGGGGTTGGGCTAGGTGACCTCTATAGGTGTCTGCCAGCCTCAAACATTCTATGATCCTGTAAAGTAAAAAGTAAGAATTGGAATGAAATAGTTGGACATGAAAGCATAACACTGCTTCAAAGATAATAGACAACTGCAAAGAAACCTAGAAAAGTTGGACCGAATGAACCTTGAGGTCTCTTCCAAGCTGGTATTCTCTGAACGTTTGCAGCTCATTCTGTTCATATTAAGCCTTTTATCTGCTGGATTTCTTGTCTTGTATCTTGGGGCTAGAATAAAAAAAATAAAAAAATCTTAGTATGGATGAACACATTATTTACTAAGTATGCTACTGGTGAGGGAGAGGGTTTTTGTGAAGTAGTAGAGTAAAAGAACGCAAAGTGTTTGATTTCTTTATAAAAGCTTTTCTAATACTTCAATAGTGGTGCACATACAGACTTTCTAGCTTCCACCACTTATCATGTGTGCATATAATTTTTCTCTACTACAAATACAAAATAGGAATCTTTTAATGCAGATTTACTACTAAAATCCATACCTACTTACTGTGGGCAGAATTTAAGTTACTATTTTTCATTAAATCATAAAATTTACAATGTGCAAGTATTCAGAATATGTGGGTGGGTACCTCTACAGAAACTCAGCAGTTCAGAACATTTTCTTCATAACTTGCGAACTTCTGTAGCTGGAACAAAGAAAAAAAATAGCCGTGTTGTTACCGCATGTTGCTCACTAAAACTTATTTAACTCTTTGATAACCATTAGTTTCCTTTTTAGCTGTTACCAACCTTTAACAAATTTTACTTTAAAACTCTGCCTTGTTTGGATTAAATATATTCCATTTGTTTAGCACTGGTTGCCTCTTGTGATCTGGGGCTGCAGTGTGGCCTGAGAGTTCAGAAACGTGGATTTTTCAAAAAGAGTCCTGGACAATGTCACGTGTCAGGGAAGGTTATGGAGCAGTTTGCCTTGAGTGCCGTCATGTGGCATGTAGTAGACAACCAGGTGACCAGGCCCAGTCAGCATGGGCTTATGAAAGCAAGGTCCTGCTTGACTAACCTGACACCCTTCTGTGATAAGGTGACCTGCTTAGTGGGTGAGGGAAAGGTGGTAGCTTTTGTTTATTTTGACTTTAGTAAAGCCAATAGCATCCTGGCTTGTACCAAACTAGTTTGGCCAGCATGACTAGGGAAGCTATTTTCTCCCTGCACTGGTGAGGCCACACCTCAAATACTGTGTTTAGTTTTGGGTCCCTCACTCCAAGAAAGACATTGAGGTGCTGTAGCGTGTCTAAAGGAGGGCAACAAATCTTATGAAGACTCTGGAACACAAGTCTTATGAGTAACAGCTGAGGGAACTGGGGTTGTTTAGCCCAGAGGAAAGGATGACCAGCAGGACCTTCTTGCTCCCTACAGCTACCATAAAGGAGGTTGTAGCAAGGTGGAGGTTGGTATATTCTCCCAGCTAATAAGAGGGTAAGATGAAACAGCCTCAAGTTGCACCAGGGAGGTTTATATTAGATATTAGGAAAAATTTCTTTCCTGAAAAGGTTGTCAAATATTGGAACAGGCTGCCCAGGGAATGTATTACCACCCCCCACCCCCCACCCCCCCCCCCACCCTGTTATTTAATACTACCACTGTATGTATTTAAAACATGTATAGATGTGGCTTAATAGCATGGTTTAGTGGTGGACTTGGCAGCGCTGGGTTAAGGCTTATACTTGATGCTCTTAAAGGTCTTTTCCAATCTAGATGATTCTATGATTTTATGTGGTTTCATATTTAATTTTCTCTACCAGAAGTTATCACCCTTATGGCTTAAGGAAAAAACGTCTAAAAGCTTCCTAATATTGCCTATTTATAAATCTTGTCACCTTTAGCTAAAGCAATCTTGGCTTTGTATACTGCAATGCAGTGTTATTTAGAAGCAAGAAAAAGGTCTAGGGTAAAACCTAGGCTTCATTATGTCAGGTTTAAAACTTTTCTTGACTTAACGTAAAGCCCAGCCCTCCAGGGCCTGTATCTGAAAATAGGCATTGGGATTTTTTGCAGTATCATCAAAGTTTTATATTAAATATTTATTTTAAATATTTATATAATTAAAAAAAAAAAAAAAAAGTTAAATTTAACATACAAGATTGAAGAGATTCTTTCCATCCATTAATGCATCCTTTTTTTCTCACGCTGATGAAAAGCCATATGTATTCCTGCCTAACATAATTTTCAGTAATATTTCCAAAAGAAACATGATTTCAATCAAAATGCTGCCTTCAAGATTTGAAAGAAATGACTTGCATTAGTGATATCTCAATCCTAAATGTTCTAATGGGGTGTGGACTCTCTGTTTTGTAGGCGGATTGTCCCCACTTGTAGTAAATTGTGTAAGTGTTCATTTGACTCATTTTGGAGGCAAAAAAAAATTGTGTGTTCTAGCCATTAGAATTTTATGGTCTTGCTATATCTTGTTTCAAAGGATTTGAAAACACTAAAACACTGGTATAAAGAGGGGACATGTTTGAAAAACAAATAGTATTCTTCTGAGAAGCAGAATAGAAAGTATAAGCATGATTTTGTGCTGGTTAGTAGTACTAAGACCTGTAGCTTTGTCCGTGCTCAAGCTAAATATTACTTCCCTTGGTTTTCTCTATGGCTGGCTTTTTAACAAGAACAAATATTAAATTATTAGCAGGAATTGGTCAAACATGCACCAGTAATCCTGTGTTGCTCCAAGAAGACATGTATTAAGGTAGTACAGGGTACAAGTTGGGACTGTAAAATAGTTTTTTACCTCTGTAACCAGGCAGCATTGGTAGGAGGGTGGCAGCTTGTTTAGGTGGGACTTCCACCAGCTAATGTAATTTGTGATTATTGGAAGAATGAGACCTCATGCCAAACAGAAAATGTGCCTTGATTCATTGCTTATGGATCTGTGACTCAATATTACAAAGAATCTCAGAGAGATTCATTGTGATAAATGTATTAATGCTTTTGATGATAATAACATGTAATATATTTGCAAACCAAATCTCCCTTGAGCAAAATACTGATGTCTGTACCAGAAAATCTCATTATTTTGTTCTGGAAGGTCAAATGAAGAATTGTTACTATTATGTCTGATTGCCTGGAATAGATTAGTAGTGTTTCATAGCAAAATTAATCTAAAACTCAGAGTTTTCTGAAATAACAGTATATTTTTAATAATACAAAGGTAGGACAATGGGAAGGAAATATCCAGTTGGGAAAAGACAAAGTGTTGAACCACCTCTGCTACCAAAAGCTCAGTGTCCTTACCTGTCCTTCCTTCCTCATGTGATACCTTCAAAGATGCATTCATTTTGTTTAGTGATGCATTAAGATTTGGTTCTAGAAATAGAACAAAATCTATCTGCAGCTTTTGCATGTTTGTAGGGCCTCACACCTGCCTTTAGTATCTGTGCTTTTGCTGATGTCAGTGACTTTCCTTGAGTATTTACTAAATAAAAGGCATGGTCAGACAGAATTCTCAGGGAGACCCTCTTGTTGAGTCATGAGGTTCAGAAAAGCCCCCTTATATTCTAAACTCTTTCTCAGAGAGAAGTTTAGGTGCAGCTGGATTCAGGCTTAGTCCCAAACTTGTTCAACAGTTCATGTCTAAAGGATTATACATGTACAATCAATTCTTTGTACTGCTTAGCTAAGATTTCAAAGTTGAACATGCTATCAATCACTAAGAATCTGTTGCAGCAAGGAGCCTCTCAACCTTAAGGAGTAACTTTGAGACGTTTCTGTCTAAGGGAGATCTTGGCATGCAGACCACTGCCATGCAAGAAAGCTCCATTGGCCCTGGGCTGTCCACTAGTTATGGAGTGAGATCACTTGTGCAGAGTTATGGGAAATAAAGGTCAGATTGGTGGGGGGAGAGCACACTGCCACATCTTGTATTTAAAAGCTACGCCTAAAAGGAAGCAGACTGTTGGGGAATGCTATATCTTTTCTATAAGGCTGGCTTTATGGATCTGTGAACAGCAAAGGAGAAAGGGAGCCATTTGATAAATATTTATAATATGATTTCTATATAATGTAAAAATGAAAATCTCCACTTGCTCTTGAATAACATAGATGGAAGCATTGTTAAAGTTGAGAGAGAAAAATCCAGCATTGAGATTAAAAGGGTTTAATTAGAAGTCAAATATTTCATGATTTTGAGAGAAACGTGGTGTGTTAACACTGGTGTGGGCTATAAGATAATATTTGAAATTAAGTAAACATGGAAACAAATGTTATTTTCAGTCCCTTTAATTTTCTTCAGATAATTTCAGCTCGAAATGTAATCAGAGAATACACAATGCTTCTGGCTTAATATGACATTCATCTTCTGAATGGAGATTTTATGTAGAAATAGTTCTTGCGGTGAATTTGTGTATTTTGTGGTAAATTTGTGTATATGTGTGTACATATACATAATAATCCGGAATGACTATGCATATTTAACTCTCTTGAAAGTAGTTTCCCATGGGGCTATTTAATGCTGGGATACAAAAGGGCAATCTCAATTTATTTCTTCTGGTGCTAGAAGAATGCCAAGAAATTTCTTTTTCTTTGAGTTGTGTATGTTGAAAGCTGACTATCGATGTGATTAGTCAAATTGACACATTACAGTTTATTAACAGCAAAATTATCCAGTTGAAAGCAAAATGTCTAATGGAATGTTTCTGAACTGTGCTTCTGCAGGAATATTTGGCGGGGAGATGCTGTTCGAGACACTTCAAAATGGTTTGGTTGTACTTCTGGAATGGGGGCTAACTTTGGTGTTATGACTCATAATAGGATTACCCTGTTTGGTACTGATGACAGTCTTAAAAACAGTACATTTGTTTTAGCATAGTGTGTGTCAGTGACAGTTTGAGAGTTGGGCATGGATGAAGAAGGAATACAGCAGAGCACACACTAATCCTGGTTCCTAGGATGTGTTGGGGAAGAACAGGCATTGAAAAATCCAAAATATAGAGAACTGTCGGCATCATCCCTCCCCACGTGTGGGGATGGTGCAGCAGAAGGCAGAGGTCAGAGAGGCAAATATACAGAGACAAATATTTGAGCAGTGTGGAAAATGCGAATGACTTTTGAATAGGCAAGAGAGGAAAAACCAAAAGCTGAGCAGAGGTTGTGTTTTGCTCTGACCTGGCAGCATCTTGCAGGTAACATATCTATCTATCCCTACCACCCCCTTGGCCACAACTGCTTTACTCATCTAATGCACAGCTCCAAGACAGAATCTGTAACAGTATTCCTGCAGTGCTAAATACAAATTACTACAGAGAAGATAAGATTGCAGAATTCTTTTTCCTCCCAGCAACTGCTGTTGCCATTTGATTTTTCCATCTGTCAGTTTTGTGTGAAAGATACATGGAGGTATGTCTCCAACACTAGAATATTTGAGACAGGGAGATTTCCAGCCACAGGTTTTCCTTGACGCAATTAACTTCACTCACCAGAATTAATTATATTCTGATGTTAATAAAATAGAGGAAAAAATGTAAGAAGTTGAAGTAACAGACAATACACTCATGATTAGTAGGACCAGAAGGAATTTAACATATAAAATCCATGCAATAGAAACTCATTAGTATGTAGGGAAAACCCTATGGAAATAGCCAGAGCCAGATCGATTAAATTATATTAGTGGTTATATTGACACTGAAATGTGGCAGCATCACTTTAATGGTGTCTATTACAGAACAGTGTATCTTTCCAAGTATATCCAGTTTATATCCTCCCAAAGTAGAAAGTATTTATTTCTGCTCATAAAATTTTTTTTTTAGATTAAATATACTGGCAAAGTCTATTTTTACCTGAATAAATTCTATTTTAGCTATTTCCCTTACTGCTATGAATTTAAGCAACCAAATAGCAAACATTGTCTTGGTCTTCATGACATTCTAAATCTATTATTTCAGTAACTACATCTTTTTGAGCTTATGCATATGAAATGACTTCTTAGGGTCAGCTAAAGTTCATTATAAAGATGTATATGACATTCAAGGAGAGGAGGGAGAATGCGCTGTTCTTCCAAAGGAACACATTTAAGGTAAAACCCCTTGTTTTCTTAGGCAATTTCTCTCAAAGTAGTGAATTATCTCACGTTGAGGGAAAAAAAAAACCACAAAACCAACAGAACCAAAGGCATTATAATTTTAGAAAAAAGCCCAAAGTGGAGCAGCAGAGAAATACCTCATTGTTATTGATTCATTTCCCACCCTCTCTGCGCATCACAGAGGTGAGCCCAGACTGCACAGGCATTGCTTTTGGAAAGGAAGGTTTGGCAGCTCTGCTGTTGCCCAACAACCTTTGGAGAGGTCTTAAAGCCCAACCTTTTGAAGAGGTCTTAATTTTAACATCAAGTTGATACATTAACTTTCCATACAGGAATTATCAAGTCTTAGTCACAACTTGAATTTGTTAAGTTTAAATTACCTTTTGGTTGGTTGACCTCTAAATCTTATCTGTTCATTTTAACTTTGGTCAAATTCCAAGAACATATTAGTTTATAAAATCGGTTTGATCCAAACTGTCTGTCAGTTTTTCTGTTAAAAATGATCATATATTATTTGTCTGTGCCACTAATGTGCAGGAGAGTATCATTTACAAAATGAGTTCTTCAACAGCTGGGTGCTAATAGTAATAGTTTTGTGAGAGGATCATTACCAGAGGTATTATCTTTTTTACCTAAATAGATTAAGACACAATTTTCTAATGTATTTAGTCATTGTTTTGTTTGAGAAGTGATATTGTGGATATTGGAGATGATATTATCACTTCATTTCCCACATTGGGTAACATTTGTCATTCTTTCACCTCTGTACTATGCATATGATGAAGCTTCCCAATGTGGAAACAGGGGTGGTTCCTAAGGGATGGGGTAGTCCTTTGGGAATTGGCCATGTGGAGGGGAGAGCAGATGGGGGAATTCTCTGTCTTGAAATAATGGAAAGAAATTAACTCTGTGTAACTGAAGAAGTAATGCTCCCAATGATCTCATTTGTTTGGACCATGTAAACTCATGTGTCTTTCTAGTCATGGATTCTTGGGTGGGTTTAACTTAATGTTACAGCCTGGAGTTCATGGGATTTCTTTAAAAGTATGGGTGAGGTGGCAGCCAGCAACATCGCACTATCCAGAGACAGCACTTTTAAAATTTATTAATGGAATTCATTACTGTTTTAGTAAGCTTTTAGGACATTTTTTTGATTTGTTGCATTGGTGTGACTCTTCCAGGACTTCAATAAAAAGAACAACACGGGACATAGAAAATAACCTTTTCTTGTATTTGAAATCTTTCGGAGCATGTCTTTATAACTTTTATCCTAATGGATGGAGATTCATATGTTGTATTTATTTAGGTCTTCATATTTTCTTGAAACTTCTTCTCTGATATAAGTTGTTTTTTTAGCAAGGCCATTCTGCTTTATCAAAGGCCTTCAAGAGATCTAAATACAACAGTGGACCTATAAGGATGTTGGGGAGGGACTCTTCATTAAGGACTGTAGTGATAGGACAAGCGGTAACAGGTTAAAACTTAAACGGGGGGAAGTTTAAATCAGATATAAGGAGGAAGTTCTTTCCTGTGGGGGTGGTGAGGCACTGGAATGGTGTCGTGGTTTAAACCCAGTCAGGTAATTCGTTCACTCACTTCCCCCCCTTTCTTGCCCTCCCCCTGCTCCCGGAGGGACGGAGAGGAGAATCGAAAAGAATGCAACTCCCACGGGTTGAGATAAGAACAGTTTAGTAACTAAGGTATAACACAGATCACTACTGCTACCATCAATGATAATAATGATAAAGGAAATAACAAGGGAAGAGAATACAACACCTCAGCACCAGCTGACCAATAACTCGCCCCCCAAGCCCGACCAAGCTCCGACCCATACCTCCTCCAACCCTGCAGTCTCCCAGCCCTTCCGGCTAACTCCCAGTTACATCCTGGGCATGACGTGCTGTGGTATGGAATACCTCTTTGGTCAGTTTGGGTCAGGTGTCCTGTCTCTGCTTCCTCCCGGCTTCCCCTCCTCCCTGGTAGAGCATGAGGCTCACAAAGTCCTTGACCAAACCAAAACATCATTGTTATCAGCTCTGTTCCCGAGCTGAAAGTCAAAACACTGCACTACACCAGCTACCAAGAAGGAGAAAAATGACTGCTACTGCTGAACCCAGGACAAATGGGTTTCCCAAAGAAGTTGTGAATGCTTCATCCCTGGTGGTGTTTAAGGCCAGGTTGGACAGAGCCTTGGGTGGCATGGTTTAGTGTGAGGTGTCCCTGCCCATGGCAGGGGGGTTGGAACTAGATGATCTTAAGGTCATTTCCAACCCTAACTATTCCATGATTCTATAAACTTCAGGGTTTATTCTTTATTATGAATTACTTCTATTTTTTCTTTGATTGAATGACTTAATATCTGAAAATATTTTCATATCTAGAGGGGGTTTGAGCCTGCCAAAGAACATAATTTCTTATAGTTGTGTGCACGTATATGTATATATTACATTTTACATATTGCATTATATATTATATTCATTTTTGTGTAAACCATGACTGCAGTAGGAACAGGTTCCAGTTGGGTTCTTCTTTTCTTTTTTCACTTTGCAGGGGTAACCACACTTCTTTCACAACTTTGTATGTCCTTGTTGGTTTTTTTCTGCTACCACCAATTGCTTTTCACTGTTTTCCTTTTATGTTTTTTTCTATTGTGAGGCCTCAAACAGATGTTTACTGAGCGAGGAGTGAGAGCAGATTATACTAGAGAGATCAAAAATTTAAAAAAAAAAAATCCCTTCTTTTCCACTTCTGTGACTCCTTCTCCCTTGCCTCCAAAGTATCAGCCATTATAAGTCTCTTCCACTGGATGTCCTGAAACTTCCACTGTCCTACCCATGTAACAGTAAATGTTGAAGGGGTATCCCATTTCTTTGTTCTCATCTTATGCTCCTTTACACAGAAATATTTTGTTTAGTACTGCCAGGCTACCTAAAATCACACTTAGATCGATGGCACAAACTCCAGTTGCTTCCTCCCTGAAGAACTGAGCTGTGCCCAGAGCTTTGCCAGCGTACCAGTTGCGTTTTTATCCCCCCTGACTGTGGCTTGAACTTTTCTTCAGATGCGGTTTCTGAAATTTTTGGAGTTTATTTTGCCCATTCAGGATGGTTCTATCCTGTTTAAAGTCTTACTCTCTTGCTTACTTCCTATCCCATTTGCAGAGAGCTCTCCTGCTTGCTGAGCCAGCTGTGCAGCTCACAGCCCACCTGCTTGTGAGACAGCCTTAGTCAGGGCATGCCTGGCTTTTCCTCATTGTCCCTTCTTTGGGGACATTTAATTAAACATTTTTCCTCCCATTGGACAGGGAATTTTTTGGGTGGAGCAAAAACAAAGAGGGTCTGAGCAGTTAACATCAGGAAATACATAGAGGGTATCAAAAGAGCCATAGGTGAACAGAAGAATATTGATGTAGTATATTCTATTTGACATTTTACTGCTGTGTCTAATAATGGATTCTTCACTCATGTGCAACAGTCATGTTGCTTCATTATTTTGAAATTTGGAAGCTTTTGTTTTTCAAACTAAAACTCATGTTTCCAGTTCCTCATTATGGTGCTGGTTTAATTGCATTACTCGTCTCATTGTGAGATTGAATATGGCCATTCAGCTAGAAAAATGCTGCTAGAATAACGTAAATGGCCAAGTTTTGGTCTTTCCAAGGTATTTAAAATTCTGTTGCTGCTCCCATAAGCCACAGACAGTGCATTATTTTTCATGGACAGACAGCACATCCTTCTCTTGGGGGTTTTACGGACAGACTGTATAAAATGATAACGCAATGAATAGGGCACCTGCCATACTCCATCAGCTGCCTAAATCAGCTGTTTCAGACAGAAATTCAATACAGTAGAATATGTTTCAAATAGATTTTCAGGTACAAAGTATTACAAGGAATTTCAGGAGTATTTTACACCAAGATTGCTTTAAAGATATTTATGTTGGTTCAATAAAGGTGTAGTTAAGATACTTTCAAAATAATAAAATTACTTAGGTACCCTGAGAAGCTAAGAAGAGTGTTATATTATTATTATATTTGATTATGATAGTGTTGAGAATTCTTAGATGTTGTACTGTCTATTGGATAAAATACTACCAGTTTAGTAAGGAACAAAAAAAACTTCTTGTTCTGAAGAACAGTTCAGGGATGGAAAGGAAGAGAATGTTGTGCAGGAACAAAATCCTTCCTGATAACTTTATTTTTATGCAGACTAAGTGCAATGATGAAATATAAATATATCGGCATGTCATAATATTTTACCTGCTAAATTCATGGTACTTATGAACACCACAGTGCTGTTTACCCCAACCTGTAAAAACCTGCTGTACATATTCCTGAGCAGCCCAAGATGCTTGCGATCTATTCTCTTGTGAGACATTTATTATGCCTCTTGTGTTTAATTTTACAAACCTGGAATGAAAACCCCAAGATTAAATCTTGAAGCCTATTTCAGAAACAGACTTCCTGCCTCGAAGGGAATTGAAATGCACTGTGGAAGTGCTATGGAGAACTCAGTGATTCTAAGCTGTATGCATTGTCATGCAAAACAGTTAAAATTATGACCATGGCTTCTCTACCAAAGATTTTCAAAATGCTGTAGATAGCAATACTGGAAATCCTGGTGTGGCTTCTTGCCCATCTGTTGTCCATTTTGATGTTTCTCTTCCTCATGGTAAGATATTTTCTAGATTTTCTTCGAAAATACTTTTGAAATCAACATCATGGGGTGGAGTTACATCAGTTGTTGTTGGGCAGCTCTGGACATCTGCCTGCCCTTTCCCATTTCTGAGCTTTCTGAATCTCTTGATTGAGATTTAAATCTTCTCTAAGCCTGGTAAGAATCAATGAGGCTCAGAAGAGCTTAGATTTTTGCAAGTACAAATCCCAATTTGTGATTTCCATTTCTGTATTTGCATCCAGTAGGTTTAATCCTGATATACTTAGTTGTTAAGTGAATCTGCAGAAACTCCTTTATTCTCTACTAATGAAGCAGATCCTTTGCTGATCCTTAACCGAAATGAAAGGGAACTGGACAACTGGTACTTCATCCATGAATTGTTACCTTTCAGGAGAGACTCTTTCTCCCTCCTGGAGAAGGCTTTATAAGGGTACTGATCTGCAAATATGAGCCTGAATTATCACGCTATACATCCCCAAACCCAACTTGATGCTGTAAAAATAGCCCAAAGTTTGCTAACTCAGTTTTCAGGAGGAAGTTTAGTTTTCCAGAAAATAAAGAATATTCACATTTTTTCAATGAAGAGATATTTCAGTTTTAAGTGTTCTTACTTAGTTTCCCTCCAAGCATAAGCATAGACCTTTGCTCCCAAACACTGCATGTGGTATAGATGTCCTTTCAACTGGCTTGTCTTCGGCTGTATATTTCTGCCATGCCTCTTTTTTAGGCCTGACTCTCCCAAACAGAAAGGCATTATTTTAAGCATTAGAGGGCATGCATTGCATCAGATTCTGTATAATCATGTCAAAGAAATTACGAGGCTGTTACTGAATCCCTCTTACTAAAAGAATGGCAGTGCCTCTGGCTCTCAATGAATATATTTTCCAGCATCACTGAAGGGCATTATTTGGGTCTTCTACAGCACCGCTGTCATTTGTCTGAGGCCTTTGCCATACAGTGTAACTCTTGTGTGCTTGAATGGTTGACGTCAACAATGTAAAAGGCCCTGAGAATTTGTGGAATCTCTTTCTGGACGCAGTCTAAATAATGCTTTATTGGATCAGTGTGAACATAAAGCAGTATTAATGGAGAGGTAGGGTTGTAGAAAGCACTCGCTTAAAACATGCCACAATGAATGACATCTGGACAGGTTTATTTCAGCCTGTGTGTCTCAGTTTATTCTCAAACTGTAGCTCTTCAAAGAGGTTTTTTTTTAATAATTATTTTGTGCAAGTCTAAACTTTGTATGTGGTTGAGTTACAAGTAATGTTTATCATAACCTAATGATGTTCTTTTTTCCTTAGGACTATAAAAGAGCTTGCATATAAGTTTGGAAGTACCTTTGGAAGGTGTACTTCAGTGTGAACCCCTAGCCACTGAGCAGCAAAATTGATATTTCTAATTCCTGCAGTGGTTTTGCTGCAGTGCTGTTGATTGGGTATTCTGGATTGATAATTGTCTAAAAGTGACCCCTTACCATGTTGGCTTTTTTGCTCCTCCTGTATGTTTTGAACATATGCTGTCCCCAGGTGTCCCAGACAGCCATGCAATTGTGAGTTCAGTCACTTGGTGTGAATCAGGGCACCCATCAGGGAGCTGGGGAGGGTGTCACAGGGTGTTTTTTATTTACTTGGTTAAATAACAGCTTGTGCCTCAGGTAAATTTTATTTCTGTTGAAGTTCATTTAAAACATGAAAAGTGCAAAGTTTTTGAGAATTAATTGCATGAACAAAATGTTTGCCTATTCCATATAACCTGCACAGGCATGTAAAGCACAATTTTTTTATTTTTTTATTTGCATTTCCTTCTTCCTTTTCCTCAAAAGTTGACACCTGATCATGGAAAGGATTACAGAAATGTGCATGTTTAAATAAAAAGAATATATGCTTTGCATTAAAATTCCTCATTTCTGCAACTGAAACACACGACCTTTTTGCTGAAATAAGCTCTAAACAGAACTGGTGTGAATAACATTCCCAGATGGTGAACTGAAAAGGAAAAATAACATGCCTAAGTTATTTACCTTGGTTTAATGTAGGTTTCATCTCCATTGTTTCAAACATCATACCCATATCACTATTGGGTTAAAGAGTTATTACAGAGTATAATATGGTAGTATCTTTCACAAATTATTTGAATAGACTATGGTGCAAACAGAGCTATGCAGTCTTCTCCATATGAAGTGTTGGGTCAAGACTTTGACTACTTAAATGCCTGGAGCACCCTCTCCTTTCAGTGATACCTCTTTATAAACTGATTTATCACGTGTGGAGGAGGATTTCACAGATGTATTTAAATCTGTGTGAAAGCCATGGTGACAAATGGGCATCTAATGCATACTGCTCTCCTCGCCCACTGACTCAGGTAGCCATCTCCCTGTTAGCCTATCATAGTCCAGATGCACAATTTAGCTCAGTATTCAACTTTAATTCTCAGCTTGATTAAAGATCTTATCCTTAGTCCCATTTATTTTCTTTCTCAATTTTACTCTGTTTTCTTGTAACTGCATGGTAACTTTCTTCTCTGTGGCCCAAGATCAGGAAGAATGCTGGAAATACAGTGTTTAAAGTCTAATTCTTTGAGAACAGGTAATGCCAGGTTAAATGTTAACTTGCAAAGATGTAGCTAGGAAAAATTAGGGCTAATTCCATAGATCGAGTACCAGCAGGAAAAATGATGCTGTGCTCCAATTTACTCCAATTATTTGGTGATCCTAAAGCTGCAAATGGAGGTAGAACTGAGCACACAACCTACAGTGAAGAGGAGCACCTTGTTGAAGCTCTGTTCAATGATTTCTTACTGGTTTTAAACCAAAGAATCTTATAAATTTAAAAATCTACCTAGTCATTTCTGTAAAAGACAGAGTAGGTCTGTCTTTTCTGAAACTATTCTGAAATAGCTGCAAAAGAGGGAATTTGTTTGCAATAGCAGGGTTCCTTGGTTTATACAATTGTGAAGAAGTTATCTATTTGGAAATAATGTAAAGTGTTTATGTTCATAATTTTTCTTTATTGCAGAAATATTTTATGCAAATATTCAGGGTAGGAAGATGTTGCCAGATGGAAATGCAATGGTTGTGGAATTTTTTCTGGCACTTTTGACAGAATATAGAATACTGAATGGCTTTATGCTAATGCTTTGCACTGGAATTCGTATTTTACAGCTACTTTGAAATGCAAATTAAAAAAGGGTTTGAAACTGAAAACCTTGCTCTCTAAGAAATACAGTAGCATGCAAAGAGGTATTTAGCTATGTTACCTCCCAAGTATTGCCATGGCTGGTTTGTAAGAGGATGACCTTTACACTATGAAATGGGGGCTGAGAATCTTAAAATGCTGCCTCTCCTGTTGGGACTTCCTGCTTTGTCAGGCAAGTGCCATTGAATCAAATTACTTGAAAAAAAGTAATTTGTTTCCAATGGAGTTGGTGAAATATTAAGGCTTCAAGGGTCATTGTATAAACCATGGAATTAATGTCCTGGGCAGTTAGCAATGACCTGATAATAAAACTACCTCCATGGGTCTACTTGAAGCAACCCAGCAGATAGGATTGGGATCTCAGATACCAACTAAACTTTCATATAATATTGCATTGGCAAATATCAAGATATCAGAGAATCTAATTTCCTCCTACTTACATCTCTCATGAGTTATTGCTAGGGTAAAGTTTTATTGATAGTCATAGAAAGAAAAAAACAACTGCGGGAAAGCTAAAAGGCAGCACCACTTTACCCAATCAGAGTTCACTCCCATTTCTGCATATTTTCATTCTCTTTCACCACTTGTAAAATACTAACGTGTTCAGATCTGGTTTAGGATTATTTACAGCCTACATAAAAAGTTCTTGGGAGTTTCTGCAGTGACTGCAGATGGTTCCCACATAACCTCATGGTCCTTAATCTTGCACAGTTCTCAGGTCCAGGGTTACCAGCGCAGCTAAGGGATTTGTAGCCTCTCCAGCAGTCATGGTATCCTGACCCCCTGCTGTAGCACTACCACCATCCTTTCTGGCACTAGAATAAGCTTAAATCCCCAGTGTTTTAAAAAAAATAAAATTATTAAATTGAAAAAGTGGAAGTCTACACATAGCACCCTGCAGAGCAGGGTGGAAGTCTGATGGGTGCTAAAGGTTATCCAAGACTTGGTTGTTTTGGACTCGCATTCAGCCACTGCAATAAATTGCAATTCATAATCTGTTAATATAGGGAAAAATCATGGGTTGCATTCTTAGTTTAATTTACAAAACATGTGTTTCACTGGTGTGTGCATGATTTGCTGTTCAGTATGATGCAGTCAATTAATTCACCACCAATAAGCATGCCAAATTAAGAGCTGACAGAAATGAAAGTATATAAAAGTGAAAGGAGCCATCTAATATCCACTCTTATTACAGCAGAGATTTCCCAATTAGGTCTTGAAAATTGTTTTGCTAGAGCTAAAGTTGTGATCTTCATGGGCCAGACACAGAATTGGTACAAATTGCTTAGACGTAGAAACATGATATATGAAAATATATGTTCTGTGTTTGTTTTTTATTTAGGAGTCTTAAGAGTGGAAAAAGCTGAAGTCACATTTCAGTTAGCTCATTGAAAATAATTTTTTTTGTGGAACATAACTAGCATATTTTTGCCAATCTGGAGGGGGGAGAAGTGAGTAGAAAGGAAGCTGGTTTAAAGACTCAACAGCTACCTGCAGACACAGAACTCGTGGAATACTCACAGCATCCCTAGTTGCTGAATCAGCAGTGGTTATTTTCCACACTCGGTCTTACCACATAGTCATATTTTTTAAGTAGCTCAAATCTAAATGAAGGAAAACACTCATTTGTCATTTCATGAGGTCATTTCAACTCATTTTTCATAGCAAAACCGTTATTTTACACATCTGATCAACCTCAGCTAATCAGGGACAACTCATGCTTCACCCAACACATTTGAGGTAAATTAAGAATCACCATCTGGCAGAAAGATTCCCTTAAAATTGTTCTCCCTTTTAAATTGAAATACAGTTTAATTAAAACCTAACATGTCAAGAAGTATTGTGCATCAATTATTTTGGTGACAACAATTCCCAGTTTTGGGGGGACATAGGCACCAGAAAAGGATCTCTGCCTTTTCACTGGGGTAATATTGTGTCAGCTTAGGACAAGCATGGAGATAGCATCTTACACTTCATTAGCATAATACGTAATATAATCAGTGATCATTTACCCAAACTAGGCAGAACATTAGGGATATTATTAATAAGAAATTCTACTTTAACGTTCTCCATATTGACCTCAAGATTGTGTGAGGCTAAAAGTGATGGGGGCAGATTCCCAGTTACTCAAACCAGCTTTCAAAGGGTGTAGCTGAATGGGGGCAAAAAATGTGCTTTGGACACAAATTATACAAAAGATCATACACATTGTGCAATATTTGTAGCAAAAAAAAAAGGATTTTTTTTACATATTTCATTAATCATCCACATGCAGAGTGGCTGCTGCCCACACAAATAATAACTGTACATGTAAAGTAGGCAGAGATAAATGTGTGTTCTGAAGTGCACAATTTTCAGAAAATTTATTCTCTTAGGTCTGACGCTTTGCAACAAACTGCCCAGCTCAGGCTGGCACAGGATGCTTCCCATCAGTTGCAGGGGAAGCACTGAAGTGTGTGCATCTGTTTTTATATACAGTAGAAATATACCCTCTCACTTACGTATAAATTATTCTTCAACAAGCTATAAAAGACTCATCCATATTTTAATGTGCATATGTTTTGTGACTGACACTCTTAGAGGGTCTAGGACATACCAAGGCTCACGTAATATCATTCTCTGAGCCAGACCAAAGCAGTACAAGTACTTTCAAACATGTCATTGTTCATCTTTACCTCAGCTGGGCAGTTGCTCGTTTCCCAGGTTTGCTGGGTTATGGTCATCGCAGTATTAATTAATGATATACAGCCCAAAAGCCAGGCCGAGGCCAATGGAATAGGGAGACTGCCCACATGCTGTCAGAACAATATACATTTTTAAGGCAAGTTTACAGCTTATTTTAACAGTTCCCTTCGAGAAAATTTTAATATCCTTAGTTGTGAAGTAACAAGTTTATTTATTGGTGGTGGCACCAGAGTAATGAAATAAAATGACCTAGATATCATAGCCTTGAAGCAGATTTTTAACAGCTGGCAGATGGGATTTATTCATTCATAAAATGCTGATTTATAGCTTTTGAGGGAAAAAAATGTCCGAAAATATGAAAATCCAACTCATCCATGAAGTATCCTAGTGCAAACAACAGGTCTCCTGGTGAGGGAGAGAGGAATTAAGGTTGTTAAAAGCAAAGCTGTTATAGTTTAATGTTCATCACCATAGATGGCAAGGTTTGAATGTGGGGTTATAGGTATTCAAATGACTTTCAAGTCTCAGACACCTTCCCTGTTCTTCTTCTTGTACAAATAGTATTTATTGTTCCCATTTCAGGAGGGAAAGGTTAATAAAAAAACTGAGGAGCAATAATTCTAGAAATATTCTCTGTTTGAAAATACTTTCTATTTAATAACTTTGGACCTTCAAACACTTAACGAGAAATTCAACTTCGTAACTTCTGGTTTGAAGGCATTTTATCGGTGTTAATTAAAAAAAAATAAAAAAATTAATCATATCCTGGAACAGTTATAGCTCTCTTCAGTTGTCCCTGTCCTGCGGTTTAGAAGTATACCCAGCTATACCAGTTTAATCCCAGCTGCTAACTTCAAAAAATTATAGCTGTGACCAATACTGACATAAGGCTGGTTAGGGTTGGAGCTTAGACGCTATGAAAGCCCTGTGATCAGCACTGACTGCATGGTAGCTTTGTGGCTGATGCTAATTGATAATTTTTAATATGGCCAAATGTTGTTTTTTCATGAAACTGTTGGACCACTCCTTTCTCTCATAAAATCCTGTCATCAAGGGCATCAGTCAGTGGTATTACACACCAGTAACATCTCTGTAGTTGAGGAGGCTGGTGAGATGACTCAGACAGCAGGAAATAGTTAGAACAGAGTGAGCAAAAAGCATTTGTCTTGTCATTTTCTACTCAAGAAAGTGATATTATGTGTTATCAGATTGCACTTTCTGAAGAACCTTGAAATTCGTTTGCCAGGTGCCAGCTTTGGAAACTTGGAAACTGCCTTTGGAGACAATTTCTTATGCAAAACCTGCCTCTCTCTTCCCTGCCTCCCTTAGGGCTCATCTTATCCTATACCTTTCCATAGGTATGTCTTCCCTCACCTACTCTCAGTTGCTAGAGAGTCAGTTTAGTAACCAAAATTAAAGTATGTAAGAGAAGCAGACTTCAGGGAGGTTGAGATTCTATTCTCCTCAAATATGCTCATTATTATGAAGGTTTTAACCTTTTCCTTGGCTTTTATACACAAAATTTTTAATTCTTTTAATTGTAATTTATAATTTCAAAATTGAAAGGTTTTGTGTTGTCTTTGGTACATAAGCATAAATTCATAAAGTCATGGTAGATGAAAAAAGCAAAATGTATGGCTGTGATGTCCTTTCAGTAAAAAGCTGAAATGTGTTCTGTAAATTGCTTCGAAAATTGCAAATCATGAAAACCTTTATAAAAGTGAGATTAAGGGAAATAGCACACAAGCAGAGGAGGTTTGAGTAATTCAGACAATAAAACTCTCTCATTATAGGCCAGGGAGCTGTAGTCAGGAGCATCAGCACTTGTCTGCTGCCCTCTCTCCTAGCACAGGGATGCTCTGGGGTCCAGGTCTCTAAATGAGTTCCTGGAAGTGCTCTCCAGCAGCATCTACCTGGCTCTGTAATCTGGAGATCCTTCAGAGACACCTGATCTTTCCCAGTGACTAATAGCTAAACTTCCTACACTTCAGTAGCTAAAATAAATGATGTGAAAGCCTTGTGCAGTGCAGCTTGGTGGTTAGGACCAAGAAACCAGCATTGAAAATCATTATTAAATATTCCTTAGATGCATAAATCTAAAAAATCTGCATTTTGGAAACCAGCTAGTTTAGGAGATCAGCAGACTGGTGTGAAGATGGAGAAAGTGCAGTAAACCTCTCCTGATCCTAGCCAAGAAGCCTAGAAAAATGTTTCCACAGTGGTACTAAAATCTTAATAACCTGTCAAATGTGCTGCTCAGAAGACATTTGGAATGAAAAATAGCTCTAAGATTTCCAGCTGAACAATGCAGAGTTCATTATACATCCATCAAAAGCCAAAGTGAAAGTTAATTTACCTCAAGTCATGCTGCTGATGAAAGCCAGAGCCTAGTTTTTAATTTTAGAAGAGAAAACTGGTTTTCTAACTGCCTGCGGTTGTAAATAGAACAGTAGCGAAATCTGAGCATGGAAAGGTAAATCTGACTGTGAGGGGACGAATACTGGAAGGTGCTATTATACCTAAAGTGTCACCTGAACACAGACAGTGGGAAAAAAGAAAAACTGTCCTGTGGACTACAAGCATGAAAAGCTGAAACCACTGACAGATGTAACTTGATAATTACACCACTCAGGTAAATTTTGTTATTATTTTTTTCAATGATCTGAGAAGGAAAAACCGCTCCTACAAAATACAGAACACCAAGACCACGCAGAAGACAAACCAACCACCCAGAAGTCTACACTAATAAGAGAGTTCTGTAGCACACCAATAAACCTTGCAGCATCTTCCCAGCAGCACAAGTTCTGCAGAAAGTGGCCAAACTTCACCTTATTTATAACCTGATGAACCAACCCCTGGAGCTGCTGCTGGCATTCAGGAGAGCCTGGGCACCTATGCTGTTCATGCTTTTGGTGTCCTTCAGCCTGTCAGACAAATCTGGGCTGTTCTCAAGGATTTGTCTCCAAAAAATAGGAAAACTCTGCCTTTTCCTAATGTTAAACTGACACAGGTGTTATCTCAAGCTTTGCATATTTACCCATCATTGTGGTGTTTGAAAGGCAACACCTTATTTGGGGGTGGAAACTGATGTGGTTACAAAAATATTCTTGATTTTCTCTGGGAGTGATGTGTTCATTTGCAACAGGGGCTTTTTAGCAGTTGTGCTCTTGAAGGAAAGATAAATTTTTGATCAAATTCAGTTTTAGTGAGAAAACTCAAGCTACAAGTAAACATGGCACTTTGATTATCCCATTAAGAGCAGCAGCAGATCTTTGAATACTTCACTGCAAGAAGCCACAATGATAACTTTTGTGAAAGAAATCTTTAATAGGGGTGGTACAGACAAATTGATGACTTACTTTTTTTTTTAATTAAAAGCTGCTATTTCTAAAGTCTTTGGCAGACAACAAATTAGATGGGAACCTAGAACAGGAAAGAGTTATTACTCTTGTAACAGGAGCAGAAGCTGTTAATTAGGATGTGGATGCCAATTTAACAAAATGGAAGAAGCTTAAATTAAGGTGTTTCAACCAGATATGAAATGAGGAAATGTGAACTCTTGAGACTGTACAAAAAAACAATAACATCACCAAGGTTGTGCTTTCTCACAAACCCTCAGTTCCCAGGGTTTTTCTCCAGAACAACACAGGGATGGTCACCCCAAGGGGCACAACCGCCAGAGCCTCATTGTACGCATGGGGGCACCCAAAGGAAAAGGGTAAATTCCCAGAGTTGGATTTCTTCCTTTATTTCCACCTTTTACTCCCCAGCATCAGATTCTCGTCCTGAGACTGTTAGTCTTTATTTGTACACATGGCATACAGAGATAGTTAAACACAAGTTCAGATCTCTTATTATGATTCTTGTAGGAAAAATGCAAATTAAGGGCTTGTGCTATGTATTGCATGTGAATGACAGAGCTTGTCTTTGGCTTGTTTTAATAATAAAGATACTGGAGCAAGTAGCAGATTTAGTTCCAGCTCACACAGTATTAGGTACAGTACATGCTATTTTCCAGAAGATAAACTACAGCTAGTGATGACTCATCCCTACTGTTGCAGTAATTACAGTTCAGCTAGGAAAGATGTAGCAGAATTTATTCAAGAATGTTTAGCCTGAAGGCATCTGACTGTTTAGAAAATGTGTGAAATGTTTTTTTCTTTGGGTAACTTTTTAGAAAGAAAGCTTGTTGTAGCTTGACTAATCTGAGCAGAATACCTAAAAAAGACAACCCCAACAACCAAACCCAGTTCCCAGGGTCCCCCAAACACTGCCCAAGATAGCCCAAGGGAATGGGGCACCATCCAGGTGTGCTTTGCCATGTATTTTGTTGTATGCTGGAGGAAAAGGAGAAGGTTGACCCCACTTGTGCCACATGGTCTACAAGCATTTCCCACCTACCCATCCCAAAACCAGCTATTTTTGTTGATTTTTAGGGGGATTTGCTCTGACTACAAGCATGAGCAGCAGCCTCCGGTGGGCTTTTTGCCTGTGTATTCCTGTTCCAATTAAGTATCTAATAGGTGTGATCAGGTGTCTAATACCTACCCCCATGTCTTACCCCCCCCATGTTGTGTATTTTTGTACTAGATCCTTCCTATATCCTATACAAATTGGTGGACAACTACCCTACCTTTGCTTTTAAATAAAGCAAATTTTTCATTCAAATAATCTTATTTACACAATACATGGAACACAAAGCCTGGTCTCATTGGCCTCCAGACACTGGAAATCAGTGACAAAATGCATTAAAGCCTTCACTGGTATAGTTTACACATTTACAGCAGTGGCTGTGGTCTCCAGCAATAGAAAAGGCAATAAATGAAGTCTGTTAGGATTGTTCTTCTCATTATCATATGATTTTATAGCCTTTGGTATCTTAATCACCCATGCATAAAATTTACTGATACCACTTGTAATAACTAAACTTAATTGTTCTGACTGAGATTTAAAGCTTTATCTGCGATCCCAGTGTGAGATGTGAGACCACTGCTCAGTACAGCACTAACCCAGGCAAGATCCCAGTGAATGTGTGAGAGTGGGTGAGGAGGAAACACATCTCACAGCAGTGAGATCTTGACTGCAGCACTGAGCCCATGCAGCTAGAAGAAGCAGCCAGAAAGAGCCTGCAAAGGTGCAAGGATGCTCATGCTGCTGCAGAAGAGGTGGGAGAGCAGGACTGCAGCAGGGTGCCAGGGCACAGAGTGTGGGAGAAGCAGAGTTTGGGTCACCCGGTGACATGGCAATTGATAGTTATTTATAATGTTGGTGAATGGAATAGAGAACCTGCATTGTAAAATGCAAAGGGAGATGGAGATGGCAGCACTTTGGGCATTACTCACATTCAGAGAAGTGCCTTGGGGAGGAGCGGTTGCATCTCACTGCACACGAGATCTGAAGCTGAGTGCTCAGAATTTACTAGCTGTCCCTGCAAATGGGGTGGAGGAATTGATTTTTAATAAAAAATAGGTTTTCTACCAAGCAAGCTTGCTTCTGTGTATGTTTTCCACTTTCAAGATCTGGTTGTTGGCATTTTAGAGAAAAGTCACAAGTGCAAATAAACCCCCTGTTGTTGTCAGCTTTTCTGTGTCTGTGCACAGTGACTGGGACATCAGCATCCTTACTGCACCAAAGACATAGCACAAGAGAAAGATCTTCTCCCTTCCTTCGTGGAAGAGATGGCAGCAAGCTGGTCCCCTTCCACACAGGCAGGTGCCAGTTTTCCCACCTGCAAGGGTGGTCAAGGACCTCATTCTTCTTTTTCTCCACTGGACAAATCCTTCCATTTCAAATCTTCTCTAGGAAGTCTGCTTGCCTTGTAGTTGAAGTAATTGTATTTGAAATAAAATTTTGAGACGTTTTCAAACTGACAACTTCCCAGTTTCAATCAGGGCCTTCTGTTGGAAGAAAGGTGATGTCGGCATCAGTTCTCCTAGCAGAAAGTAATTTTCTCATTCTTGGATTTGTTATATGGCTGTTGAAGATCTGATCATTCTTATCCATTTATTTGTTTCCAGCCTACCTGTGACTTTGATTTGATCACTCTAGTTTTCCATCCAAGTAAAATTGTAATGCATAAGCCAGATAATAAATTTGCTTAAATATAGGTGTATTTATTTAAGCTTCTTAAAGTGAAATCCAATGAAAAGTACACAGAATTGATTAATTCTGCTATAAATCATTGACTCTGAGCTTGCTAATGACCCTAAGGTGGAAAAGTTCAAGTCACCAAGCTCTGCTCCCCACAAGGGGACATTGCGTTGTGGCAACAGTGACACCAACACATCTGCCATGCTACAGGATCAACCTTGCAGTCCCCAAAGTCTCATCAAGTTGTGTTGTCAGAGTTGCACTTACCATCCAGTCCCTCCTTCCACCAGCCTGGGCTGGCCAAGAAAGGGGT
The DNA here is from genome assembly GCF_028554395.1 of Pezoporus wallicus. NCBI lineage: Eukaryota > Metazoa > Chordata > Aves > Psittaciformes > Psittacidae > Pezoporus > Pezoporus wallicus. The sequence continues at coordinate 1,229,882 of NW_026641037.1, read as the reverse complement.
CTTTTATGGGGGACATGTACAATACTGAGGTTTGGTTTACCTTGGTGGGGTTTTTTGGTGATTAGGTTTTTCATTTCTTATTTTGCTTTCTGTTATGCTCCCTGCTGCTTTATTCTTCCCCACAGTTTATTTCTAGGGAATGCTACATGCACATAAGAAAAACCACAAAGGAGGCTTAAGTCTGCAAAGCTATGTGAAACATATTTTAGTTTTACCTTTCACACAATCAATCATAGCTTTAAGTGTAGAAAATGCTATAGACCAGCTTGAGATAGACAGCATAATTTATTTTTTTTCTGCTTTAAATGTCTCTCAGTTATACAGTATTTTGGGAAAAAGCAGTGTCTCACTAGTCAACATAAGGAATGTGGAGACACACTTTAAGGAGTTTATTTTAACCGTTATGCATTTAAATTGATCCATTAGAGTGGACATATTCTCCCCTCTGCCAATAAAGATCAGTCTTAAGAGAGCAATGGAGGCTCTTCAAGGAATTATTTTTGCTATTTCAAAGTTTAATCAGCTACTCATTTTATGAAAACAATGATTTTATACAGATTAAGCAACCTTCAGTTTAACCTTTTGGACCATATATTTATTTTTGGCAATTGCCATGTGACATTATCTATTATTACACATTTACAGTATAAATGAGCTAGCAGCAACCAGACCAGGTCCTCAACGCACTGTATGGATCCAGACTTCTTGATTATCTGCCTTTCATTGCACTCTACCAGCCAGCAGCAGTCACAGGGATGCCAAGTAACTACTGTGAGCATTGAAGAATAGAGGTGGGGCACGCAACATTTTCCTGCAGTGTGTTTTGTCCATATATGATAATAACAGCTGAAATAGGAAAAGGTAGAACATTTAATTCCTGTAGTATTCAGTCCTCCTTCCACTTGTAAAGGGTTTAAATAAAGGGTGAAATGTTAAGAATCCCTTACAATAAGTTATATGATCTTAAAAAAATATTAATACCTAAAAAATATCTCTAAAGTGTAAAACAAGACTCATTATGAGAGATAATACTTGTGGGACTCTGAAGCACAATTGATGCCAGAGACTGCCCATATTCATCCTGTTCTCCAGAGGAGCTAAAAATCTTCCAGATTGCTTATTAAATGGCAGCTGGGATATAGCTATGGAGTCTCTCTGAACTCAGCATTGCAACACTTATTTTGATAAAAGAGAACAGGAAAGAAAAGCAGTTGATGTTGCCAATTTCCACTTATTAAGATATGAAAACCAATTGAAACAGTTGCTGGCTGAATCCAGTATTTAAAAAAAATCAGACCCACATAAATAGCATTTGCTCAATGATGGCAAGAGACTCTAAGAGCAGTTCAAGTCATTGGACAAATTGTATACAACAGCCTAGAATCCAGGAGCCCTTCTCAGACTTTGATGATCCTAATGCCTTTGCATTGCTCACAACAATTAGTGTGAAAGTGATGTACAAGCTCTGGTGAGATCTTAAAAAAAATTGCTAATGTAAAACTCCATAGAAAGACTTATAAATCAAAGAGGAGATTAAAGTAAAATAAAGGCAAATACATATTGTTGATCGTGTTCTTTCCTTGGAATTTAGCTCAGAAGGCGCTGGGTGGTTAGGACCTCACTTGTTCAACCCACTCTCATATATAACATTGTGGCAGTTTCAGGACACATGCACCTGCATGCGCTGGACATGTATGCACACTAACACTCTCCTTCCCTGCAATCTCCCAAAGGATTTCTTATATCAGTCAGTTTTCAGATAAATTCTGAAGTCCTTTAAAGCTGTCAATGCACATGAAGTAGCTTGTGCACCAAGCCACCAAGTGTTTAAAAAAATAGGTGTCTGAGGGTATCTGTGCCCTGATGATGCATGTTTCTGAGGAGCCAAGGGAAGCAGTATCCAATTCATTAGTCTTTGGGGCTCTAGCAACTCAGGGAATGCTAATTATTGTGCATCCTTAGGAAATTATCTAATTGTAAGTCCCATTTCAAAGCTCATTTTCCCTCCATGCCTGGTAGCGTTAGCTTTCAGATGGTATTTTGTTAAGCTCACTGCACTTCATGCTTGAGACAGCTTGTCTTAAAAGCCAAGTGAAGGTGAACCTGCGTGCTGCTGGTTTACAGCACTTCCCATGAGGTTTGCTCCAATTTAATGGACTGCTGTAGAAGTTGAAGCAAAGCAGCACTTCCCAGGTAAGGTGGAGGGCATAGAATGATGTCTTCCATCAGGAGCTGGAGGAGAGGGCTGGCCCCTCTGGCCTCCACTGCTGCTCACCTAGCTGAACTCATTTAGAGTATTTTGATCAGCAAGTCAAATATTGCTCTCTTTCTCTTCTGACCATGGCTGGTTTGTTCTGACTGGCATTAGGTAAAAGGCTGCCCCAGCAAAGATGTTCTGCTCTCTTCTGTTTGTCTTCATCTGTATTAAACATAACTTTCATCTTTCCTGTATTCCTCTCTGCAGCTTGCGAGCATTACTACTCTGTAATTTTCTCTTTTTACCTAAGAAGCTCTTTGGAAAATACATTTATTGTTAAGTATCTGTATCTCTTGACTTGTAGTTCTAATTAAAATAATGATTTGATGGGGCAAGTTAGAATAATCATCCTGGTGAGTGACTGGCAAGGTTCAAACAGCCAAGAGCTCTGTCTCACCACCTGCAGCAATTTCAGGAAAAGAAAGTGTAGAATTGCATTAAGTGATTATTTCCAGCACTGTAAGATGTAGTAACATCCTCTATGGTCTCCCAGTAAAGATCTTCACAGCAAACAGGGCAAATTTCACTATGGACACTTTCCCCATAATATAATTTTGTCCAGCATCAGCCCAAAGGATTGAATTATTTTTGTTTATTTATTTATCTCCCCGACCATCCTTTTTTTTTTTAATATTTATTTATTTATTTATTTGAAAGGAGTGCAAGAGATGTGGTGCAGGGAGATGTGCTGACCTTTGAATAAGAAGGATTAACACAGGACCAGGACAGCTCTTTGGTTGAATAAGCTGGAAAACAAGATGTGGACTTTTTGTAAGCAATTATACAGATAAGAAGCTGAAAATTTGATCATGTGGCAATAATATAGGAGTATTTGAAAACAAAATTTTATCACCAAAATCTGTCTGCTGTCTGTCTCTGCCAGCATGGAAATCGGACCATTCAAAACCTTCCATGTGTGGGAAGAGGACAGGAGATTGAGATCTATCAGAAAGCCAGAGCAGCCTGAGGCTTGGGACATGTGCACAGGGTGCACAATGCAAAGACATCATTGCAGTATTTGCTGTGCTGTGTTTTGACCAGAGATTTCCTCTTGGCCTTGAGAAACTTCCTCAGTAACAGTTTACAGAGGAACTCTTTGGTTCAATGTAGCAATGTTTAAAAATGAGAGTGAAAATTTCCTTGCTCACCTTGGTTCAATGATATCTCCTCTTAACAAAACCTATTTGATAGCACCTTCTCACTTTTTAGCTTTGGCAGTACATGTCCAGCCAGCCAGGTGAAGCTGAGGTAAAGCAGATGACTCCTGTTTGCATGATAGGGGTGCCTAAGTGAGTTCCCCAAGTGACAGCCAGGAAAACGAGGGAACCCAGCATCACAACCAGTTAAGGAAACTGGGTAATGTTTTTAGAGAGGTTATCCAATATTAACATTGCATTAAGTACTGACATGGCTTAGAATATGTCCCCAAAAAAAACAACAGATCTGGGCATTTACTGCATTTCAGTGCTATCCAATTGTTTCAGCATTTGGACCAATGAACTCTTGCACAATTCAGCAAATAATTCTGCACAGAGGCAGTAAACAGGAGACAAGCATTTCATCAATACTGTTTGTACAGTATTTTGCCAAGGATGGAGCAGAATTTGGCACTGCCTCTGCCAACCTGCTTCTCAAGCAGAAATGAGGGCTGGGGAGCAGCAAGGGCTGACCAGACAAGTTCTACTGTTTCTTCTTGAAAATTGGTCAAAAATGGAAAAGACATCTTCCAGGGAGCCTAAGGCACTGTACAGACATGGAGCATGCATGATTAGTGTTTCTTTCAAAATGGTAAAAAAAAAAACAAAAAACAAAAAAGAGATTGATAGGAAAAGAAAAAGAGTGGGAAGAGGAGAGAGAAAATAAGACATATATGAGGAGTTATGATATTTCCATTGCCATCTACCTTTAATTTTCAGACTATTTTGTTTCCAAGGGTTATGAAATTCACTTAGATGGGGGTATGTATTAAATCAACCTGATGGTTTTGCCAGGATCTTTATTTAAAACCTTACCCCTTAAATTACACAGCAGTTGTCTGACAGAAAAATGATTGAATTAATGAGGGATTATTACAATATTCTTGATTTGAAAAATTAGAAAACAACGCCTCCCTCTGCCCCCAGGAGATCTGTCTGTTTCATTAACAATTAATAGAAAAAATTGACACTGTGAGAGCTGCAAATCATGCTCCCCATGAATAATATAAAGAGTGTTGGACTCAAATATATTTAAAGCATTTTCCCATGAATCTGCCAGCTCTCATTTGAAAAGGCTATATGTCCATATGTCCGCCTGCTAGATTGTCTGACAGTAAAGGGAGAAATGGAAACCACCAAAGTAAATTGTTCTTCCCACTCCCTCCCCAACCTCCCACCCAAATCCCCCCCTTGATAAAAAAGTGATTCATTATACCATGAAGATTGCTTATCTTTCTGAACAGATACGGTATTGTTTGTTAAGTCTCTTTTCCCATAAGTTTCCCAGGTAAGACTGTGGCACTCAGGGATGTCCTCAGATACACTGCTATCTGTTGGGTTGTTTTTTTTTTGTCATTTAAACAATAGCAATCATTTTACTGAAGCTGTTCAGCACAAACCTGAAACTGGTTTCCCCTACTGAAAGCTCAAATAATAAGGTGACACTGGAGCATCACACTTGCCCAGCTGACTTCTGATTTTAATGACAGGGTTCTGCATTAAGAAAAGTTCTGCATTCAGAAAAGTTCTGCTATAAAATCACTATTAAATTGCCAGTTTGTGTGCCGGTCCTGCATGCAGTGGGCAGCTGGGAGGATGCTGCTCTCCAGAGATGGTGGGCTCTAACCTAACAGGAGGAAAAAATAGATCTTATGTGTTGTTTGGCCAGATCCCCTTACATTTTGCATTTGGCCCAGTGAATTGCTTGAATTCTGATTGATAGTAAAGTCTGATGGTGTACTAGGAGCTTCCCTGAGGAGGACAGTTATTTTCAGTAAGGCAACTGAGGCTGGGTTTTGTTAGCATTAGGAAAAACAAAAAGAAAAAAAAGGAAGAAAAATAATTCTGTGGGTGTGAAAAAGATGAGAAGTTGTTGGTCAGGTCCGTAATTATTTTGGAGATATTACGTGGTGTTTCTGATATCTACAATGTGATCTAGCAGTGATCTTGGACATCATTTTAGATGCCTTAGTGCAAGGAACATAGGTAAGCTGTAAGCATGAGTTACAGGAAGCGAAGTCACCAATTGTTAAGCACAGACCTGTTCTGGAAACATGGTCCCACACAGCTAGGGATTCTGGAGAGTTCATGTAATTCAGTTTTACATGGGATCAGTAAATATCTTTTTTTTCTTTTTTTACTTTATTTTTTCTTCCATGCAAATAAATTTACAATCTGTTAAAGGCATATTTATTAGCACAGATGTGCTGCTGTCATGGTTTAAACCCTGCTAAACCCAGGAGAGCTGTCCATAGGCAGCTGCACTAGAACACATGGGCAAAGGCTATGGCTGCATCTCTTCACTAAGAAAAATAACTAGATGTGTGGAAAATGGTACTCAGAGAAGATCATGATGGGGTATAGCCTTCCTGGGAAACTTTAAAAGGCATTGGGCTATATTCATATTACTTATTTTTAGTTGATCAAGTGCAGTAAGACATGCTTCGGGTAGAGCACAAAAGCATAAGCATCACAAATTGAGAAGACAGTGAATCTTCCTTATCCTTACTATAAGAAAATTTGCAGTAGCTGTTGCAACAGCAGAAGGCAACAGTACCATCAGATTTCCAAAACTATCTCTATTTTGATAGATAAAGCACAAAAGTGACTGAAATTTAACTTCATCTTTGACCCTGCAGAGGGACAGTGCTAGGTGAAGTTTCTGAAGACAGGATGTGGGAATTTGACATATTATCAAACATCTCCAAAGCCCAAGAAGTATCAGTTGAATACTTGTGAAGTAGCTCAAAATCTGTGAACAAGTGTTCTGTAGTTTCAGCAAAGAATTACTTATTTATTTCTAATACTTCTACTTAAGCTCTTAAGAAGAGAGCTTAATTTTAAAAGAATGAAAATTCAATATTATTTTCAACTTTTATGCTTACTGCATATTATAAAATTGCCATGGCCCACAACAATGTTTTCAGTCAACACTTTAAACAGCCGGCCGTAACAATGGCAGTCAAGAATTTTTCCAGGGAATTCCTCATGCAAACAGCTCATACTGATGATCAGGTCTAGCAATACCATTCTCCTGAGATCTTCTCCCCAATCTAAAGAAGAGCTAGAGACATTTCAAGTTCAATATTAACTATCCTTAAGGGAATACGCTATAAATTAACACACTCTGCACATATGCACACCAGCCACATGCCATGCCTGGAATAGAAAAGGCTCCTGATCAATATAAAATATTTATTATATTGAGCTTCCAGGTGTTCACAGGTGGGGAGGGAGTGTGGAGCCAGTGGTAGGTAGGGCCTTCTCATGAGCATCTCTTGAGCTGGGAGGAAGAGGGGGAAGGAGGAGGTAATGGTGGGCTGATGTGTTCACCCTGCAGTGCTAGTCCTCTCTGCCACATCCAGACAACCACATGTCAGTCTGTCAGTATTTATTCTGCCATTTTATGTTCGACAGAGCCGGCAGGTCAATTAAAAAGTTATAGACTGCTTTACTGTAATTTACATTAACTAAAATTTGACTGCTCCATTCCTATGGTATTAATCACTTAAAAAGTAAATCAATACCATATTTTATTTCAGTGCAATGGCTGGTAGGTTTAACTTTTCAGTGGCATTTCTCAGAGGTTTCCTTTCCCATCAGAGTCCCTTCATGACTAGAAATGCCACTTTTTTTTAGAGCTGCTACTTTCCTGTTAAGCATTTTAGCAGCTTCAGAGAGGCAACACATGTGTCCCTACCAGCCTTCCCTGGGGAAGGGCTGCATGTCAAAACAACACACAGCCAATTCAAAACTGCTCCTTTCCTTACTCCTCAAAACTCTCCCATTTCAAATTAAATGAAGCAGCTGCTGAGTTCTCAGGCTGCCTCATCACAATGCTGCAGGACCGAGACCCTGCCTGGGAGCTGACAGCTGAGTTTTGCCAGGATTTTTACTGTACTGGTGGTAATGCCTTCAGAAATCTTCCTTTTGGGTACATATTTAACAGAATCCCCCCCCCCCCCGGGAAGAGACTACTGCATTCAAGGTTTGCAGTATTTCACTTTCATCTTCTTGGATGAAGAATTACCCTCACAGAAGTGGAGGATAAAGGCAGTGGATGAGGGTGCTGGCTGGATTCTTGGGAAACATGGTTGGTGGAGAAGCTCTGTTCCAAAGAGCAAATATTAGATTTTTCTGAAATGTTGAAGAAAGACTGTTCACCAGATGCACATGTCCTAGCTACAGTAAGGGCAGAGCAGGGCATAGAGGGAGAGGAAATACTATCCCCTAGCAGCAATCCCCCTGCAGGGCTGGTTTTGCTGCTCAAGTGCTGGTCTTTTTATGCAATACATGTAGCTTTTAATCAGAAGATGTGTAATTGCATCTAATTAAGACCACTACCTTCAGTAATAGATAGTATGAAAATAGTAAATAGAGAAGTCAAGTGCAGATTGAACCTTGAGCTATTAAGTGGTGAAATGATTTAGTGGGGAAGCTTTAATAGGGAAGCCTGTTGGATTTTATAAGGTATTTAAAGGCAATTGTTTTCTGGTGGGGTCGTGATGAGGGTTTAATGAGCTGCTTCTCAGCTGGAGCAGAAACATCTCCACCTGGTTAGTGGTGTTGGTGATAGAAGTGCTGATTGGGGCTGTGATGCTAAAAGTGCAGCAGTAGGAGCTCATGGGCTCAATGAAAGCCCCTCTTGTGAGGAGCTGTGATGTTGCAGCTTGTAGTGGAGAGGCCATCTCCAACTGCTGGTATGGCTGGGGGAGCTTGCAGGCTTCACCTTGTGGAATAAGAGCATGTCTCTGGAGATCCCAGGTATGGCTTTATGTTTGTCTATAAATTAATCTTCCTGTTAAGGGCTGTGTTTTCTGTGCCCGGAAGCAAATGGAGGAAGGTCTCTGCTTCTGTAGCAAAGGGTGGGAGCTGCTGGTAATGCAGCAGCTGAGGAAATTCCCCAGCCTCTAAGAAAGGGACCTAACTTGGGAAAATAAATGCTGAATGATCTGGATGGTGCTGGTAGCAGGGGATGCACCAGTTTGTGTGCTGCCCTTGCCAAACCTTGCCTATGGTTGGAGATGAGATGCTGGGAAAGGAGTGAGGGGGAGAGGGGGTATCTGTAACCCCTGCAGAGCTTTCCTTGTGAAAAAGTTCTAGAAAAACCTTTGGAAAGGAATGCCACCTTGTGTGTGCCTTTCCCCTGCAGTAAAGACCCAACTGGTCTGTGACAATGGTTGTTCAACTCACTTTCCCTTTGGGCCCCTGGCAAAAGGGATGACGTGTGACACTCAGGTAGGGCATCTGCAGGGCCACCCTGCTTGGGGTCCCAGCTCTGGAGTGTGTTGGCATGTAGGCAGGACCCTGCCTGTCCAGCCTTGTCTAAAGCACTCCACTGAAGCAGCCTGCAACTTTGCAGGCTACACATCTTGTGAGAGATTAAATGTGATGAAAGTGCTTTTGAAATCTGCATGTGTAACCCAAATACAATGGGGCTGAACTGTACAATTGGTCTCCAGCATGAGCACACACATGCTCTTTGGGGATCTGATGTGCTGGGGGTACATGCAGAAGTGCTAACTTGAATGATTTTTTTGTTTGTTTGTTTGTTTTGTGTGTACAACACTGATGTTAAATGAACACTTTCCTAGGAGCAATTCAGGTGCTTTCTGAGGAGCCCCTAAAGTACTGTCTGGTGCAACAGAGCATGTCTTTATTGCTCTTTTTTAGAGGACCTTTCTGAAAGACTTTAAAACTTCTAGTATAGTTCCTGATTTCACATAGTTTGGAGATGAAAGAAGTAGTGATGAGTACCTAACCTGATTTTAACATGAAAGATGGTCCTCTTTGGGAAGAGGTTTTACTGGGGCAATTGGAATTGATAATACAGATTATATTTGCCAGAGGCACAAAATAACTTTTATACCCAGTTCCCTCTTTGTCTATACTCTGAAAATGCCTTTTCTCACCGTGACAACTAGAAACCAAAGCAGGACAAGTTTCAGCATTTCAGTGAGGTCTTGGGTGATGTGAGCCTGCATGCTGCTTTCCCAAATAGCTTGTCTTTCTGATAGGCGTAATGAAGACAATTAAGCCTGTTTTCTCCTTTTTTGTTGTTGCTCACAGTATGGCAAGAGCATTTGAGCAGTTCCTTCAAACAAGCTCTTCAATCATGTTTATTGTTCCTTGACATCCTTTACAACATCTTGAAACTTGCAGCTGCATAGCAATGTGGCTGCCCTGCATGTTGAGTCTCCAGTGTGCATCAGGGACTTTATGGCGTCTGTATTAGAATTCAGTGAGTTAATTACTGCCATTAGAGGTTATGGCTCAGGAACTGCTAATCAAAAAAATGATAATGAAATGCATGTTCAGTTTTGTCCTTTTTACCATTTTTGGCTCCTTATTGTGTGGGACCAGTGTAATGTGTATCTCTTCGCTCTTTCCACATTATTTTGGAAAAAGACTTTTCCTACAAATAATCATTGCCCTTTTAAGAGGCACAGGAGCTAGGGAATCAAATTTGTACAACCTCTCAGACCCTTAAGAAGGCATTTTTTAGGAAGAGAAGGATGCAAGTCAGCAATATTTTGCAATAGAAATCACTATATTTTGGAAGTGAGACAAGGCCCCACACACATCTGGGCCTGACATGGAGATGAGAACATTAACTGTTCATTCTTGAAAGTTCAGTTGCAGAGAAAAGGGTGTTTGTATATTCACTGCCACAGACAACTGCAAATTTTCACTGGCAAATTGGCTCTCCTTTGTAACACAGCAGGTTATGCTCCAAACTGGTGTGACCAAGTGCTGGGGATTTAAGGCAGGCAAATACTGTGGGGAAAGGTGGGGCATAAAATAGCTTATGTGGGGCTTTGGCAGGGCTAAAGATGGAGATCTGTAGCCAGGCCTTCTAATTTGACCTAGCACTGTGTCCCACCAGTCTGTATACTGTCCCTGTGCCTTCCTTTGAGGTCTATGGGACTCTGGGCCATGGTGACTAAGCACTTGGGGCAAAGGGGTCAGCCTGCACCCAGCACTTGAGCAGGTTCCTCTGCAACTATTAACAGATAGCTGGAAAACATGACTGCAGGAAGTTTTCTTTAACCTTTTGTCAACATTTGCCTCCAAGTAGAACTCCAAGGAATCAACCTGTAATGCTTTTTTTGTCTGAGTTTATCAGGGCTTTGAGCTTATGTTCCTCTGTAGCAATTGTTTCTTCCAGGGATGCAAATGAAAACTTCAGCGAACTTTTGAAAACCTTGTCATTGGCTGTGATGTGCTGCTGTAAATTTTCTAACACATTAAGTTTTTAGTGCTTTTACTGTGTATACCTTGAAGATGTGTTTTAACAACCATTGTAAATCTCTGGAGCAGATCAATGTTATTTTGAAGGCTGGTATCTTTGATTCATTGCTATGTGATGGCATGGGTGTTGCTCTTACTGAAATCAATGAAAAATGAACCACTGGTTTCAGTGGCAGAAAGGTACAGTCCCTATTTAAAATGCAGATAGATATACACAAACACACACACATTTTTGGCGGAAATATCCTTTTTTCTGTTTTACAGTAGATATCTAATATTTTATGTTTATGAAAGAAACCTTGAATAGTTATTTACCCATATGTGGCAACTGTGGGCAAGTATGTGGAGGTTAACTCGGCACAAATTCATCACTGGTGTCCTAACCTGAAGAACTCTCACATGCTATGCAAGCTACTTCTTGTATTCCTTCTTGGCCCCCACTTCAGAGAACCAACTTCCCAAGTCCCCCAGGCTTCTAAAACTGGAGATAGAGTATGCATTCTTACCTATGGATCATCAGTTTTAGACCACAACAGGCGTTGTTTAGGGGACTTTTCAATGACAACGTATGTGGAAGTGACTGTGCAGTATTGTGTTTGCTGTGTGGTAAAAAGTTCTAGCAATACATCTAGTGGGGGAAATTATGAAAAAACTTTATTAGTAAACTACTATAAGAATGCATAAGCCTAAATGCAGTTTGTAGACCAGTGTTTAAACCATGGTTGTTATGTACATGCTGAACAAGCTGTACAGCGTTGTGCAGTTTTGAATGGTACAGAGATAAAATAAGCAATGCTAAACAGGCTGCTGTTGCTCTTAAAATATCTTTACTGTTCATTAAGTTATCTGATGCTATCACCTAATAGTTTTGGGATCAATGCTATTCTGGACTGCATTTGTGTTGCTATTAGTTTTTGTTGCTGTATTTCCTGTGAGTGAAATTTATACTTGTGCTATGTTAACGCCATTTTGCATGCTGCTGTGCCTGCTTCCCAGGGGCCTGAATCAATTGAATGAGAGATGCCTTTGCTAGCTCATTGATTTTCATTTATCCAAGCCCATCTGTTTATGCTGTGCCCAGGTATGGACTAGCGAGTGTTTGAGGTGTCTGTGGTATAGGCTTGTTATTGTCACTAGGCATTAGCAATTGTATGTGATGGAAAATAAAACCCAATAGAGGATTGAGTTGTTAGTTTTTTTGTTTTGGGATTGTTTCTTTTTTTTACTGTTTTTTGGGGGGGTTGATTTTTTTGGTGTGGTTTTGTTTTTGTTTTTTAATGAAGTAAAAATTGTACATTTCAACCCAGTAAAGAGCTTGTGGATTCAGTTGGGAGAACTTAATACTGTGGGTTTGCCTTGTTCTGTTGGCATCAAAGCTGTGTGCTTGGAAACCCTGGTCCAAGTTGTTCAGCTCTTCAACTCGCTGACCTGAAATACAGACAATAACCCAAGTAGTTTTTGTTCCTTTAAAAAAAAAAAAAATCGAAGCAAGGTGTTGCTTTCTCCCAGCAGGATTGCATCTGTCCTTAGGCAGAAGCACTTTGAGATCAGAACTAGTCCTTTGTCATAGAGCAAAGTGAGTTTTTGTGTGCTGCTGTCATGTCCTTCAGGAAATGTAAGACAGCTGCTCCAGCACAAGACTTTGGATCTTTTCTGGGGGGATGATAGCACTAGGAACTCCCTGGTGTGCAAGCAGTTGCTCTCCATCTAGTTTGAAAGCTACTTTAGAGGGGAGCAGGAATGATGCTGAATCTGGAGTTTGGAATCATGGCCTGGGGAGGTGGGAAACCTCCAGCTGGCCGTGTGGTTTGTCTGTCTGACTACTTGCATTTTGGCTGTGTGTAAAACCAAGACCAACCTCTTCTCCCATCAGGTGGTATTGTCCTGATTATCTGGTTCAGCTTCACACAAACTCCCAACCCTCCACACCCCCTAATTTATTTTGTAAATGTGGCTTTTTTGTCTAGGTTTCCTATCATTGAAAAGCAAACGGTACATATCTCTGGTCGTAATACTCAGACTCTATGAAAGCCTCTGGCATCCCTGCAAGGCAGGAAATGGCACACCATGAAAACAGGTCCTCCTGAAGGCAGAGAGAGCGCTTGGTGGCCTCCAGCCCCAGCCATTGCTACACGGAGATCAAAACACTAGAACTAGTTGTGGCCTCCTGATGTTTTCCAACTGCTCAGTATTTATTTGCAGTATCTGTTCTGCTAAAGTCTGTTGCTAATACTCAGTTGATTTGGTTAGGGACCTTAAAGGGAACCAGATTGTGTTAGGCTGTCTGGGGAAGCTGAATGGGTTTGTAGCAGTATGGGTTCTTTATCCTTTTAAATGCACCACATTGTTTTTTTCCTCCAAATACTGAATTTCGTTTGACTTTCAGGGGCACCAACCTGGATTTCCAAGGTCTAAATTACTCTAGATTCAAACCACTGATGGGGACTAGAGCCTCTGCAGCGCTGGGCAAGCTCTCCCTCCCCAAACTGACTTTCCTGATGCTAGGAGTTAGTGGCCATACATGCAGATAACATACCATGCAAATTGTCCTCAAGCAAGTGGAGGACAGACAGGAAAAATTCTCCATCAAATTTTTTTCATAAGTAAGTTCTGCCCACTTCTGCAGGGTGAGGTGGTCCCATGGGATCCTACTGGGCAGATGTCATGTTGCTTCTGCCCTTCATCTTGGGGTCAGGATGAAGTGGCTTTCAGCAAATGCCAGACCCTGGCAAGTAAGTTTGAATGGTTTGAAAAACAGCTGGCAGCACAGTCTGGCCTGTTCTGGGGTGGTCCTTGGTAGGGACAGCCCTGTTTATGCTGAACCTGGGGCTCATTTGGTGTCACCCTTTGAACCTGGAAGAAGATGTCCTAGTGCATCATGCCCCAATATTCTACTGGGAATGGAAAGGTGGGTGCAGAAGCTGGAAAAAGACCCTTGGACAAGTCATTGAAAAAACACTTACTGGGTAGTTTTAACAAAGAACTGTCCCACGTAATGTGGGCAGCAGGGAACATGTGAACTGTAAACTTCATAAAATGCTTTACTGCCAAGTCTGTCTGTATGTGCCAGAGAGTGGTGGTGAACTGCTGGCATCAAAATCATCAATTTGAGCTGGGCTGGCATGACCAGGAATGGGCAAAGTGGAGCCAAAATACACTTGGCAGAAGGTACTGGAAAAATGGGGCTTTCCTGCTCTGTGCTCTTATTTTGGGGTATATTTACAGAAAAATGTATGATTCTGGTATTATATTCCCCTGCAATAAATAGATGTCAAAAGGCAGAAATTCGGCAGGGGATGAGAAAGAAGAAGTCATAGTCACACTGAGATGCAACTGCTTTTTCTACAAAGCAGTTTTGGTTTGGGGCTTTTCCTGGATTCTTTGGAAAGTCTTATCCATAATTTGTACATGTGTATTGAGCCTAGATACCATATGTTTTCTCTTTTGATGTCTGTAGAAGTCCACATTTTGACTCTGCCTGTACTCGGTATTAGCTCGCCTAGCCTTTTTTAACCCCAGGAATAGGGGAACATTTGGTACCTCCCAGGGATTTTAGCTTGTGTGCTGTCATTCTTCAAAGCCTTTGGTGTTCAGGAGAAGCATGCATGAGAAATGGTTTCACTGATTGCCAGCAAGTTCCCATGCTGGCCAGAACTGGTAACTCAAGCCAGTGCTAAAATCTCTTTACAGGTGTCCAAAACTATTAATGGCATACTTCAATTGTTTTGTTTTTTTTTTCCTCTTTATTTTTGCTCTGAAGGTATTAGGAGTAATGATTGCAGCAATTTTTGTTTTATATACCTCAGTTGCAGTGGGATTTTGTTACGGCAAAGCCTGGTCCCACACCTTTCATGGGGCTGTGTAACATAGGCAGTCCTCAAAGCTCTTGTTGAGGATTGCCAAGCAAAGGACAAACGTTGCCACAAGGTCTGGGTGTAGAACCTGCTTTTTGTAGGATTGTTTTTTTGTTTTGGGTTTTTTTTTTTAATTCTAAGCAGAGCAGGTCTTGCTAAAGTAATTAGCCGCCTGTGATAGCTCTGCTGCTGTTCTTGGTGTTCCCATGATGCTAGGGCTCATCACGAATAAAAAAGCAATTTGGGGCTCAACTGCATGTCTTGAGGGTCCCTTTCCATACACACTTACTACATTAGCTCAACAATTATGAATTTGGGGAATGTTCTGGTCATATTCAGTTCTCTGTAAGAAGCAGTGTAAAATAAACCATGCTACTGATTAATTTTACAGTTTGATTAAACTGTGAAAATGCAGCATTTCTATTTTAATCATGTTGTACATATATTTGCATAGATTCACATGGACTTTGCAGTAGGATTTCAGTAAAACCCCAATGTGAGAATGGCTTTTAAGGCTTCATATTTGTGATTCAGGTGGTTTAAAAGGGGCAGGGAGGGGGCACATGTAAAAACATAGCTAAAAATCAGAGGTGTAGTAAGATCATCATTATTGATTGTCCACTGAAAAATATATGCTACAATTCATACCATGGGAACTGTGTATTGTGCATTGAGGCCAGGTGTGTACCATGGGATGTAGCTAGCTAGCTCCCTGCATCTGCCTCCTGGATGGTGCCAGTTTTTAGTTCAAACATTTGAGGATCTGGGCTCCTGGTTGGGAGCAGGCATAGCTCCCTTGGGTGAGAAACCCCAGGCTGAGGAACTGGGGGTCTGCGCATTAGGTTTGCAGAACCCACCCCAACAAACCTACTTGAAAAGTGCTATTTTCCTCTTTCTTTTAAAACTTAGCTATGGTTGTGGTACATGATGCTCTGCTATGGGGAGCAGCAAGGTGGTAGAGCAATTGCTCCCAGCTCCGGGGGCCCTGTGGTGTCACACAACAGTTTCAATCAGGCTTTTAATATCTCTGAAAAATAAAATCTCAACAAAGCATTTTTGCAGTGGGGAAAGGCATACTCTAAGTTTACTTACCATTTGGGTGCAGTCTCTCTGGCATGCCCAGAGGCACCCGCTTACTACCCACGTTAACAGAATTATGCCTACGGAGATGGGTAAAAATGTCTCTACGCTTTGAAATCACTCATCACACTGATAGATATGCCTCTGAGGAAATAAGCAGGGTTCCAGAAGTTCAACTCCTGTTTTAAATTGCATCTACATAAGCATATCAGGCAATTAGCTTTGCCAGCAGCTTCTCTGATGCTGGCATTTTCTCACTTGCTTCTTAAAATTTTGTTCAGATAATTATTCCAAAATAAGAGGGAAAGCAAACTGAGGCAATTACTTTGCTCTCTGTTATATTGTGGGGGATAGCACATGGAAAGGACAAAATGCTGTCATAGGACTGGGAACAGGAAACTGAGATAAATGGCCAGTTCAATGGGCTATATCAAAAGCAGAGGGTTATCTCAAAGGGTTATATCAGAAGTAGATTATGTGGGCTGAAAGGACTGAAATCTTGATGGACTGTTTAGTATTACTCCTAAAAACAAAACACACACAAAACCAGGCTGCCTGCATAACACTGCTACAGTAATTTGTAGAGTCACATTTCCCCTGGCTTTGCCAGTAATATTCAACAAAATCTGTCTGGTTTTATTTATTGATGCAGTCCATTTGCAGTTCCACCATGAGTTTTATTGGGATCTCCACTGAAAAGAATTATTTTTTTTCTCCCAAGTATGTTCCCTGGTTAACAGCCTCTCCCCACCATGGTGGGTGTCATGGTGCACTGTCCCCTTTGGGACTGGGGGTGCAGCAGGATGCCTCACCGGCATCCTCCTGTTCCTCAGGTAAATGACAGGGCACACTTCTGCCCTCACCTCCCCTGCAGAGCCAGCAGTGGCATAGCAGAGGGCAGATCCTCATGTGCAGCATGAGGTCGGGGCAATTAACTTGGGATGTGTTTATTTTGCACAACAGATTTTTGCCTTTGAAATCAGCTCAATGGCAGCTGTGGTACACAGCTACCTTCCTGCACAACACCTTGCAGTTGATTCTGCTTTCTACCATTACGAGAAATTCCAGCTGGGGCAGACTCGAAGCTTCCCATTTGCCCCAGGGTGTTTCAGATGTACCCATCATCATTCCCATCCTGCTCCTGTACATCACAGCAGTTACACAAGAATGCACTCCAGTCAATACAGACAGCACCCTCCATACCCAAGCACAGTACTACAGCTTGCAATTAATAGTTATCCAAGTTTTATTAATAAACCATAGGTTTGTTCTGTCAGTGCTGCTGAGTGATGTTACCTTAAAAATGCAAATTAATGTATCTGCTGACTCTGCATTTTATAGTTGAATTGAGCTCACTGATTAGCTGTTTGCCAGCAAATTAAACTTATCTATTTGACTAAACCTAAGAATAGATTGCTGTAACATTAGGATGGAGGGAATCCGCATTTATAGTAGGCATTTCTTTTGTCTCTTACAATGTGATAATTTTATTATACTAGATAATAACTTCCTTGATTAGACTTGCATCATCTAAAAGCAGTTGTATCTTTCTGATAGGTTGTAGAATAAATTAGTTTTAAGATCAGATATTTATTGCTTTTAAATATTCAGTACTCCTCTGGGCTCAAGCTGAACATACTTTCTCTATACAAAGTCTACGCCTATATGAAGTCACTCTGCAGTTCAACATACTTTTGTTGTTAACTGATTATTGTGAAGCAGGTTTTTTAAAAATGGCTCTGTTTTTGTCACTAAGGGAAAAGGAAGAGAGCTGTGGTTTTAAAATTATGTGAGAGGATTAATGAGAAAAACCTACATCAGTAGCAGAAAAATTGCATAGATATATGCTGCTTAGATAATTTAGGGGGTTTGAGATGTTAATAACCTAGAAACTCCACAAATAATTTTCTTTTGCCACATGGATCTTGCCTGAGCATCTGTAGCCAGGTCCTGCTCAACAGGGATATAGGTTATTACCAGCATAAATGGCCTTTTCATGACTTGAATGGTTTTTCATGTACCCATTAGCTGCAAGCTAGAAATAATACAAGTCTCGGAGGCTCTTGCTTTGCCAGTGTGCTGTTCTTCAGGCACTGCCCAGAGCTTGCCCAGGAGATTGGATGTGGGTGGAAGGGAGCAGTGGTGATGTCTCCCACAGGAGATATTGACTGCCTCCCTTCAGCAAGAAAGTGAGAACTGTGGTACAGTAAAGGCACCTTCTGCATCCCATTAATGTATAACTAAGACAGTCTTACGCTCACATTATTTTTCCTTGTGAAGTCAGTTGTGTGCATTTCTCAGGCAGACAGGTCAAAGCTGTGTGGTTCAGTTGATACACTGGAGGGAAGGAATGCCATCCAGAGGGACCTTGACACGCTTGTGAGGTGGGCTGATGCCAACCTCATGAAGTTTAACCATGACAAGTGTAAGGTCCTACACCTGGGTTGGAGCAATCCCAGGCACAGCTACAGGTTGGGTGGAGAAGAGATTCAGAGCAGCCCTGTGGAGAAGGAGCTGGGAGTGCTGGTTGATGAGAAAATGAATATGAGCCGGCTTCAGTGTGTGCTCGCAGCCCAGAAAGCCAATCTTATCCTGGGCTGCATCAAAAGGAGTGTGACCAGCAGGTCAAAGGAGGTGATCCTGCCCCTCTACTCTGCTCCTGTGAGACGTCACCTGGAGTATTGTGTGCAGTTCTGGTGTCCTCAACATAAAAAGGACATGGAAGTGTTGGAACAAGTCCAGAGGAGGGCCACGAGGATGATCAGGGGACTGGAGCACCTCCTGTAGGCTGAGAAAGTTGGGGCTGTTCAGCCTGGAGAAGAGAAAGCTGCATGGAGGCCTCATAGCAGCCTTCCAGTATCTGAAGGGGGGCTATAGGGATGTTGAGGAGGGACTCTTCATTAAGGACTGTAGTGGTAGGACAAGGGGTAACGGGTTAAAACTTAAACGGGGGGAAGCTTAAATTGGATATAAGGAGGAAATTCTTTCCTGTGGGGGTGGTGAGGCACTGGAATGGGTTTCCCAAAGAAGTTGTGAATGCTCCATCCCTGGTGGTGTTTAAGGCCAGGTTGGACGGAGCCTTGGGTGGCATGGTTTGGTGTGAGGTGTCCCTGCCCATGGCAGGGGGGTTGGAACTAGATGATCTTGAGGTCCTTTCCAACTCTAATTATTCTATGATCTGTCTTGTTCTCTGCTGGCCACCACTGTCCTGGGACTGGCCATGGGTTGCTGCTGCCTGGGACCTGTGAATTCCCCAAGACTGGAGGTGTTGCTGACAAGCAGCACAAGGGAGGCATGGTGTAGAATTTTGCAGGACTGGGCAGATGTATTTTGTAACTTTCTTCCCTTTCAAGAGTTCTTCAGGGCAGCCCTTTTAGAAAGGCAATGACAGTTAGCTCTGTGGTTTAGTTTTGGTTGGTTGGTTGGATTTTTTTACCTGTTTCCTAAGCAGGCAACTAGGCAGGTTAAGGGAAGGTCATAAAGCAAGAGGACCAGCCAAAGAGCTCCACATGAAGGTTTGGCCTTTCTGAGGCTGGCTGCACTAGTTTATGGAGCACTGGACCCAAATCTTCTTGACTGTCTGGGGAGACCAGTAAAAAGTGTTCCTCTATACCCATTACTCTGAAGGCATGACACATTTTTCTTATATTCCTTGCTCCTTGCCTTGTGCTATACTCTTGCCCAGGTGCTTTGTGCTCCACACACATTCCCATGTAGCCCCTGGGACTGCTGAGTACTAGGGGATAGTCTGAACCTGCAAGCCTTGAGCTCCCAAAGCTATAAAAATAAAACAATGTGCAAATCAGGTCACTGGTGCCTCTGAAAAGTTGGTCCTGAGGACTTGAATTAGCTACTTGCAATGTAAAATCATGTCCTTATAACATCATCTTGCCATGAGTTTTGCTAACGGGGATAAGAGTTTCAGAAATCCTAATGCAATCAAGCTCTTTTCTTTCTTCATCCTATGGGTGCTGCAAATAAGGGAGGAGAAAATAAAGGCAATGCCCTACATGTTCAGACCCACGAACCCATTAATTTTGAAGTACATCAAGCTGAGGAAAGGGCAAAATGACACCATGGAAGAAGCAATTGAGAAAATGAACTGTGGTCTTAGCAGAACTACTTGAGATGTCTCCTTAACAGCCACGCCACTGGAGTTGTTGGCTGTTCTCAAAACTTCAGCAAATACAAATTAGTCCAGTAATTTCTTGCAAACAGATCTAATTACATTGACCTACTTTGTAGCAGCAGTAAGAATAAATGTCATAAAGAAGGTGAATTCAGACTGTCTTCCTCATAGGCATAGCTTAAAATAGATTCTTTCCCTACCCTACAACTTTAATATGTGTTAATTATCTTATGAGAAAAAGTTTCTTAGTCAGTGAAGTTGCAGTTTTAATTAAACATTCTGCTGGTCCTAGTCAATAGAATATACATCTCATATGAGGGGATTAATGGAAAACTTTATAGTGATCTATGTGCAAAAATGTTAAGTTTTGTATGTAAGAGGCTTTCTCTTATATTTTACAACTTCTTAAGGAAAACTGAGGTGTGGGTTTTTTTTTTTGTTGTCTGCTTTTCTTTCTTCAATTACATTGCAAGCTCTATGCATGCTTAGTAATGTACATTTTTAAAGAAACATAGGCAAATTGCAAAGGAGATACACTAGGCTTAATTGTCTGTTGAAGGAGTAGTGTGAAAGCCATGAGGAAGGAAAGGATTTAGCATATGGAAATACCTGCACATTGCAATAGGATCTTGCCCAGAGGCAGCAGGCATACGGCTTTATAAGATGAAAAATGACCTGTACTGCTTTCTAGAACTGAGGCAGCTTCCTATAATGCACATTAAAAAATCATATATAGGAAAAAATCATAGGTTCCAAGAAAGTTTGACAGGAGGGCACCCTGTTATCTCCTCACATCTGTATTGACTCATGTATTAAGGAAAGGAAAATGTAGTTTAAATGACCAGTTATATTTAAATGAGCTTCTAAATACTGAACTGAAATGTCAGTCTTTCAAATTTTATTTCATATTCTTAGTGATTTTTCAGACAACAAAGCAGAGTTATACACCCAATGGCCAACACACTGCTGTTTCCCTCTTGACCTCCCTGGAAATATGGTAAGAGAGCTACACCAAAACCTAAGTGGTTGAGGTCAGTCTTGATTCTCTGCTGACCAAACTAGAAAGTCGGATGGGAATTGTCATTTGAAGGGATATCTTGGTTCATGAAGATAAAAGCTGAAATGGAGAAAGCATGAGCAAGCTGTGTGTGATGGGAACAGCTTCTGTACAAACACAAGACAAGCAACGAGACTTCCACCTTGGTGTTAGTAGGGAGAGAGAGGAGAAAGACATGGGCTTTGGTTTGGGTGGGTTTTAAGAGATCTGATGATTATTGTCACACCCCTTACTGCCACATTCCTCTCTGGCACCCTATTAGCTAGAACTGGTGACAAAGACTGTGCAATGTTCTCTGTCAAGTACTGCTGCGACAATCTTGAGTTTAAATGGGGTTTGCAGCTTCCCAAGGACTGCAAAGACCTCAGAAGATATTGTCTGCAAACTCTGTCTTGAAAAAGTAAAGCTGTAGTGCATGGGAATAAGCATTTTATAAGACATATTGACTGGGGAGCACCACAGCAGGCTGTTGGGCAATCCCAGGCATCTCTGAAGAAAAATGCCTGGTAATTTGCCTCACCTGTTACTGAGTGGAGGAGAAAAAAAATGTGCTTGCTCATGTCTGTGTTTCAAATGTGAAATATGAATCTTCTAAGGACTTTCATATATGTTTGTTTTTTCACTTGTGTGTGTTCAGCAATAGAAATCTATGTCTACTTGCTCTGAATGCATTTTAGTTTGACCACCAGGAAAGAAGTTTAGAAAGACTTTGACTTGTGTTTGTGAATAGAAAGTGAATTGTGCTCATTAAAAATCCAGCTGGTGGTTTTCTCTATGCATATCCATCTTGCAGTCACCCTTGCAGTAGAGGCAGTGTTTTAGTGCTTGGATTGGGCATCCCCTGCATGGCATCCCAGGTAATGCTGCCCTTGCAGGCAAGCTCTTTGCCTGTCCCGCACCAGTCTCTGTGGGTGGGAAACTTAGAAGTAGTAAACACCATCACGAAGAGGATGTTTGATGCTGTGGCTAGAGTAGATGCTTTATGGAAGTGATGCAGGTTAGTACAGGGCTGCAACAGGGTACATTGGTAAATGAATAGTTCCTCAGGTAATCTGAGCTTTTGAGCAAAAGCAAGCAGCACACACCAGTGCTGTGGGATGCTGGACGTGAAGTGGCTGTGAAATGGAATGGGGACAGGAGGCAGCTGACAATCCTCCCGCTGCAGAGCCCTCATGCACATTCCAAAAATTTGGGAAGAGGAACTGGCAGAAGCCATCCACAGTGGACAGTGAGGTTCACCCAGAAAGAAGATTCTCCTTACCAGAGGGTGAATTCAGAGAAGATTTAGACAGAATTAGCAACTATCAGCTCTAAATATCAAAGCTTAGTAGCAGGAACTGTGTGCTACAGCAATTCATGCTGCATTCAAATGATGCAGAGTAGGAAAAAAACCAAATAATTTACCTCTTGAGACAAATTATTAAATGTTATCATTTTAGTGACCTACTCACATGCTGCTGTGGATCAAGGGAGATTATCCATGTTGCTGTGCATACAAATTAGGGATTCCTCTTCAGAATAAAACGTATGAAAGCATAACACATAACTTGTATATAATCAGGAATATTAATACTAAAAGCTCTCTTCAATTCTAAAAAATGGAAAAATCTGTTGTATCAGAGCAACTGATTTACCAAGACAAATTCAGGCTAGGCCCCAGTTTTGCTGGCAGTGAAATTTCAGTATTTTTTCATCTGTGTAATCACTGACATGTGTGACCACAGCCCTGTACAGGCAGAGCTGCTGATGGCTCACCTGGTGCTGCTGTGCATGGGTATGTGTTGACCACAGCTTTTCACAGCTCTTGGTTTATTCTACCTTCCATTAAGGGACTCCTTTTATCGGCTCTCACTCAGTAGTGTAGAAAATGGGCCTGTTTGGAAACTGTACCTGAGTTACTGTAACACAAGCCAATGCTGTTTCATGTGTGGAAGCCACAACTTTAACAACTCCACACTTGATAATATCAGGAATTACTGTGGGAACATAGAGTATGGCACTGTGCTGCCACTTTCCTGTATATACTGTTGGGGTCTTGTATGAACATACCAGTGGAGCAACCTCTGTTCGTGGGTAGTGGTATAGTTCTGGTCTAGACAAATTGGTCTGCCAGTATTAGTTTAAAATATCAGATTTTATCTCAATTAGAGAATTAAGGTGTTTGCATTATCCATTTCAGATGCTTTCTTTTTACTAAAAGTGAGATGGGTCCAAACAGTCTCTGCCCTGGGACATGCTTGCATGCCCAGATGAACCTCTTTGCCCTGTTTTATAGCTGTGCTAGCAAAACAAAAATAAAAAACTTAACATTGGCAAGCAAATGCAAGCACAAACAGAAGCAAATCCTTAGTTGAAGCTTATGCATTTGAACAAATGCTCATGGAAAATTTCTCATGATTCCCTGGGACCTGGTGGTTTGGAGAGTGTCCATCAGATTGTGGAAACAGCTCCTTAAAAAAAAAAACGCCTCCTCTCTTTCCATTTGGGTTAATATTCCCAGAGGCAGTGATGATAATTGCAGTAACAGAGCAGATCTCCAGGAACCAGATTCCTGTCCCTTATTTAACATGGACTGAATGCTACTTTATTCTTCAAATAATTCTGCAAGGTTAAGTGGTCTTAAGTGCTGTAGGACTGAAGACATCTGTGGCTGGGTGCCCCTAGGCCCAAATTTTACCTCTGGTTTTTCCAGAGACCCTTAGATTTCCCTGTCTGGGATGGGCTTTTCCCAAGATTTATTCCTGACTCACCTGCGTATCAAGCAGGCTCAAGCTGATGTGATTGGTGTAGATTTAATGAAGGAGCTATCTGCACCAAGATGACTGGAGCATAATTTCTTTTAATTGAATGAATCTATTATGTATTTCACCTATTGTTTTGCTTGTTAATTGGGGGCAACCCATTTCAGCCCTCTCTGCTGTGCCCAAGCACTGAGCCACTAGCTCCTGCCATAACAGTGCTGGGACAAGCAACACCCTTGCCATAAAGAGTACCACCTTGTTACAGCTGGGCAGTTAATTGCAAACAGAGCAATGGTCCAGTAGAGCCATACAGCTGTCCCTTTATCTCCCATCCACTGTGCCCAACCATCAGCTGGTGGCATGACCATGATGCTCTAAGCTGTAGTTTATCATAGGAGCAGCTGTCTTATTCACCTGCATTGCAGGTGTGAGTGTTTTTTAAAAGAGGGGAGTAGAGGGGAGGTGAATATATCTTGTATAAACATTTGCATTTTAATTTTCTTTTAATTTCATGAGGCCCGTTATGTGTTTATCAAGGCATGTAACAGCTTTGTGTTAACAACTCAACAATGCACATTAAACGTGCACCAGCTGTTCCTACCCCAGTTCCCATTGCCAACAGCCCTCAGTGGCTCCTGTCAAGGGGAAAAATAAAATACATGCTTTGCTTTAGTAACTAACGCTAATGCTGCAAAATAAGAAGCAATAACAGAAAGGCCCTGACATGTTTCCTTGATAAAATACTGCCTGGGAACTCCTTAGCTGATTGTGGGGAGAGTGCAGAGCAACAGAGGAATGCTCAGTCCTGAAAGAGACATGCAGCAATTTATAAATGAAGGTTAATTCCAGGGATCTAATTGTTGATGTTATTTCTGGTGATAAGTTTATAGATGTCTTACAAATTCCAGCTTCTAAACAAATACTTTAAGTTATTGTGAATGCTTTCTGCAAAAAAAGTTTTTCAAACCTGTGCTAGGTGGTGGAGAGATCCATGGGATACCATCCAGGAGATGGGAGAGGCTGTGGGGCAGCTGGAGGGAAAAGATGCAGCACCCTGTGTGTTCCAACATTGCCTTGGGTGGGAACCCAGGTCTTGACTGCAGTTAGTTGGACCTCAGTCGTGGCCCAGATCTCAGAGGTGGCCTCAGGACCATTTCTGTAAAACGTCTGCTTTGTGACTCTAGGCTCTGATGCCACATGAAAGTTCATTCCTGCCTAGGTTTGTTTTCTTTTTTTATGCTGAAAAGAAAATTTGCCTATTTTAATGGTATACCTTTGCACTTGTTAAAGAGCACAAAACCATCATTTTATTGAACATCTGTTTGACACTTTGTGCATACCAATACTGGAAAGAAGTCCACAGGTGCAGGAGTGGAAATCTGTCTTCCCAGGGTGCTCTCAAAGCCCAGACAAGGAAGGCTGTGCCCTGGCACACCACCTGTACCCACCTGTGGACCGGGGGGAAGACTGGCTGCCCACCCCAAGGTGACCACTAGGTGAAGGACTATCTGCTGCTGCAGAATGCACCAGGAAGGCACAGCCCAAGCCCTTGAGCTCCCCCCTGGGTGGCAGCCCTGTGCCAGAGGCTGGCTGGGGCACTGAAGGGATCCCTGCTCCTCCTGGGGCTTCCTTACACCAGATGCTGAACCTCTGCCTCTTCCACATAAGCTGTCCAGTATGGTTTAAGAGCTAAGACGGGCTTGAACTCTTGCAAGAAGCTCACATAGAAGGTTTTGCTGGAGGGTACGTTAGGGAGCCTTAGCTTTGTTTGATGCCAGTCTCTGCTGACAGATGCTCAAACCCATTCATTTAAAAAGGCATCAAGCAACCAGACGACGCTAAATTAACAGGTAGGAAAAATTACCTTGGTGTCATGGGCCCTTAAGGGATTGTCTTGTGTATCACTGACAAGAGTATCATGAGCTGCCTAAGCTTCTACGAGTCATGCACCCTGATTTTTGGTTGCAACTTTTGCACTGCTTAGCTTGCTGATGTATCCCCAGGGTGATGGCAGGTGCCAAGCTCCGGCCCTGCCAGCAGCACTGCTGGCTGCTGTAAACCCAGAAACTTCGTGAAACCAGCTCTGACACGTTTACACGGTTTTCTTGCATACTGTGAGTGCAAGACATCATTATTATAAGAGGTTCAAGCAGTCTTTTCTGTATTTTGGTGTTGATGACTTGGTACTTCATGGATGACAGCCAATTTCACTTGCCCAAATCACAAGAACATAACGTATTTAATATACAATAATGGTTTCCCATACACCAGCACCTGCTTTTTATTGGGGCAGACACTAACAAATCACTGAGGGCAGTGTAAAATGTTACGTTTTGCCTGTGATTAGGCTCAACAAATGAGCAAAGGGTTTAAATTTATACTCAAGGACAAATTATAATAGGCATAGTTCAAGGTTCATAACTTTCTGATATATTAACACATGTATTGTTCTGCAATTCAAGGTTATCATGTGAAGTTAGGAACTTTGCTGTGAAATCCACCTCAGAAGACTGCTCTGGATCTTTTCCTCTGATGGATGGGAAATGGCTGGTTTGACCCTGAGCCAGCAAACCGGCTGTTTTCCCTGATGTGCCCATTGGCCATGAGGAGCTCCCAGCCCTTGGTGTATTGGCTCAGAGAGACTCCGTGGGTGGACTGCCAGCATAGGAAACATCATTCTGAAGGCATCAGCTTAGGCTTTTACAGTAGTGATTCTCTACCTTGTTCTGTTATAAACCAATCATGGGATGTTTTACAGAAGCAGCCTTTGCTCCAGAAACTCTTGATACTTGTGATCACCCAACATCTGTAATTTAGTAGTTGGTATTTGTTTATCATAAAGCAAATAAAAGATCTGCAAAACTGTAATGTAATCTACAAAAAACATTTTAATTAAGCTTAAACATCTTTTAAAATAGAGCATTAATCACAGACAAGGTAAAAATTGGTATTGCTGGAAGTAATTACACAGCATTACTGGGCTTGTGCAACAATTCCTGCAAAACTCCAGTCACCTTTCCCTTAAATTCCCCATTGATTTAAAGAACTTCCTTTATTACCTGACAAGCTTCCTCATTCTCTGCATTTATTTTGATTTTGTAGAGCTTTCAGTCATGCCTTTATTGCTGCTGAGGAGTAAAATATCTGTTATAGCCACAGCCATAAATCTCCCCTCTACCCAGGGACTATATTCTCATGACTATAGATCATTTTAACTATTTCCAAAAAGTGCCATCATATCACATTGCATATTAGGGGGCCAAAAGATAGGGCTTTGCTGATTATGCCGATTATGTGTGCTTGAGGAAAATACTTTACTCCCCAAACTCAGTTTAGACAGTTGGACAAAGTTCAGGGAGAAAATCAGAAATTAATGGTGGTTGTCAGCTTTTTCCTTTGTTTTGTCTGAAGATAAATCCTGGGAGGTGAAAAGTAGCTGCCAGCACATCCCCTTGGGTGTGGGAGCAGGAGGTCAGGACCATGTGCCACCCCTGGCTTTTTGTCCCTCATTGCAGGGGTTTTGATGCCCTGCCTGACAAACGCTTGCAGAGACCACGTGTGGAGGCTGCAGGGCATGAGAGATCCTCAAATAATGGGCAAATAATACCCGAGGCTAATTGACACCCTGTTCATTACTAAAGTAAGGAGAAGTGCCTGGCCAGTGTCCTTGGTATAACAGTACTCACCAGCAGCAGCAGCACTGTGGATGCCTAATCCCCAGTCTGGGCACCTGCTTATATCCTGCTGTGCTTCCATATCCCCTCTGAAACAGCAAGAGCCTGGAACTCTTCGTAATACTTCTCTCTATGATGATATAGACTGGAGAGCCCAATGCAGGGCTGCGGTAATACTTCCTCTTCATGCTGAAGACATGGGGAAGGACACATCTGTCTGCTTTTGAAAAAGGAATAGCTTAATTAATGATGGCTTTTAACGGGGCTGAATTTTAGATACCTCTTTGATATAAATGGAGATCAAAGTACAGCTTTAATGTAAAAACTGTCGTGAAATATGTTGTAATGCTGGAAGTGCAGGAGAGAAAAAGCAGCTGTGTTGCTGGTGGTCAGAGGTTTGCTGGGTTCTCCTGGGTTCCCTGCATTTCCTCCCCTCTCCTTGCAACTACAGTTACACAGTCCCATACTTTAAGCCCTTCTTTTCTCTCTGGAACATTAGTAAAGTAAAGATATATGAATAAACTAAATGCAATATTAATTATTTACTAATCTGAAGTGTCTCTTCCTGCTTTTTCAGAATGCAGTGTCCCCCTTTGCAGCACAGCTCTATTTTATTTTTTAAATTATCTAACATTTCTTTCAATTTTTAATTCTCCCTACTATTTAATAATTAATGGTTAACATTCTCTTTAATATCTTTTTCCAAACAGTGCTGCAGGGCCTAGAGATAGGCCTCGGAGACAGGCAGAGTAGGTGAGATGGTAGCACAGCATCCCATAGCTCTTGGTCTGATCCCACCTCTGGTTCTTCACTCTCTCTCCCACCCCTTCTTCCCCCTGTTAGTATGTGGGATTTTTCTGGTCACTCTGCTACAGCATGGAGCTTTCCCAGTCCTTTCTTCTGTCAATCCAATTTCTTCCCTTTATTTTTATCTTCTTTTATTCTGGGGGGCTTCTCTCTCGTATTCTTTTTCTGTGCTGCCACCACCCACACACACTGATTTTTCCTGGTTGGTTTTGTGGGGGTTTTGAGTTTTTTATGTTTTTAAGGTTCTTTTACCCATTTTTTACTGTTGACTCTATCAGTATGGTTTTTATTCTTGTTTTGCTCAGTGGTGTTTCCCATTGCTGGCTGTGCTGTACATACTTTGAAGCCAGTATGTTTTTGTGATATTTCCATATTTTCAACAGCAGATGGACCTAGAATGCCAAATTCTCAGATTTGTTTTCTTCAGTGTAGCTTATTTGTGTTTGATCAGGGTGTAATCTGATCATTGAAAATGAAAATTTTACTCTTGAATGATATTCCCCTTTTCTTAAAATCTGTAAGGAATTTCTTGCCCCATATCTTTTCCCAGAGGGAATCCCCTGAGGCTTTAGTCCATCCCTCAGCAACTGCAATGGCAAAAGATAATGCAGAGCAAATATCTGTAAATACATTTCCTTTTCCTAAAGGAGGCTTGCAGGTAGTGGCTTGTACACAGTTCTCATATGCTCATCTAACACTGTATTTTACATATACTTACAAGAAAAACTTGAAGGAGGGCACCAAGGATACCTCTCCTGGAATCCTCTCTCCAAGTGTCAGCCTGAATTTCCTGTAAGGAAGCAGAGGATGCCATCATCTGTAGTTGAAATTGAACAGCTTCCTTTTAGTCCATTAAGAAAGAGAATTTAAGCATTCAAAATAGGCCTTACCATTATCTGAGAGAATATTTCCCCATGATGGGGGTAAGCTTTCCAAGCTTCATTAAGGAAGAAGTGGATCATGATAACTAGGAATGTAAAAAGACAGCAGGCAACACAGTGTTAGGGGTTGGAAGCAAATTAGTCCATGAATGCTTTGGTAGTGGATTGGCTTGGAAAAAGGGAGTCCCTTTTCTGCCCCTCACATCTGCAGTCTACAGAGCCTATAGAGATAAGGGGAGAGATTTATGTACAAACTCTGCCCAGTACAGGTGCTTTTAAATTAATTCCCATTTCTGAATTTTCTGCAACTTGCCCTTGCTACAAACATTTCACTACTTTTTTCTTGGATGGCTTATCGTGCCGGAGGCATTGCAGTCCAGAGGATGACCAGTGCCATGGGTGTGAGGATGCCATCTGGCTGCGTCTGGGCTGTGTGGGAAGGGGTTAGAGAAGGGCTGGGGTGTTGCTGGCCACCAGTGAACTACATGGGTTTGAGGGATTTGTTGGGTTTGTTTGGTTTGGGTTTTCTTTTTTCACTTGGCCAAATTGTAGCATAACAGAGAAGTATCTTGGTGTCAACAAGATGTGAACACAAATCATTCAAACCCCATACAGGCTGTAGAAACTGAAAGCTGTGGTGCTAGAAAGCTCCTTAGAAATTTTGACTGCAATATATTAAAAGGTTGATTTTTTTTTTTTTTTTTTTTTTTTTTTTTTTGCCCTTTGGAAGCCAGTTTTCCCATTTGTTTTTTATAGTACAGCGCTGCCAGGGCATATTGCAGGGGAGCATCAGCCTCATCCATACCCTGGGAGCCCTCCGGGCTTCTGCAAAACGTAACTCATGAAGGCAGTCCCTGTTGTAATGCAAACATTTAAACTGACTGATAAATCCTACATGAGCCCGAGTGTTCTGTAATACCTGCACAATTGAGTGGGCTGTGCACTTCAGCCATAT